>NW_016107450.1:3304515-3357922 GCF_001604975.1 Cebus imitator | reverse complement strand
TGTAGTTTTAGTAGAGACGGGGTTTCACCGTGTTGACCAGGATGGTCTCGATCTCTTGACCTCGTGATCCACCCGCCTCGGCCTCCCAAAGTGCTGGGATCACAGGCTTGAGCCACCGCGCCCGGCAAAATTTGCTCCATTTTTAAGGCTGAATAATATCCCATTGTTATGGAATAACATTTGTTTATCCATTCATCTGTGATGGGCACATGCTTGCTTCCACCTTCTGGCTATTGCGAATAATGCTACAGTGGGTTCTTGGTGTACCAGTCTATTCTAGCCCCTGCTTTCAATTCTTTTGGATATATACCTAGGAGTGAAATTGCTGGATCATACCATAATTCTATGTTTAACTTTTTGAGAAACGACCAACCTGTTTCCCACAGCAGCTGCACTATTTTACATTCCCACCGTGATGCATGAGAGTTCCAATTTATTTATTTGAGATGAAGTCTTGCTCTGTTGCCCAGGCTGGAGTGTAGGGGCTCAATCTCGGCTCACTGCAACCTCCACCTCCCGGGTTTGAACAATTCTCCCACCTCAGCCTCCTGAATAGCTGACACTACAGGCACGTGCCACCATGCCCAGCTAATTTTTGCATTTTTGGTAAAGATGAGGTTTCATCATGTTGGCCAGGCTTGTCTTGAATTCCTGACCTCAAGTGATCCACCCGTCCCGGCTTCCAGTGTGCCGGGATTACAGGCATGAGCCCCTGAGCTCGGCCATTCCAATTTCTCTGTGCTCTCGCCAGCACCTCGCTTGTGTTTAGTTGTTTTAAGTTATAGCTATCCTAGTAGGTGTAGTAGATATGAATTGGTATCTCATTGTGGTTTTGATTTGCATTTCCCTAATAACTAATAATGTTGCCTATCTTTTTCATGTGCATATTGGTTTTTGTAAATAATCTTTGGAGAAATGTTCATTCAAGCTCTTTTTGCCCATTTTCGAATTGGCTTGTTTGTTTGTTGTTGTTGTGTTGTACAAGTTGTTCACATACTCAGGATATATGATTTGCAAATAATTTCTTCTTGGTATATTTTGCAATAATCTTGCATATGGTGTAACATAAGCATCCAGCTTCATTCTTTTGTATAATTTAATTAACTAATTAATTATTTCAGATAGGGTCTCACTCTGTTGCCCAGGCCGGAGTGCAGTGGTGCAATCATAGCCCACCACAGGCTCAAACTCCTCGGTTCTGCAATCCTCTCACCTCAGCCTCCTGAGTAGCCGGCACTACAGGTGCATACCATCACGCCCACCTAATTTTTTTTGTTTGTTTTTGAGATGGAGTCTCTCCCTGTTGCCCAGGCTGGAGTGCAGTGGCATGATCTCGGCTTGCCACAATCTCTGCCTCCCGGGTTCAAGAGATTCTCCTGCCTCAGCCTCCTAAGTAGCTGAGATTACAGGTGTGTAATCCTGGCTAATCTTGCATTTTTAGTAGAGATGGTGTTTCACCGTGTTGGTCAGGCTGGTCTCAAACTCCTGACCTCAAGTGATCAGCCCGCCTCAGCCTCCCAAAGTGCTGGGATTATAGGCGTGAGCCACCACGCCCGGCCCCACGTAATTTTTAAACTTTCGTATCGATGGGGTCTTGCTATGTTGCCCAGGCTGGTTTCAAACTCCAGACCTGAAGCAATCCTCCGACCTTGGCTTCCCAAAGTGCTGGGATTATAGGTGTGAGCTACCATACCCAGACAGCTTTATTCTTTTGCATGTGAATGTTCAGTTTTTGCAGCACTATTTGTTGAAAAGATCACCATCTATTTTCACCACCCCAAAAAGAAACGCCCTACTCATTAGCAGTTATTCCCTATTCCCTCCCTTCCACTCCCCATTCCCTCCCAGCCCCAGGGAACCGTGAATTTACTTCTTCTCTGAATAGATTTGCTGATTGTGGACATTGCTGTAAATTGAATCACACAAAATGGTCTTTCGTGACTAGCTTCTTTCACTTAACATGATGTTTTCAAGATTCACAAGACCTAAAAAGGATTTTTTCAGGTCATCTAATCTAACCCTGTTTTCAATATCACAGAGTACCTTGGTAATAGAGTCCATACACAGGCCCGTTCTGTGTTTCCTTCCTTAACAACCATCACCCTAGAAACATGCCAATGCACAGGAGGTATGGCAAGTTCTCAATGAGAACTGCACTCTAAGCCTCTCCATCAAGGTTTTAAGTCTGCCTTTACAAGGTGCCACTTGACTAGACCACTATTTCCCCATATTACCTCTTGTTCAAATCTTACCCATTCCTCTCACTGGACCCCACCTCCCCCAGGAAGCCATCTGGAGAGCCCATTCAGGTGTAATTCTCTATCTCTGAAATCCTATAGTAAACAATTACTCTTTAATAGATGTGAGGCCACATGGGATTAGGAATCCAATTTCTAAGTATAAAAGCCTTCCTCCAGTTGAGAAGGACAAACCTCTACCCTCATGGGAAGTGAACACTGAAAGGCTTCAGAAAATCTCAGTGTGATATATCTGGACATGTTTTGGATCACCTCCTTTACACAAGGAAATCAGCTGATCATGACAGATTTGTCAGCCTGCCGGACCGGGTAGTGGCAAAAGTCAGCTTTGGAATCCAACAGACACGGGTTCAAGTGCTACTTTTCCTATATATTGAGACCTTGGGCAAGTTAACTAACTTGTTTTGTGGTCCCTATCTTGTCCTGACATCCACCTTTGTCACTGATAATTGTCTAATGCTTCTTGCTGGACTGAAATCTCCCTGATAGCAAGAATCAAATCTTCTTCCTCTGGGCCTTTCACAGTTTCCAGAGATCTCTTAATAGGGCCCTAGAAATGCCCCTGCTATTCTGTGTCTCAATTCTTTTTCTTTGAGACGGAGTCTTGATCTGCTGCCCAGGCTGGAGTGCAATGGCACAATCTCAGCTCACCGCAACCTCTGCCTCTCAGGTTCAACCAATTCTTCTGCCTCAGACTCCTGAGTAGCTGGGATTACAGGCATGCACTACCACACCTGGCTAATTTTTTTTTTTTTTTTTTTTTTTTTGTATTTTTAGTAGAGATGGGCTTTCACCATGCTGGCCAGGCTGGTCTTGAACTCCTGACCTCAGGTGATCTACCCGCCTCAGCCTCCCAAAGTGCTGGGATTACAGGTGTGAAACATCACGTCTGGCCTCGATTCTTTAAATCTATAATTCTCAAAGCAGAGTCCCTGGCCCAATGTAAGAGAGTAAGAGTTTCTAAAAGAATAAAAAATGTGGCAGTCTCCTGGGACCGCCTGGGTTACCCAGGAGATCCTGTGTCTTCAAACCCTGCGAGCCCATACTTTAAAACAAAATGAAGAAATGAAGGCTTAAGGAACTAGAGATTTGCCTGCAACAAGTGGATGGATTCAAAAAGCTACTTCAGAACAGTATCCCACCAGGCCGCACATTGCAGGGACGGATATGACTTTTCTAAAGACTGCTCTGGAAATGGCAAGAACAGCAGTATATTCTTTACGCAAATCCTCAACTAGAGAACATATTCCAAAGAAAGCTGCGGAATGGAAAATCAAGATAGATATTATTGCAGAGCTTCGATATGACCTGCAGGCATCATACAAGTTTCACAAAAAGAAATCAGTGGACATTGAAGTGGACCTAATTCGGTTTTCCTTTTAAAAGCCCCCACAAACAAAAGTAGTTTAAAACCTATTTAAAATGAATAAAAAATTGGTTTACAAAAAAATAAAAAATAAAAAATGCATCCAAAATGTGTATTTTCTTCAGTTCTTACAGGCAAGTGTATTACATGGGAATTCATTTTTATAAGGAACTAAGAACATAATATGTGAGTTATTGAGGGTTAATAAACCTTGGCATTAATAAATAAAAATTAGTCTGTTACAAGAGTTTATGAGAATGAAAATGAATGAGAATATTCATTTTCTATTCTGTAAAGAAGGGTGAGCACCATCCATCACTAAACAATACAGCAGAACTCCTGTATGCACCCAGGCTAAGAGCTGGAATTCCAATTCTCAGGAAGGGCGTTTTCTTATTAGTGCAGAAGACATTTGTTGTGCACTTTTTTTCAGCTACCCACCCTTCCTATGCTTGGTTATTTCCTCTCAGAAGACCCACCTCCCCAAGATTGAAACTGGAATTTACAGCAAGTGATTACGGGGAGATGGTGGAGTGATGTTCATCTACCTCATATCCCTTAGTAAATTCCTCTTCTATTATCTATAAGCCTGCTAGTGTGGGTTCTGGTGTTTGCAACCCTGACCCTTGATGGCTACAATGCAGTGTCGGCACTTTCTTGGTTGTAAACTGCTTCTATTCTATTAATTTATATTACTTATAAAATTGTTTTTAGTACAAAACATTAGCCGGGCATGGTGGCACACACCTGTAGTCCCAGCTACTCAGGAGGCTGAGGCAGGGGCATCGCTTCAACCCGGGAGGCGGAGGTTGTAGTGAGCTGAGATTGTGCCACTGCAATCCAGCCTGGGTGATCTAGTGAAAAAAAATGGCTTTTTGGAGTATCTGTTGATTGTTGTCCTGAGTATTTCCTGTATTACCACGTTGATTAGTTTTCTCTTCTCCTTTAATCCTTTGTTACTACCAAATTCTTTCCCACTGCAGAGTGGGAATGAGTGAACTCAGTGGGCTACAAGGTCTTTGCTCCCTTGAACCAGGTCACAGTCCAGAGGGCTTGGAAACCACAACCGGAGTAAACGTTTCCTAGGAATTCAGCTCTGCTTCCTCCCTCCTGGGACACGTCAGTGAAAGCATCTCAAGGGGAGGCACAGACACTCCACAGAGGGGACACCCCTGCACTCACCCTCTTTGGGCAGCTCCCATCCCAGCAGCATTGTCCCTGGTCAGAGTTCAGTAGATGCCTCTGTAGGCATCAGCTGGGCACCACAGCGCGAGTTGCAGGTGCAGACAGTTTAGAGCTTGCGTGGGCTGTGGCATCTGCCTTCTGGGTTGGGAGGAAGGTTTTTGTTGGCTCAAATATGCACAGCCTGCACAATCGGGAAAGTCAGTTTAAACCAAACTGAGGCTAAGTGATCCCCAGACACCTGGGTGGAGAAAGCGATGTTTCCAGATTTTTCAGGCAGGCTGTTATTATTTCTCAGTGCCCCACCTAGCCCTCTGGCAAGTTCAGTCTGACAAGAAGCGGACATGTGTGATGTGTGTCCAGCAGAGATGGTGACCACCCAGCCTTGGCAGCACGCCAGCCAGAGGAAGGGCGGGCATCATCAGAGATGAACCAGAGAGATTCGGGGAGAGGGGAGGAGCACTGGGAAGGTCTCTCAACTTCAACTTTCCCTTGAAAGAGATGGGATTCCCTCATTGTACCACCTGGTAATACAAAGGAAGGTTATATACTATTGTGGCCTGGGTTTTGTTTTGCTTTAATGTGGGCAAAGTTACTAAGAAACGGTGTTGCCAAAATTTACATCCCAGGTTTATATCAATCACCCCACACAGCAGCTCAAACTTGTCACAAAATGGTTGAGCATTTGGAGCATAGCATAGGCAGATCTTTTCTTTTCTTTCTTTCTTTTTGTTTTGTTTTGTTTTGTTTTGTTTTTTTTGAGATGGAGTCTCGCTCTGTCGTCCAGACTGGAGTGCAGTGGCACCATCTTGGCTTACTGCAACCTTCACTTCCTGGATTCAAGCAATTCTCCTGCCTCAGCCTCCCAAGTAACTGGGACTACAAACACATGCCACCACCCCCAGCTAATTTTTTGTATTTTTAGTAGAGATGGGGTTTGGCCATGTTGCCCAGGCTGGTCTCAGGTAATCTACCCGCCTCAGCCTCCCACAGTGCTGGGATTACAGGAGTGAGCCATTGCCCCTGGCCTTGCTCACATCTTTCCTTTTAGCTAGATTATGGGCTCTTTCAAGTCAAGGTTCTTCTTTCATGCTCATGGGTACGCTTTGTGGCATCAGTCTAAGGCCCTGTAGGTGGCAAGTGCTCAATCAGTCCACTGATTATCTACCGTTGGGACGAGAGATATATAAAACAGAGTCTTGGACAATATTTGCATCCATACAGGGGAAACTGAGGCTCAATGACCTGCCCACTCCATACAGCAGGGCCAAGGTTAGAGTCTGCTTTTGAGACTCCTAACCCAGTGCTTTCCTTTACAAATTTCATAGACGGCTCCTCAGTGTGATATTGGAGGACATGAAATTGATGGTTTCTTTAAAAATAACGTGGCCCCAGTTTAAATGTGGAATAATGGAGTTTTTATTGTGGTAAAGTGTGCCAGAGAACGGTTCATACTTCTACTGGTGATTTTTGCTTGCAGCATCTGGCTACAAGGAAAGCACAATGCGTAATAATAAAAACAGTTGCCAACATCAATTAGGTACTGACTCTGTCCTGGGTAAGTCCTTTCCCCGTTCTCACTCAGTGCCCAGGACAGCCTGATCATGACTCCTCTGTAAGCCAGATAAAGATGCTGCCTCATGGCCCAGCCCGAGTTCAGGGCTGTGTTTAAAGAATCAGCAGTTAAGCAGAAAAAAGTTAGTTGGAAGCAATCCAGACCTTCACTGCAGTCTCTAGAGAAAACACCAAACGGGAAGTGCATTCCTAGCACAAAGCAAAAGTCTTAAATTTTTTCTTTCCCATCTCTGCAGCTCTAAGGGTCTATTTCCAGCAGAGCAACTGCCCCGTATGTGCTGCTCCCCGACGTCATCGTGCAAATCCTCCCACCTGGTTCTTCACTCCCTCACCTCCTTCACTTCTGGCATCTACACATTCCTCCTCTGCCAGCCTCTCTCTGCTCTCTTCATTGGGAATTCCAATATTGGCTCCATTTGTCCATGGCTTTTTCATCTCTGAATGACCTCAATCTGCATAATAATCGAGGGAGAACAGCCAAGAAAGCTCTGCCAGAAGTGTCCTTTGGAGGAAATTACTTAGAAGGCTGCACAAGCACAGACATTTTTTGGTTTGTTTGTTTGTTTGTTTGTTTGTTTGTTTGTCTTGAGACAGGGTCTCGCTCTGATACTCAGGCTGGAGTGCAGTGGCATGATCACAGGTCTCCACAGTCTTGATCTCTCAGGCTCAGGCGATCCTTCTGCCTCAGCCTCCCGAGTAGCCAGGACTACAGGTGTGCACCACCACACCTGGCTAATTTTTGAAATGGTGTTTTGGCATGTTGTCCTGGGCTCAAGTGAACTGCCGGCCTTGGCCTCCCAAAGTGTTAGGATTACAGGTCTGAGCCACCACATCCGGTTGCAAGGAAGTTTTTAATACTCATATGTTGATGGTCTTACTCCCTGTACACTCATTTTACAGATTAGAAAACTGGGGTTTAATAATACTAGTACTAGGCCAGGCATGGTGGCTCATGCCTGTAATTCCAGCACTCCGGGAGGCTGAGGGGGCTGTGGATCATCTGAGGTCAGGAGTTTCAGACCAGCCTGGCCAACATAGCGAAACCTCATCTCTACTAAAAATACAAAAGTTAGCTGGGCGTGGTGATGTGCACCTATAGTCCCAGCTACTTGCAAGGCTGAGGCAGCCGAATCGTTTGAACCCGGGAGGTGGAGGTTGTGGTGAGCTGAGATCGCACCATTGTACTCTAGCCTAGGTGACAGAGTGAGGCTCTGTCTCAAAAAAAAAAATTAAAAAAAAAATACTAGTACTAGTGAATACTTACACTATTATAATAATTATTATTATTAGCTAGATACTGTCCTATATTGTACTAATGCTAACTTATTTAATTTCACAGTGACCATATTAGGTAGGTGCTCTTATATCCTTTTCAAAGATCACAGGTTCCCGGGGCACAAATCTAGTAAGTGGCAGGTTTGGAATTTAAATTGAGGTTTGTCTGACTCCAGAGACCAAGCTCTTAACGACAGTGTTCTTTGCGTTTTGGGTCCTATTTCTGTAGCCATCTATGAAGCAAGTAGGCTTTGGAAGTCTAAATAGAAAGAGAAGGAACCAGATAGAAGGATTTAGCAAAGGAATTAAATTAACATGAAATTCTACCACCAGCCATGCTATTAAACATCAGGTGATTATTAAAATATAAACATGGTTGGGGAATGTGCTAGGTCTCTAAATAAGACCAATTTATTTGTGAAAGAATAGCTAAAATATTCAGTGACTTTCTAATCCACTGCAAATTATTTAATCAATAAAACACAATTACTTTTCAAATAATCTTTGAAAGTTCCAAGAAGTCTTGAGGTGTTTAATTGCTATTTAACCAGATAGCAGCAGTTGAGTTACACAGATATCCATTTCATATAAAATGCTCTTTGCAGATGGAACACTCTGTCAAATTTTCCATTAGAAAGACATATTTTCAGGGCAGATACAAGGGTTTTAGGTTACAAATTAATTTCGCTTCCCTGTTGTCCTCTAGGCAGGCAGGGGGAGGCTGGAATGGCTGATGCAGGCATCCACAGCTCCTGCCTTGTTAACTCAGGAGCACAATGAACCTCCCTGTCAATAATAAACAATGGATACAAAATCAGAATCACTGGTGTAGGAATATATGGGTTTTTGTTTTTTTTAAATACGAAATGCTTCATGAATTTTTGTGTCATTCCTTGTGCAGAGGCCATGCTGATCGTCTCTGTATCACTCCAATTCTGGTACATTTGCTGCTGAAATGATCATAGCATCCAAGTTCTAACCAGCCAGCCCTCCAGGTAATTTTTATGCACATGATAGTTTGAGAAGCACTGTTCTAGCCTACTTTTTAAAACATTTGGTGAGGCCGGGCGCGGTGGCTCATGCCTGTAATCCCAGCACTTTGGGAGGCAGAAGTGGGTGGATCAACTGAGGTTGGGAGTTCGAGACCAGCCTGAGCAAACATGGATAAATCTCGTCTCTACTAAAAGTACAAAAATTAGCTGGGCATGGTGGCACATGCCTGTAATCCCAGCTACTCGAGAGGCTGAGGCAGGAGAATTGATTGAACCTGGGGGGCGGAGGTTGCAGTGAACCTAGATTGTGCCATTGCACTCCAGCCTGGGCAACAAGAGTGAAACTCTGTGACAAAAAAATAAAATAAAACATTTGGTAAACTGTAGCTCAGTGTTTCTCAAACCGTAGTATGCCTATAAACCTGAAGATCTTGTTAACATGCAGATGCTGATTGAGTAGGTCTGGAGTGGGGCCTGATAGCTGGCATTTCCAACAAGCATCTCAAGAGATGCTGATCTGCTGGTCCCAGCATCAAGTAGCAAGTTGTGTGGTCAGGGTATTTGAAGGAATGTGAAGGAGCTCAACAGACCTAATCATGATTCCTAGCACCAGCAGTTGAAACTGTGTGACCTTGCATAAGTCACTCTATCCCTTGAAGCCCGCTTCCTCAGCTATAAAAGGGTACAAAGTGGCCAGTGCGGTGGCTCACGCCTGTAATCCCAGCACTTTGGGAGGCAGAGGTGGGCGGATCACCTGAGGTCAGGAGTTCGAGACCAGCCTGATCAACATGGAGAAATCCCGTCTCTACTAAAAATACAAAATTAGCCAGGCATGGTGGCGCATGTCTGTAGTCCCAGCTACTTGGGGGGCTGAGGCAGGAGAATCACTTGAACCTGGGAGGCGGAGGTTGCGGTGAGCCAAGATTGCACCACTGTACTGCAGCCTGGGCAACAAGAGCAAAATTTTATCTCAAAAACAAGGGTACAAAGTAACACTCTCCACTTTATAAGGCTGTTCTGATGGCTATATACCTATACTTAACACAGTGCTTGGCAAGTAGAAAACACCCAAATACAAGCTGTGGTTGCTGTTGTTTTTGAGGGAAGGAAGACACTAGTAAGTGCCCAGTAATGGTCAGTTGTTTTATTTATTGAGAGCAGTTGTGTGGTATATTAGGCACTGTGCCAAGTATTACAGTATTATTACTTACTCTTTCCAAAGACTCTATGTCTCTATGTATTATTTTTTCTGTTTAACAGATTAGGAAGCCTAAGCTCAGAGAAGTTTAGTAACTTGGTCATAGTCACAAAGATAGTAAAAGTCGGCCAGGTGCCGTGGCTCACGCCTGTAATCCCAGCACTTTGGGAGGCTGAGGCAGGCGGATCATGAGGTCAAGAGATCGAGACCATCCTGGCTAACATGGTGAAACCCTGTCTCAACTAAAAATACAAAAATTAGCTGGGCATGGTGGCGTGCACCTGTAGTCCCAGCTACTTGGGAGGCTGAGGCAGGAGAATTGCTTGAACCCAGGAGACGGAGGTTGCAGTGAGTTGAGATCGCGCCATTGCACTCCAGCTTGGCGCCTGGCGACAAAACAAGACTCTGTCTCAAAAAAAAAAAGATAGTAAAGGGCAGAGCTAGGGTTGAATTTAGATGTTCCTGCCCAAGCTTTTTTTTTACCTTCCCCTCCAGCTTTTTTTTTTTTTTTTAAAGATGGGGTCTTGCTCTGCTGCCCAGGCCGGAGTGCTGGATTGCAGTGGTTAAAATCACAGCTCACTCCAGCCTTGATCTCCTAAGTTCAAGTGATCCTCCTGCCTCAGCCTCCAGAGTAGCTGGGACCACAGGTGCATGCCACCACGCCCGGCTTATTTTTTAAATTGTTTATAAAGACAGGTTCTCATTATGATCCCCAGGCTGGTCACAAACTCCTGGCTCAAGTGATCTTCCCCCCAAAGTGTTGAGATTACATGCATGAGCCACATACCTGGACAATTGCCTAATGTCTTCATGGCCCAGACCGAAACCTGGTTCTGTCCATGCCCTCCTGAGTCTAGGAAAGGTGGTGAGCTGGCACCTGATGACCCCACAACATGACACATTACAGGACCAGGGAATGCAGAGGCAGAGAATGGGCAGTGGCAGACAGAGGCCTCAAGGAAGGATTGCCAAGGAACAGAGAAAAATCAGGCCCAAGAGAAGGAGAGAACCAGCTTCCAAAAGGATTTAGACAGCCAGCAAGCCATCAGGAATGAGCCTAAAGTGATGAGGGCTGTGCCTTCTTCTGTTTCCCCAGAGCTTAGTACCACGCTGACCATAGTGCTGCCTCATAAAGATAAGCAGTTGAATTAATGAATTATTTAAATAACGGATTAATTCATATTTTGAGGGTAGCAACTGATTTGAAATTGGTAGGCAGGATGTCTTGGAGTGGGAGAGAGATATTCACCTCTGGACTTTTCTTTTTTAAAAGAGTGAGCCATTCAAAATCAAAGAACAACTGGAATATTTCCCTTGGAGCGCTGCCAGGGCACACAATGCCTCCTTTTCTTCCCAGGTCAGAAGGCATTTTGGGCCCAGCCCTTCGGCATGTGTGTGCAGCCAGCAGCCTGTCCGACATACTTACCCACTTGTGCTCTGGAACACAAAGGCCTCCCGCCTGCCAAGCCCAACACAAATGCCTTCTTCACCACAGTCCTCTGGCGTGTGTGGGTTCAGCTGCTGCTGGTGCTGAAAGTCCCCCTCCAGGGCCAAAGTGAGGTGAGGCTCCAGTGGCTCCAGTCTCTCCACTACTGCCCAGAGAAAGAGACCACAGTACTTTCTCAACCATCGAGTCCCCTTCACTGGCCACGAGGCATGAAGTTCAACAGCCCAGCAACTTGAGGAAGAAGAAAAGGGGCCCTTTTCTGTTCAAAGACCAGCCTCGACACATTGTGTGCAATCATCCGTTTATCAGAAGTTCTTCTTTAGGCACTGGGCTGGGTTCTGTGGACTCATCGATGAGTAAGACAGGCTTCTTTTCTTTAAGGAACTCACAGTGCAAAATGGGATTCAGAGACCCAAACAAGGACCTATGTGGTGTTAGAGACGTGTGGCTGGAGCATCTCAGAGGATCAGAAAAGCATCACAAATGTGGCATCTTTTAGCTGGGCATTGAAGGATGAGTAAAAGTTCAGCAGGCAAATGGGAGAAGCAGCTCTCTAGCTAGAGATGAAAACATGTATGGTGGGCTTGAAGAATGATTGGCAATCCTGGCCTAGAGTTCAGGAAAGAGGATGGGGGAAGGCAGGGGCTAGAAGTCAGCTCATTTGCTTTTCTAGAGTAGGAAACCAACAAAGATTCTTAAGCAGGGAGGAACAAGATGAAAGCTGGGTTTTAGATACAACTCTGACTGCAACAAGGGGTGTATGTCCCCAGATACTGGCCTATTAGTAAACATTCAATAAATATTTACAGAATGAACAACTGATTTCAGGAGGTAAATAGTAAGTCTGGCAAGAAGTCTGGCCAGACTTAATACCTCTCCCTAAATGCTTCCTTTAGTTATTTTTTTCTCGTAAGAGAATAGAAGCTTTTCTTTTCCTGTATTGAACCATTACAAATGTATATAATCTGAAATTGCAGGCATAATTACACAATGTCTTATGTGGTTGGGAGTTTCATGAGTGTTGGCTTTGTCTTCCTCGCTGACTTTTGACTCCGTGACAGCTGGGGCAATGCCTTTTGAGCTCTCTCTGCATTGCCCAACAGCATCTAGCACGTGTGGGGAACAGAGTACGCTCCAAGTAAGCAACACATGAAACAGACTCAAGGAGCACAAGAGCTGTTCAACTCTCTCATTTTACACCACTGATCACAGGGTGAAATGATAACATTTTGGATATATTGGGTTAAATAAAATATATTAAAATGAATTTTACCTGTTTTTATTTTCTTTAATGTACTCCTAGAAAACTTAAAATGCGTCTCAAACTTTTTTTCTTTTTTCTTTTTTTTGAGACAGGCTCTCACTTTGTCACCCGGGCTGGAGTGTAGTGGTGTGATCTTAGCTCACCGCAACCTCTGCCTCCTGGGTTCAAGCAATTCTCCAACCTCAGCCTCCTAAGTAGCTGGGACTACAGGCACATACCACCATAGCTGGCTAATTTTTGTATTTTTTGGTAGAGACAGGGTTTCATCATGTTGACCAGGGTGGTCTTGAACTCCTGACCTCAAGTGATCTGCCCACCTTGGCCTCCCAAAGTTCTGGGATTAAAGGCAGGAGCCATTACACCTGGACCTTTAAATTCTCTTTCTACTGGCAAGAGCTGGTCAATAACACAACTATTGTACCAAATTTGGGCTAAATAAATGTTTTAGGCCCAAAGGAATTAATCTGAATGGCAACAGAATGGATAAGTTTTGATTTGTTGGGCATGGGAATGGAGTGCTGGGGAGTTGTGACCTGAATTAAGAAAGAAGTCCTCACTGGGGTACCAGAAGCAGATTTTTATGATGTGCCACTCATTGGGGCAAGAAAAGGGCCAAACATCCAAAATGAGACCAAATGTCAAAAAAGCCCACAAGCCTTCCAATGATGACAAGGATGACCCTGGACCCGCTTCTGATCCAGGATCCTCCCCTTCAGTGTTCTAGCTCTGCACTGGGCCTTAACTTCCCCAGCTCCTGTCTGCCCCCTCCACTGACCTCAGGCAACCTCCCAAACCTCCCTCCCTGACCCCTGTCCTCTTCACTTGCTCCCACCGGTCTCTCCAGGACACTAAGCCCAACAACCTCATGCATTCCAAAAAGCCTTTCCCAACTAGCAGCACTAGGGCCAAATACCCATCCCCTCACCAACAGGAGATTCCTGCCAACAATTAAGAAAGGAGGCAGGCAGGGCGCAGTGGCTCATGCCTTTAATTCCATCACTTTGGGAGACTGAGACAGGTAGATCACCTGAGGTTGGGAATTCAAGACCAGCCTGACCAACATGGAGAAACCCCATCTGTACTAAAAATACAAAATTAGCCAGGCGTGGTGGCACATGCCTCTAATCCCAGCTACTTGGGAGGCTGAGGCAGGAGAATGGCTTGAACCTGGGAGGCGGAGGTTGTGGTGAGCCAAGATCACGCCACTGCACTCCAGCCTGGGCAACAAGAACGAAACTCCATCTCAAAGAAAAGAAAAGAGACACTGTGATACAGCGTGACCAGCATGGCTTGCAAGCCAGGAAATCCAGATCCTAACTCAGATTTGTCCAATTTCTGCTGTGTGAGTTTAAGGCATATCACAGCCTCTCTGGGCCTCAGCTGCTTATCTGCTACCTACTAATACTGTCCTAAGTCTATAGACTTGACAGAGGGTTCAATGAGCTAATGGGAGTACAAGGGCTTTGCTGAAGAAGAAGTGATACCCAAATGAAAGGGAACATTGTAGTCTACAGAGGGAAGCAGGAGAAGAGACGTGAAAAGGAAAAGGAGAGTGCGGGAAGGGAGTGTCACTTGCAAAGACAAGGTGTGAATCCCTGCCATTGTGGTAAGAGGGGCTGACCTTTCCTGCAGCAGGAGGGCACCCCCACCCTCCCCAAGAGCCAGCACAGGCCAAAGTCTTCCTGTCGGAGAACACCACATACCTGGCTTCAGGAATTCTCCCACAGCTGAATAAATGGGAAAATGTCCTAAACAAAACCTGAATGCAGCTGTTAATAAACTGCTTGAGAATTTTTTTTTTTTTTTGAGTCTTGCTCTATCACCCAGGCTGGAGTATGGTGGTGTGATCTCGGCTCACTGTAACCTCCGCCTCCCAGGTTCAAGCGATTCTCCTGCCGCAGCCTCCCGAGAAGCTGGGCCTACAGGTGCCCACCACCACGCCCAGCTAATTTTCATATTTTTAAGTAGAGACAGGATTTCGCCATGTTGGCCATGGTTGGCCAGGCTGGTCTCAAATTTCTGACCTCAGGTGATCTGCCCGCCTCGGCCTCCCAAATTGCTGAAATTACAGGTGTGAGCCACAGTGCCCGGCCCTGCTTGAGATTTTAATATTCCATAGCACTGAAAGGAGGATTTTAAGCTCCATTGCAAAAGTTCTAACTCATCCAAGATTTGCTGGCCCTCTCAACCGTCCTGCAACATGGTGAAGAAAGGAAAATGGGGAATCTAAAGAATGGAAGGTGTTAAGTCGGGGTTGCTTGCTCTTCGCGCTGCGACGGCCTCTGATAACCCAGTACCCAAAAAGCTGCTTTGAGTTACATTCACATTTTATTTTGGCCTCAACAGAGCCTTTGAAGGAAGGAATTATTATCTCCATTTAACAGAATTGGCAACTGAGGTTTGGACGGGCCCAGTGGAGATTCAGGACTAGCTCTTTCTGTCTAGTAGTGTTTCCCATTGCAGAAGCACTCTTTTTTTTTCTTTAAGACAAGAGCTTGTTCTGCCACCCAGGCTGGAGTGCAGTGGTGCCATCATGGCTCACTGTGGTCTTGGACTCCTGGTCTCAAGTAATCCTCCTGCCTCAGCCTCCTGAGTAGCTGGGACTACAGGCATGTGCCATCAGGCCTGGCTAGTTTTTATGTTTACGTTTTGTAGAGACAGAGGTCTCATTATGTTTCCCAGGCCGGTTTCAAACTGCTGGCCTCAAGCGATCCTCCTGCCTCAGTCTCTGAAAGCACTGGGATTACAGGCATGAGTCACTGCTCCCAGACCACAGATTTTCTTTACTCAGACCCAGACACAATGTAATGACTTGCGATATGTTCAAGACGACGTAGGAAAAAAACAGCAGGACAATAGGTAAGCCCCATTTTTATTTAAAAAACTTTCTATCCAAATACATCTGCATATGTATCTAGGTCTATATAAGAATATGTATATATCATATATATATAGTGCCAAACTAGATCAGTTTCCTCCAAATTGGTTCATATGCCCTAACCACCAATTCTTGACAGTTTAAAGTTTTGCCTTTATATGCTTCTATATTATTTTATTATTATTATTATTATTTGAGTCAGAGTCTTGCACTGTCGCCCCGGGCTGCTGCAACCTCTGCCTCCCGAGTTCAAGCGACTCTCCCACCTCAGCCTCCTGAGTAGCTTGGATTACAGGTGCCTGCCACCACGCCTGGCTAATTTGTTGTATTCTTAGTAGAGACTGGGTTTCACTATGGTGGCCGGGCTGGTCTAGAACTCCTGACCTGATGATCCTCCCACCTCGGCCTCCCAAAGTACTGGGATTAAAGGCATGAGCCACAGTGCCCGGCCTTTTTTTTTTTTTTTTTAGACAGAGTCCCTATCCCTGTTGCCCAGGCAGAGGTGCAGTGGCATGATCATAGCTCATTGCTTCTATATATTTTCAATGTTTGCTGTTAACTGGCATGATATTTATAATAACTTTTTAATAAAAAAATTCCTAATAGTGTTCCCTGAGCCTTTCAAATTGTAAAGGCCACCCCTCCAACATACACATTATTTGGAGAAATAATTATATTATAATATAATATAAATTTATATTCCCTCCTCCTTTTCCAAATTATTACTAAAAGTTTTCTTTTTATTAGTTTCTGTAGCAATTAAACACACAAACACACACACACATTTCACCCTGTTCTTTTTTTAAGCTTAAAAGGTTAATAAAGTAAGGTGGTAAACATCTTACAATGCAATAAATATTTGCCAAGGGTGGGTGTTTTGGTGTCATCCCCAGTAAAGTGGCCAGACACCATAGCTGAGAGCAAAAGGGCCCACTCGTCATTTCCATCTTTCCAGATGTCCTGGCCCCACCTTTACTTCCTCCAGCTTCCTTCCCAGGCCATCAGGCAGGAAGCCTCCCATTTGCCCGCCTAACTGCTTCTCAACCCACAATCAAAATTTTCCCGGGGAGTCAGTGAGGTGGCTCACGTCTGTAATCCCAGCACTTTGGGAGGCTGAGACGGGTGAATTGCCTGAGGTCAGGAGTTTGAGGCCAGTCTGGCCAACATGGTGAAACTCTGTCCTACTAAAAATACAAAAATTAGCCGGACATGACGGTGCATACCTGCAGTCCCAGTTACTTGGGAGGCTGAGGCAGGAGAATTGCTTGAACCCGGAGGTTGCAATGGGCTGAGATCACACCACTACACTCCAGCCTGGATGACAGAAAGAGACTCCGACTCAAAAAAAAAAAAAAAAAAAAATTCCTGAGAAGTAGTTAAAATTCATTTCCTAATCTGATAAAGGGATTATAATAGTTTAGAATTTCTTTTCTTCTCCCCTGTGATTCATTAACATTCTGAGAACATTGTAATAACTCCACAGTAAGCTTATGGCAGAGATTTCAGACAAGCCAATTGGCGGTGGGACCTCAGCCATCACCTGAAGGTCTGTTGCTCACCTTCCACCCAGGTGTGGCCATAGCAGGAGTGACTCAAGGCTGGTGTTGCCAGACCTGCTTTTTTTTTTTTTTTTCCCCAAAAGAAGCTAGACATGTGGATTTATGTAAAATCTGATTTTTAAATGTTGACTGAATTCTTCTTTTTTAAAAAATGCTATGCAGGTCAAACAAAACCCAAATGTAAGCCCAATGCCACCCATGTGCCGGCCAGCTAGGCCCTGAAGGCTGTCTCAGCATACCTCTCTAGGCTTATCTCAATTCCTCTGCCCCTCACAAATGCCACTCACACCTCACCCTTGCCTTAACACCCCTGCATCTTGGCTCACATGTACCTAGCCTGTGGGATGCCCTTTTTTGTCTTCGCTATCAGACCGGCAGGTGGCAGGTTACAGCTTGGCCTCTGGGCCCTGGGAACCAGTATTCACCTCGGCCTGCCCTTTGCTCCTGGTCTCTAGCGCCCTAGGGAAAAGTGTTTTCTGCATGATTCAGGCTCTGCTTTTGAAGGCTAACTACAGTAATGATGGATGACAGTGGGGACACGCCTTCCCCAGAAGCTAACTGGAAAGCAAGCTGAAGAGGCTCACACAGGCGTCTGCATGGAGAGGGGCCTGACTTCACTCCCATTGCTCAGGGCAGCTGCCTGACCAGAAAATGTGTCTTCTGCAGTCAGGACAAGGGCAGGGGCGGGAAGATCCTCTAGAGAGCCCTGAAGTGAGACTGTGCTGCCTGCTAGAAAACTCCTGAGCAGCTGGACCCCCGCCCCTCCTCACTCACCAGCCAGGAGGCTGGGCCAGGTGCTCCTGCTCTCGGTCTCTCTCCTAGTCCAGGCTGGAGAGAACTATCCTGGTCTCAGGAGGAATCACAGAGGATCTAGCCAGGCTGATGTTCTCTCTCTCTCTCTCTCTCTCTCTCTCTATTTATTTTTGACACAGAGTCTCGCTTTGTCACCAGGCTGGAGTGCAGTGGCACGATCTTTGCTCCCTTCAATCTCCATCTCCTGGGTTCAAGTGCTTCTCCTGACTCAGCCACCCTCGTAGCTGGGATTACAGGTGCCTGCCATAACTCGAGGCTTATTTTTGTATTTTTAGTAGAGATGGGGTTTTACCATGTAGGCCAGGATGGTCTCGATCTCTTGACTTCATGATCCACGCGCCTTGGCCTCCCAAAGTGCTGGGATTATTGGTGTGAGCCACCACCCCCAGCCAACTGGGCTGACATTCTAAAAAGCCCAGCTGCCCTCTCAAAGGAACAATTTCCAGCACCCACCAATACTCACCCCAAGATCAGAGGGTTAAGGAAAACTCTGGTTTCCCCCTACCACCATCACCAAAGTCAAGCCAGGGAGGGAACACCGAGGGCCCCCTCCCCAGGGAACAGCACCTCAGAGAACTTGCCTAGAAGGCAGTGATCTGGGAAAGAGCTCACAGGGCCCAGCCCTTCCCAGAGCAAGGCAGATTCCCAAGTCCCTTCCCACCCAGACTTGGAATCTAAGCAGCTGGGGTGGAGGAGCAGGGTCCCTCTGACTTCCAATTCTTCTGCCTCTTTTTCCTCTATCCCCTCCCTTAGGGACTCACCCAGAAGGGGCTTTCAATCCTCACCTCCAGGATGACTCTAAGAATGCCAGGTGTTTTAGTCTGTGTGGGCTGCTATCACAAACAAGAAGCATGTGTATGTCTCACAGTTCTAGAGGCTGGGAGGATGCCTTCAGCATGCCAGCATGGCCAGGTCCTGGTGGGGTCCCTCTTCCAGGTTGCAGACTGCTGGCATCTGGCGTGTTCTCACATGGCGGAAGGGTTGACAGAGCTCTCTCTTACAAGGGCACTATCTCGTTTGTGAGAGCTCCACCTTCATGACCTAAACTACCTCCCAAAGATTCCATGTCCTAATAACATCACATTGGAGATTAGGACATCAGCATCTGAATTCTGGGAGGACACCAGCTTTCAGACCACAGCTCCGGGCTCTCACTGAGAGCCCCGGGCAGGCCTGGCAGCATCCACAGGCACTTTAGTTCAGTAAATCCTCAACACACCAGTGAGGTATGATCTATTAACCTATTTTAAAGGAAAGAAATTTAATGTCAAAACCACTTTATAATTAGAAAGGAAAAAGAAACCTTCAATGGAAAGAAGACTACATTAAATTTTTTTAAAAAGTTAAAAAAAAAAAAAACAAAAACAGCCAGGCATGGTGGCTCATGCCTGTAATTCCAGCACTTTGGGAGGCTGAGGTGGGTGGATCACCTGACGTCAGGAGTTCAAGACCAGCCTCACCAATGTGGTTAGACCCAGTCTCTACTAAAAATACTAAAAATTAGCCAGGTGTGGTGGTGGGTGCCTGTAATCCCAGCTACTTGGGAGGCTGAGGCAAGAGAATTGCTTGAACCTGGGAGGCAGAGGTTGCAGTGAGCCAAGATCACGCCTGCCACTGCACTCCAGCCTGGTGACAGAGGAAGACTCCATCTCAAAAAAAAAAGTTGAAAAAAAAGCTAATAAGAACCAGGACTTCAGCTGGGGAATCTTAGAAAAGGGAGAGGGGAAAAAAGCTAATTTTAATAACTAGTTATTATGTGCCAAGGGCTTTATGTGCACTATCGCATTGCATCCTTGGGTAACTCTATAATACAATCTTTTTTGTCCCCATTTTACAGATAGGAAGCTGAGGAATAGGGTGCTGATGTGACTTGGCCAAGGCCCAGGGCTTTCCACTCTTCCACAGGCCACACACTGCCATGGGTTAACAGGTTCTCCTTCCAAGTAACACATCTGCATTTTAACAACAGCTGCCTGGAGAAGACAAAGTAGCCCAAAGCAATGGCTGGAAAGCCAGGAATTGCTCTGCAAGTGGGCAGAGCTCTCAGGGCAGGAGCCTTTTGGCACCACCAGGCATCACCCAAAGGCGGCCACCCACGGGCCTGGCTGACACAGGGCTCCATTCAGCGGTTGTGAAGCCAAGGGACACTGGGGTAACATGAAGGAGAAGAGGATTAGGTCAGGGAAGGCCAGCCCCAAGGCAGGCACACGGGGGAGGCAAGCAAGCACTGAAGAAGAATGTGCTCCTCCCCGTCCCCTGGCCCCAAATATCCGCCACTTAACAGTGTGGAAGAGACACTGTCATCACCAGTGCCAGGGCGAGGCAGCAAACTGGAGCAAAAGGTCCTAGTTGAGCTCAGTCACTCAATCTCCTGGCAACCCAGGGCCTGCCATCTGCCCTCGTTGGTTCGCTCCTCAGTTAAAAGACAAGGTGGGGGTGATCTAGGTAAGCGGGAAGGTTTCTTCCACCTTCAACTAACAAAACTGCGTCGGAGCCTTATGCATCTGGTACTTGGAGCAGAAGCATTAACGGCCATGGTGGGATGCAGGGAGGACTGGAGAGAGAGGGAGAAAGCAGCAGGGGGCAAAGAAAGGTTGGAGACAAGCTCTCAGTGATGGAGCCCAGAATAGGGGTAAGAATGGGACCAAAGGAAACAATTCCTTTGCTTTCATCAAGGTTCTACTGAGGACCCCAGGACAGATGCGGCACTAGGCACTGGGACGGGGAGGTGGAGCTTCTCTCCAGAGGGACAGCCACGCGCCACAACACGAATGAGCTCTTCACAAGGCCAGAGCCAGATACTATGATGAGTAGTGCCAGCTGCTCACACGGGAGAGAAATCAGGGGAGCCTTCCTGCCGGAGTCACCTGAGAAGATGGGGACAATTTCCCCCAGTCCAAGTCGAGTTCCTCCCACTCAAATGGAAAGAACTAACCAAAATGGCACTGAAGCACTGGAGGGAGAAGAGGTAAATTTAGGGAAGCATCATTATCTCCATTTCACAGATATGAAAACTGAGGTTCAGCATGGTCAGAGCCAGGTAGCAGGGCTGGTACTAGAACCCATTCTGCCTGACTCCACAGCCTTTGCTTGTCATTTCTGTTCGACGTCTCTCCTGCAGACTGTGTGCCTGTGAGCGGGTTAAGGGTGGGAGGGGAAGGAAAGTGGCGTGAGAACAGGCAAAGGCCAGAGAGATGGACTGCAGAAGATGAGGACGGAGAGGAGGCACTTTCCTACCGAAACAGTATGGCAGCCAGAGCTTTCCCAGACAGACTTCCCATGGTTGCCTGTAGCAGGTTTTTTTTGTTGTTTTTCAGATGGAGTCTCGCTCTATTGCCCAGGCTGGAGCGCAGTGGTGTGATCTTGGCTCACTGCAACCTCCACCTCCTGGCTTCAAGCGATTCTCCTGCCTCAGCCTCCCGAGTAGCTGTGATTGCAGGCGCATGCCACCACGCCCAGCCAGTTTTTTGCATTTTTAGTAGAGACGGGCTTTCACCATGTTAGCCACAATGGTCTCAATCTCATGACCTCATGATCCGCCCACCTCTGCCTCCCAAAGTGTGGAGATTACAGGTGTGAGCCACCGTGCCCGGCTGCCTGTAGTAGGTTTTTAGAACAAGTTTCTAGAATCAGGCAGATCCGGGCTAAGCTCCTGGCTCCACCACTTAATGTCTCGGGTACCCTAGAGCAAGTGTTTAAACCTCTTAGAGCTTCACTTTGCTCACCAATACAATGGGAATGATAACAGTCAGACCTTATTGAGTAGTGGGTAAAGATAAAACAGCTGCTATATTCAAAGGGCTTGGCACAATGTCTGGCACAAGTTCGATAAAAGGTAGCAGAAAAACACAACGACTACTCTAATAAACATTGCTCCAGCAGACTCTCCTGTTTCCTGGCTTCCTCCAATCAGCATTGGCCAGTCCTCCACATCCTCCCCCCTCCTCCTCTGCATACCCTCCATTTCAGAACCCACATCAAAGCTACTGCTTCCCGGCTTCAACTCCTTCCTCCGATTCTAGTTTGCTCTGGACCAAGGGATTCATCAATTAGTCTATACAAACTCCTTAGCCTCTCAGGATCATCATTGTGTGCTGGGTGGCTGTCCCTATAGATTGCTTTGCATGGGATTAACCAAGCAATCAGCTCAGGGGCTGGCAGGTTTGTTGGCCAATAGAATTACCTAATGAGTCACCCATGTGTGCCTGCAATTTGTAAACTGATCTCTAGATATACATCAAAGTTTTCTACCCAAACCACAAATTCTGTGTTTTTGCAAATTTGCCAACAATTAAATAAAATGTACTACTGTTCAAGAACGTCTTCCACTAATTAGACAGAGATAGATGAATATATAAAAGGTCATGGTGAAGGAGGGTAAGAAACGGGATAAAGCTTACTGACTTCCTGTCAGCGGGTCTTAACCTTTTCTGTGCCTCCATTCCTTTGGCAGACTGGTGAAGCCTACGGACTCTCTCAGAATGTTTAAAAATGCATATAACAAAATGCACAGCTTGACTACAAAGAAAACCAATAATATTGAAATATAATTATTAAAATTTTTTAAAGAGTGTAATATAGTAATATATTCTTCTTTATTAATGCATTAAATAACAAGCTCTAGCAGTGGGTTTAGTGACTACTATAAATTCAAAGCCATCAGGGACTTAAATAATATTTCAAGGTATCTGTAGCAGCTAAAACGTAATATGAAAATATCTATGATTTCTATTGGTGACAATGTCATAGAGACTACAAATACACTGTGGATTGCTGCCTGCATTCATCATACAAGAAAATCCTAAATAACGATGCTCTTTTTCTTCCCCCTACCCAAGTTCACAGACTTCTCTGAATTCTACACATGAACCCCTTGGGGCTCTTGACACCGTATTAAGAATCTCTGTTAGATCCTTTATGGCTCAGTAAGTATTTGTACTGGGCACATTTCTGAGTTCCAGCTCCCCTTTATCTCCTTCTTGAAGAATCTCCACCCACACCCTTCCTGCCTCAAAAATTCTTCACATAGGACTCTCTTCTGCCCACCCCTCTCATCCAACTGGCTCGGGGGGACCCCTACCTCAGTGCCATCCCATGCCCGGGCTGCCTGGCACCTGCCAAGATGCAGCCTGGAGAGAAAGCCCTAGTTTCCAGAGAACCAGCTCAGACAACAGAACGCTCTCTGGAACTTGAAGTCAGCAACAAAAGAGAGCTTCGTGCACCTGTAGGGCAAGGGGTGGTATGCAGGTGCTGCGTTAACCCACGGCACTTACAGCGAAGGCCAGCAACCAGCTGTACCGTTGGAGTGACCTTGAACTCAAAATCCTCTCCACGGCATCATCTGCCTCAAGGATGCCTGGCCTCCTTCCAGACCTGTGCTTAGACATCAATACAGTGGTCCCCCCAAACCCCTATAATCTGCGGTTTTGCTTTCTGAGATTTCAGTTACCTACGGTTAATCAAGGTCCAACAATATTAAGATATTTTGAGACAGGGAGAGAGAGAAAGACCACATTCACATAGCTTTTATTACAGTATTATTGTTATCACTCTTTTGTTGTTGTTTTTAATCTCTTACTGTGCCTAATTTATAAATTAAACTTTATCATGGGTATGCACGCATGGGAAAAAACATAGTGTATATTGGGTTCAGTACTATCCATGGTGTTAGGCATCCGTCGAGGGTCCTGGACCGTATCCCCCATGGGTAAGGGGATACTAATGTACTGCATTTTATAGCTTCCCACTCTCTTCCAAGAACCACAACTCAAGGGAGTCTCTGTTTTCTGTGTCACAAGAGCCCCAGGTCACCATTGTCAACACCATTTTATTAATACAGACAAAGAAGCTGAAGTTAGTAAACTTGAGTAATTTTCTCAGGCTCACAGGGCTAATAAATGGTGAGGCCATTTTCCCTTTCTTTCCCTCTCACTCCCAAACACCCTATTATGGAGGGGCAGGTGGGTGAGGCCTTTTGTTATTATTTTTTATTTCAAATCACACAAACAATCCATGAAAGTAATCTCTTAAAAATTCAAACATGACACTGTATGTTCTCATTTATAAGTGGGAGTTGAACAATGAGAACACATGGACACAGGGAGGGGAACATCACACAGTGGGGCCTGCTGGGGGGTGGGGACAAAGGGAGGGAGAACCTTAAGACAAATACCTAATGCACATGGGGCTTAAAGCCTAGATGATGGGTGGATGGGTGCAGCAAACCACCATGGCACATGTATACCTATGTAACAAACCTACGCATTCTGCACGTGTTTCCCAGAACTTCAAGTAAAATTTTTAAAATGTTTTAAAAAAATGAAAAAATTAATAAAATTCCCTCCACATTCATACTCAATGTCACACCTAATAGATGTAGATCCTGACCACGCTATTATATTCAGCCACGAATGAACTTGCCAGTCTGTCTTTTAAACCTTTCCCCAGGAGTAGGATAGCTACATTTTCCAAGGTGGAAGGGAGGGCGGGTGGGAACCACTGATGAACTTAGTGCAGCGCCTGGAAACACTCAGCCCTACTGCCTGGTGCCCTGCTAGGAACATCCAAATCAATGTCACCTAGAGCTGGCGCCTTTGGGCCCCTGGGCAGAAACCAGGCTGTGGAGGGGAATCGGCACCGAAGCCTGCTCTTTAATCCTTATGCAGACCAAATTCTCCCAATGCTGTATTTCTCTGCCCCCTTTTCACTTGACGTCAGAGCCACAAATTAGAAATACATACCGCTTCCGGTCCTAGGCGCTTCGGGAACCGCGGCTTAGGTGCAGACATGGCCAAGTCCAAGAACCTCACAACACACAACCAGTCCCGAAAATGGCACAGAAATGGTATCAAGAAACCCCGATCACAAAGATACGAATCTCTTAAGGGGATGGACCCCAAGTTCCTGAATAACATGCGCTTTGCCAAGAAGCACAACAAGAAGGGCCTAAAGAAGATGCAGGCCAACAATGCCAAGGCCATGAGTGCACGTGCCGAGGCCATCAAGGCTCTCGTAAAGCCCAAGGAGGTTAAGCCCAAGATCCCAAAGGGGGGTGTCAGCCGCAAGCTTGATCGACTTGCTTACATTGCCCACCCCAAGCTTGGGAAGCGCGCTCGTGCACGCATTGCCCAGGGGCTCAGGCTCTGCTGGCCAAAAGTCAAGGCCAAGTCCAAGGATCAAAACAAGGCCCAGGCTGCAGCTCCAGTTTCAGTTCCAGCTCAGGCTCCCAAAGGTGCCCAGGCCCCTGCAAAGGCTTCAGAGTAGATATCTCTGTCTGCCAACGTGAGGACAGAAGGACTGGTGCGACCCCCCGGGGCTGCCATCTGCATGGGGCCAGGGTCCTCCTGTGCTATTTGTACAAATAAACATGAGGGAGGAAAAAAAAAAAAAAAGAAAGAAAGAAATACATACCAAAGGAAACTCCGCAGACACAAAGGATACTTCCACACAAAGGGGAAAAAGCCGCAGCCACATTAAAAAATCTATCCAACCAACAAGTTTTATTTACTTTTGGGGAAAAAAAGTGGAGAGTGAGATGGAACTGGGATTTGTGTTTTCTCCCACAGTGCCTGTGTCTCCAGAAAGCTATTTGAGGGGGCAGAGCCCAGGGCCTGGGCGAGACAGTGAGGGGATGCTTTTGGAAACAGGACTTCTTTCTCTTGGAGAAGGAACGCTCAGCCAGCTTCTTCAGACGCCACCAATCTATAACTGCCTCTGTATCACATTCACCATCCACGTACTTTAAATCTTGGGACAGCATTTATTTTATCCTGGAAACTGTGACAGCCCTATTTTTAGCTGGAGGGCCCCTTTTCTCTCCTTTAATCCTACTTTGAAATATTATCTGTGTAGACTGGAGACTATTCACAGAAATGCCCATTAGAAGCCTCTTAGTCCAAATGTGGTCCAGGAGATGAGCGTTCTGAGGCACAGAGAGGTTAGGACCCAGCTGTAAGTCACACAGTTGCTTAGTGGTGAACCTAGGCTCCAATCCCAGGATACGCTGACCTCCAAACTCATGCCTCTTCCCACAAACTCTACTACAGTGTAACACAATGTAGTAGTTAGCCGTCTGATCTCCAAAGACAGAGAGCTCTAGGAAATTCCAGTTTCATGGTCATTTAATATGTGCCATGGGAAGTCACTTAACCGCTCTGAGCCTCGATTTCCTTATCTATACATTGGGGATTATGGCAGTAACTAACTCTGGGATTAGGGTGAGGCTTGAATGTGCTAGGGGCAACACACATGTACATTATGATATTGCACTGTTCCTGTTTCACACACAATTGAGTGGATCTGTAATAACTGTATTCACACCATTGCCCAGAAACCGGCAAGAAAGGATTGTTCTCAAACCCATTGTGCAGATAGGAAATTGAGTTCCCTCCTCAGATGACATAACTTGCGCAACATCAGAGTTTTAAAAGTAAGCAGACAGGTGGAGGCTGCAGTGAGCCATGTGCATCACACTGCACTCCAGCCTGGGTGACAGAGTGAGATCCTGTCTCAAAAATAAATAAATAAAGGTAAGGGTATTCTCAGCATTAAGAAGTTCTCAATATCCTCCCTACCATTCCTGCCAAAGTATGGGTTGAACTAGGAGTAAAAGTTACCTCTTCCCTTCCCCCTGCAGAGCAGAACCACGAATACACCAGCACATACGCCATGGCCCTTTCTTGTAAACTGGAATCAGCATGGAGCCTGGCACACAGCAGAGACTCAATGCAGTTTTGAAGAATGGGTAAATTACTGAATGAATGAAAATCCCAATCTGCTAAGAATTGTACGCCTGAAGCAGGCGCCTTGTTGCAGAAAGCAGTTGCCAGAAAGCAGGCAAGAGCTCTGGTAGCAGCAAGCAAGAACCCCGTTCTCGCCTTAGACTTTTCTGCAGGAGGAAACCTTTGACAAGGTCAATAGACCTCTGATCTCAATGGTCCATCAAGGGCGTCTCCCAGCCTGGCCCACATGGCCCAGTCCAGGACCCAGGAGGTAACTGTGAAGCACACGTGACCCTCCTCCAGCTAAAACAGATGTAATAACATTGTGGGCCAGGGAGAGGGCCCATCTGTCTTCCTAATTGTCAACTCTGCCCGTAATAAGGTTTTTCTCCCTGTCGCACCTTAAGCTGCTACTGAACTGAAGCAAAACCAAGATCTCCATCTTCCAGCCATGGGCAGTGGCCTTCATAAAGTACCAGGGGCGAAACAGACAGAGCTGGAAGGTGCTTTAAGCCACAAGTCAGGAGCTTGGGAATCCCTACACTCAGCCAGCTGTGGGTACACAGGTGGTCACTGCATTCACGGAGCCTCCACTTTCTGTAAAATTCAAGTCCAAAGTTCTGGAAATGGGTTAGTGGAGGGGGGAGCTGTGAATCATGTAATATCATATGCAAGATATTTTAGGTTTTACTCAGTTGGAGGAGAGTATCCATAATTTTCATCAGAATCTCAATATGCAATAACCACCACTTCCACCCCACATAAAAAAACTTAAAAAATAGTGGACAGGGCAGTTTCCACCCAAGAAGCACTTTTTAAAAACACTTTCTATGTGCCCTGCTCTGTGCTAGGTACTTGAGACATAAATATAGGCGAGTCTTGCTTTTTTTTTTTTTTTAGACAGAGGTCTCACTCTGTCACCCAGGCTGGAGTGCAATGTTACAGCCTTGACTCACTGCAACCTCCACCTCCTGGGTTCAAGCGATTCTCGTGCCTCAGCCTCCTGAGTAGCTGGTACTACAGGGGCATGCCACCACACCTCGCTAATTTTCGTACTTTCAGTAGAGACAGGGTTTCACTATGTTGGCCAGGCTGGTCTCGAACTCCTCACCTCGTGATCCACCCACCTCAGCAACCCAAAGTACTGTTATTACAGGAGTGAGCCACTGGGCCCAGCCCAGAGTCCTGATTTTAAGGTGCTTAGTGTAGTTGATGTTTGCTGTGACAGAGCATGTCCAGGGAGATTTAGAAACAAAGAGAAGGCAGCATTTGCCTCTGTTTTGTCAGGAAGGGCCTTCCTGGGGGGATAAAAGACCTTATGCTTAATGCTGAAATTCAAAGCTAAGAGTGCATTCACTGGGCGGACAAGAAGAATATTTTAGAACAAGGGTAGTATGTGCAAAGGCAACACGTGGCCCAGGAACTGCTTGAAGCATAATTGCGCTGAAAAGAGACCGTGCTCCTTGCAAGGTTCTGGGGAAGTGTTAGAACCAGAAATGATGCTGGGAAGGCAGATAGGGCCCAGGCCAGGAAGTGCCAGGTATGCCACCCTAAGGAATTTTACACTATAGGCAAGTTCTTTCTAGCTTTAAAAGTCTAGGATGAGCCACCACTCCCAGCACACATCTTCCTAAATGTTGGGTAGAGGCTTTGTTCAGCTGTGAGCTGAATGGACATTAGAAAATGAAGTGCTGCTCTTGGCGCCATGAGTGGGCATGGGCTGTCTGACCAAGGTGCACACATGGGGCAGTGTCCAGCAAGCTGCTCTTCTCCTTCTCCCCACACCATGACCTAGCCAGGGGCTTCCAACTGCTCATTATTCTATTTTATTTTATGTCATTTTATTTTGTTTTATTTTATTTTTTTGAGACAGAGTCTTGCTGTGTTGCCAGGCTGGAGTGCAGTGGTGTGATCTCAGCTTACTGCAACCTCCAACTCCCTGGTTTAAACTATTCTCCTGCCTCAGCCTCCCGAGTAGCTAGGATTACAAGCATGTACCATCACACCTGGCTAATTTTTGTATTTTTAGTAGATACGGGGTTTCACCATGTTGGCTCAATCTTCTGACCTTGTGATCTGCCCACCTTGGCCTCCCAAAGTGCTGGGATTACAGGCATGAGCCACCACGCCCATCCCCCAGCTACTCATTATTACAGTTGAGAAAGGAAGGCACTGACTGGACCAGTCAATGGGATGTGCAACTAAAGGACTGCCCGTCTGGACCCCTAGTAGGAGCTCAGCCAGTGAAGACTTTCAGTTCTAACTCACTCTGCTACTCACCTTAGGCCCTCTTACATGCAGCTTCTCCTGCCTAGAAGGCTCATTCCACATTCTCCTGTCATTCTGCAGACTGAGCCACTACTGGACCTGTCAGGTTCTCAGGGTATCTAGTCCTTTCAAAGAACTCAGCACTGGGCAATTCTCTATTTATGTGAGTGATTTGAACCGTGTTGGTGTTGGCCATTGGAACGCAAGCTCCATGAGGCCAGAAAGTGCCAGTTTTGTTCGCTTTTGTACCTCACTGCATTGGCCAGTGCCTGGCACAGGGTATTTGTTGATTGAATCAAAGTCTAGTCTGATCCAGGAGCCATTTCCCAAAACTCACTTTCCCCAGGTCACATAATGGTCCAGTGAGGTGGGAAGGCTGGGCTTGAAAAGGCATTATGAAAACGGACTCTGCCTCTATTCCCAGTGTCTCCCTCCTGTGTTATGTTTTGAGAGGCTCTAAGTAACCTGGCTTGATTTACCCAGCCAGGTCCTTGAGAATCGTGTTTAATTTAAGATGCTTTCTTCCCAGGCCTCAGCCAGGTCACTGGCTGCATCTGATCCTCCTCTGGCCCTATATGGTGGATAGGACTTTGCCCAGGCCTCAGGGGGTCCTCCTCCCTCTCCTGGAATCTCCTCCTCCCTCTCCTAGAAAACACTCCCTCTTTGCCCTAAAGGCTTGCACCCCAGAGAGCTTGGAAACTAAGATTTGCGTTTGGCAACCCTGAAGGATGCCCAGGGCAAGAGCCAGGTTCAGACCCAGCGTAGTGGCCACGGGCTCGACTTTTCAACTCCCATTTCTGGCCAATCTGCAGAGACAAAGTACCCAGAGTCACAGGTTTGACCTTACCGGAGAGGCAGAAGGTAAAGGAGCTCACAAGAGGCAGGCGGGCTGGGCAAAGCGCCCTCGGCGTCGTCTAGAGCACCCGGAGCTGCACCATTGCCTCCACCCAAGGTCGTGGCCCAAAAGGAGCGCTGGAAAGTTCAGCCAGAGGCCAAGGAGTGCCAGGGTTGGCAATACGAGGAGACTTTTGCGACAGGAGAGAGACTAACAGCTGGATTCCAGGTGGTAGTGGAAGCCAGAGGCAAAGAGCCCCCAGCCCGCAGGCTGCATCCCAGACCGCAGCGCCCCGCTCAGAAAAGCTGGGCGGGGGCTGCACCACCTGAGCCGCAAGGACAGGGCGGCCTCCCCTTCCTCAACCCCCAGAATTGGGGCGCAGAGAGCCAATCTGGGCTGGAAAGGGAGCGGCGCCCACCCTTGGGCAGCCCGAGCAGCCCCCTCCTTTGCTGTCGCAGACCCCAGGCTGCGAGGCGGGGGCGCCAGGTCGGCCCAAGCTGCCGCAGCCACTGCCTTAAAGGGAGCCGGGGACGCGGCGCTGGGTAGGGGGCGAGGCGGGTGGCGGAGGCGAGACGAGAGTGGTCGAGCTCCCGGGGCCAACACCCGGGTCGCGCAGGGCGGTGTTGGACACCCCAGCAGACGCACTGCCGGGGACTGGGGTCGCAGAGTCCCTTACCTTGGCGAGCTGCGGAAGTCCTGCGCGAGGCGGCCCGCGGTGCCCGGGGCCGGGGCAGCTAGGCGCACACCCCGGCTTCGGGGCGCACGCAGCCTCAGGGCGCACAGTCCGCGTCCCAGGCGCGCACCCCCGGGCTGGCGCACCCTGGTCGTCCGCAGCGCGCACACCCTCCAGGCGCCCTCTGGCCGGCGGGCTCGGCCCTGGCCCGGGCGCACCCCTGCGGGCACACCCACCGCGGCGGATGCGGGACTGGCCAGGCGCCACCAGCCACGGCTTCGCCCCGCGTCGCCAGCTGCCAACAGAGCCCGAGTCCCCGCCTTCGCTAGGGGAGAAAAAAAGCCTCCTGACGCGGCGCGGGCTTTGGTGTGTAGCAAGGGGCGGAATTGCGAAATCGAGGGGAGGGTCTTAGCCTTGATAAACTCAAAAGCCCTTGGTAAACATGAGCTTAGAAGAAAAACTTTTTGAGAAGAGACCAAAAACTCCTAACCTGTGCATAGCGCTTTTCAGATTCCCAAAGTGCTTTCGTATGCGTTTATCTCAGTTCATCTAGACGTTTCTATCCTGATTTGATAGGTGCGGAAACAGCATCAGACAACGTAGTGATTTGCCCCAGCCGGAACTGGAGCCCAGGTCTGGCCACTCAGAAGCTGGGTGCAGCAAGTGAGGTCCTCGCCAGGACAGGGGGCAGTGAGGGCTGGGGTCATAGTCACAGAACTGTTATCTCTCCTAAATCGTCTTTTTCCATTTCCTTTTTTCCTTCCCAATCCTAGCTGTAGTCCCACTCAGGAACCCTAAGTCTTTTCACTTCACAGTCCCACCTCCCACCAAAGGTTTTGTTGTTTTTTGAGCCAGAGTCACTCTGTAGCCTAGGTTGGAGCACAGTGGCGCGATCTCCGCTCACTGCAACCTCGACTTCCCGGTTCAAGCCATTCTCCTGCCTCAGCCTTCCAAGCAGCTGAGATTACAGGCGCCCGCCACCGCGCCGGGCTAACTTTTGTATTTTTAGTACAGATGGGGTTTCGCCATGCTGGGCAGGCCGGCCTTGAACGCCTGACCTCAGGTGATCCATCCGCCTCGGCCTCACAAAGTTTTGGGATTACAGGCGTGAGCCACCTCGCCCGGCCCCAACGAGGTTTTTGTTTTGTTTTGTTTTGTTTTGTTTTGTTTTGTTTTGTTTTGTTTTGTTTTGTTTTTTATCAGTTCAAAATGTGTGCATTTCAACCGCTAACCTTGAATGAGCAGCTCACTAAGGGCCTGGTGGGCGTTGTGCACCATAACCCTAGGAGAAAGGAGCTGCTGCTACTGCTCCTTTACAGATGAAGACAACGGAGATGGGGAAGTAGAGGGCTGTGGAGCCCGTGAGACTCCAGATACCAGCTCTGACCGCCATCATGGGCATCTTTCATGGGCCCATTGGCAAGAACTAACACTTAAAGGGGTTTCCTTTGACACTGTGACCCAGATGGGGAAGTACTTTCTGGGACTTTCATTTTCCGTTTTTGTAGAAATATGGCTATTAGGGTGATTTCACTTCCGCTAGAGCTCCACTGGAGCAAATCAACATCCCAGAGCAATAATAAATAGCAGCGGAGGCTTGGTCCCAGTGTTGGGACGTAGTAGGGAGTGGTGGGGACTGTGGCAAGCTGACATTAGCTCCAGGCTCTTGCCCAAGGGAAGGGGCTGCTGCTACTCAGCTCAGTCTGTTTTGCCATCTAGGGAAAGGGATTACAGTGGCCAGATCCTTCCATTTTTTATTTTTATTTAAGAAAAAAATTTTTTTTTTAAAGACAGGTCTCGCTATGTTGCCCAGGCTGGAGGGCAGTGGCTATTCACAGGCATGATCCCACTACTGATCAGCACGGGAGTTTTGACCTGCCCGGTTTCCGACCTGGGCCGGTTCACGCCTCCTTAGGCAACCTGGTGTCCACCTGCTCCCAGGAAGTCACCATATTGATGCTGAACTTTGGGTGGACACCCAATCGGCATAGCACACTATAGCCCAGAACTCCTGGATTCAAGGAATCCTCCCATCTCAGCCTCCCGAGTAGCTGGGACTACAGGCACGGGCCATGGCCACCGGCCATATCCTCCCATGTTTAAAAAGAAGCCTTCATCCAGATGCAGTGGCTCATGCCTATAGTCTCAGCACATTGGGAGACTGAGGTGGGTGGATCACCTGAGGCCAGGAGTTAGAGATCAACCTGGCCAACATGGTGAAACTCCATCTCTACTACAAATACAAAATTAGCCAGGCATGGTGGTGTGCACCTGTAATACCAGGTACTTGGGAGGCTGAGGCAGGAGAATCACTTGAACCGGGGAGGCGGGGGCTGCAATGAGTCAAGATTGCACCACTACACTCCAGCCTGAGCGACAGAGCAAGACTTCATCTCAAAAAAAAAAAAAAAAAAAAAAAAAAGAAGCCATAATTCAGATATTTAAGTGAAGTCCCCAAATTTGTTAGGAGCTTATTTGTATAATGCTACACACTACAGTTAGAGAGATTCAGTATTTGGGTCACAAAGATGTAAGTTTGAATCCCACCTCCAATGAACAACATTGTTCAAGCCAAAGGAAATGGGTTTAGGGATGAGATCCAGCCTACAGGCCAGAGGTTTGTGCTCTCGTATTTGGGGGAACTTCACACTATTTTCATTTGGGCTTCCTGACAACCCTGTGGGATAGAGCCCACAGTGTGGGTCATATTTCCATTTTAGGGAAGAGGAAGCCCAGGTCTAGCCCAAGGTCATACAAGCGAACTGGGGGAGCTGGAACTGAAACCAGACATTCCACAACTCCTGGTCCTGGAAACTTTTCCCTGGGCATTCTCTGATCTCACAGAGAACTTGTTTCTTGGTTCTGAGCATTGTGAGCCAAGTCAGGCATGGGGCTGGCACTGGGGTGTGGAGACAGCACCTTTCCTGAGAAGATGGAACAGGAGTGCCAGACTGCTGTCCTCGAAAGCAGGAGACCAGCCTGATGACTCAGAGATGAGACTGTGTCTTGAGGGTAAAGCTGAGTCAGAGAAAGCAAGCTCTGAACTGGGACAGCCGGAGCTTCTGAAGCCCAGATGAGGGTACTGAGAAACTGGGAGAAAAACAGACTAAGCAAATCTATCCTCCCCAACCCCGACTCCCTCACCACACACACACACACACACACACACACACACACACACACACAGAGCCAGAAGCCGCAGACACCGAGACACCAGCAAGAACATTGCCTACTATTCCTGTGATGACAGGAAAGCATCAAGAGTTAGCCCCTCATGTGGTCCTGGAAAGAGGGAAATTTTTCTGGCAGCAGTTCTCTAGAATCTCAGGTTTGGGCATCTCCACTGCAGGACCCAGCCTGGGCCATTCAGACAGAGTGAGCACTCGTGCTGAAAGCCGATTTAGAATGACTGGACACAATGCTACTGCAGTCTGATCCTCCATAATCAAAGGACTGAGCAGCAGACAGAATGGGGTATCTCTCTGCCCTTGTTGGAGTTTGGGGTCTTGTGTAGGAGGATTAATACTAGCCACTATTGTGAACCCAGGAAATCTGAGACAGGACTCAGTTAATTAGAAAGCTTATTTTGACAAGACTGAAGACGTGCCTGTGACACAGCCTTGGGAAGTCCTGATGACATGTGCCCAAGGTGGGGCAAACAAAGCTTGGTTTTTTATATTTTAGGTAGACATAAGTCATCCATCAATATGTGTAAGAAGTACACGGGGGCCAGGTGCAGTGGCTCACGCCTGTAATCCCAGCACTTTGGGAGGTCGAGGCGGATGGATCACAAGGTCAGGAAGTTCCAGAACAGCCTGGCCAAGATGGCGAAACCCTGTACAAAAATTAGCCAGGCATGGTGGCAGGCACTGGTAATCCCAGCTGCTTGAGAGGCTGAGGCAGAGAATTGCTTGAACCTGGGAGTCAGTGGTTGCGGTCAGCCAAGATCATGCCACTGCACTCTAGCCTGGGTCACAGAGTGAGACTCCATCTCAACGACAACAAAAAGTACATTGGTTCGGTCTGGAAAGACGGGACAATTTGAAGCAAAGGCAGGAAGACTCTAAGTGAAGCGGGAGGAAGCTTCCAGGCTGCGTTCTTATGGTTTTCTGATTAGCCTTTCCAAAGGAGGCAATCAGATATGCATCTATCTCAGTGAGCAGAGGGATAACTTTGAACAGAATGGGTGGGAGGTTTGCCCCAAGCAGTTTCCAGCTTGAGTTTTCCTTAGCGATTCTGGGGCCCCAAGGTATTTTCCTTTCACACTATCTAACAGGTACCAGCATTTCACATACATGACACAATCTCACTGGGACTCACAACAAAACTGTGAAATAGCTGTTCTCTTATTGAGGCTATGAGGCACAGTGTCACTTGCCTGAGGACACACAACTAGAAAATTAGGGAGGTGGTATTCAAACTTACATCTTTGTGACCCAAATACTGAACCTCTCTAACTGTAGGCTTGGAAACTGGGGCCAACGTGGAGATGTGTCACTCAGACTTCACTTTAAGACAGGACTGCCCGGCTGCAGCCCTGTGGTTTGCTGGCACCCCCCAGTGTGGTGAGCTCCTGCAGTCAGTGGTGTGTTGGTAGTATTTAACAACCAGCTCTCAGTGTGCATATATGCAGTGGGTTCTCAGTATTCTCTGTAGTTCTATAAGCTCTATAAAGTGGCTTCAAACACTGAAATAGTGAATAATGAACCATTGCTCTTAAGGGAAATACAGAATAAGGTTCTCGAGGGCCTCTGGTTACATATTCATCAGCCCATTAATATCTAACCTTGTTTCACCTGTATTTCTGTTTAAAGACTCCTTATTCAACACATATCAGGCATGATTCTGACATGAACATTGATTGATATTTTTGTTTACATTAAGGATTACAATGAAAGTAAAAGAACAAAAGTGTATACCGGGAACTTCATTATTCAATAGCATGAGTGACTTCTTTCTGAATCAGATAACCGTTTTCAAATACTAGACTATCCCTCAATTTTTTGTACTATTTACAATGTAATAGCTATAGACATGGCACACTTTTAAATTTAATATGGAATATTAACCTTTCTCCTTTACTTTCTTATGTCTAGAATACTGTACGGGTTTTTGTGTGAGCATAAATTTTTTATTTCTTTAGGATAAATACACAGGAGCGAGACTGCTAGCTCCTATGATAAACGTATGTTCAACTTTATAAAAAACTACCAGGCTGGGCACAGTGGCTCACGCCCATAATCCTAGCACTTCAGGAGGCTGAGGTGGGAGGATCCCTTGAACCCAGGAGTTCCAGACCAGCCTGAGTAACATGGCGAAACTCCATCTTTACTAAAAATACAAAATCAGCCAAGCAGGCTGGGCACAGTGGCTCACATATGTAATCCCAGCACTTTGGGAGGCCAAAGCAGGCAGATCACCTAAGGTCAGGAGTTGGAGACCAGCCTGGCCAACATGGTGAAACCTCATGTTGAAACCCCATGGTGAAACTCTCTGGCACAACCTTAGAGTGTCACACATGCTGGAAGCGCACAAATCTGTGTCCCAAGGAGATGATGACTGTGGTTGAGCTCAGTTCTCAACTGATGGTCATGATGGTTTTTTCACATGGCTGGTTAACTAATGCTGGTTACTAACGTCTCTACTAAACATACAAATATTAGTCAGGCATGGTGACGTGTACCGCTTGGCAGGCTAAGGTGGAAGGATTGCTTGGGCCTGGAAGGCAGAGGTTGCAGTGAGCTGAGACTGTGCCACTGCACTCCATCCTGGACAATGGAGCAAGACCTTGTCTAAAAAAGAAAGAAAGAAAGAAAAAGAGATACCAAACTTTTCCAGTGTGGCTGTACCATTTTACACTGCCATCAGCAATGTACAAGAGATCTGGTTGCCCCTTGTCCTTGTCAGCACTTGTTATTACCAATATTTAAAAAAAAAACCCTTTATCGATGTGTAGAGGTAGCTAATCATACCTTTCATCTGTATTTCTCTAATGGTTAATGATCTTGAATATCTATTTGTGTGCTTATTTGCCAAGTGTATTAGATTTGTTTTTAATATAGGTTTTTAATATATAAACTTAATTCAATTGTAAGTTTACATAATGTAATTTGTAATAATGGCTGTCTTTAACAACTGGCTCATAAAATTCCTGAAAATATCACAGTCAGCTATAGGGAGCCAGAGTAAGCTGGCTCCATCACACCACTTCATCAGTCTGGCTGAGGCCTCCGTGGCCTCTGGGCAGCTCTCAGGCAACGACTGAGCAAAAAGGTGGAATGGGGCCTCACCATTTCCCCCCAAGGCAGGATTCCTTTCTGGACAGTCTTTGCTCGAATATCTCCATTTGACAGCTCTCCCTGCCCAACTCTGCTTCTTTCTTTCATAGGTGCTGTTCCTGATAAACTTTCCCAACCCTAACTCTCTATGCAAGTTTCTTGGCAAGCCCAGCCAGCACTGTCCATGGCATGGCAGCCTTTCTGCCTCTGCCACTGCTCTGATTTCACTGCCACACTCACTTAGGCCCTTAGCACGCCTCACCTAGATAAATGCACGTCAGCCCAGAGGCACCACTATCTCAGCACTCCGGTACCACACTGCTCCCAGAACTGGGCCAGTGGGTGCCTCAACCCCAATTCACCTATGTGCACTGCTGTGTGGTGAGAGGGGTTCCCTGGGTTGGTCTCCAGCACAACCTCAGGGTGTCACACATGCTGGAAGTGCAGAAATCTCAGTGTCCCGAGGAGGTGATGGCTGTGGTTGAGCTCAGCTGGGTTGGAATGTCCATGATGGTTTTTTCACATGGCTGGTTAACTAATGGTGGTTACTGGTCGGGAGCTCAGCCGGGCTGCTGACTCAGGAACACCTACACATGGCCTGTCTGTGTGGTTTGGGCTTCTCATAGCCTGGGGCCCCAAGAGTGAACTTTCTAAGAACAAGCCTTTCAAAAGAGAAGGGACGGAATCTGCCTTTCTCTCAAGGCTAGACCCAGAACTGACACAGGATCACTTGTAACACGTTTTATTGGTTAATCAGTCATAGGACAAGCTTGTTTTCAAGGGAGGAGGTAATAAACACCATCTCTTAATGGAGAGTGAAAAAGATGGCCATCTTTAATCCACTACAACACCAGTAAGAGAGCATAATAGCAAAGCACTGGAATATTTCTTCTTTTTTCCTGAAACAGGGTCTGGCTCTGTTGCCCAGACTGGAATGCAGTGGCACGATCATAGTTCACTACAACCTCCACAAGGAGGTTCAAGCAATCCTCCCACCTCAGCCTCCTAAGTAGCTGGGACTACAGGCACACACCATCATGCCTAACTTATTTTTGTATTTTTTTGGTAGAGGCATGGTTTTGCCATGTTGCCCGGGTTAGTTTTGCACTCCTAGGCTCAAGTGATCTGCCCGTCTTGGCCTCCCAAAGTGTTAGGATTATAGGCGTGAGCCACTAATGCCCAGACAGAAGTTTTTCAAACATTTATGTTATGGATTGAATTGTGCCCACCCAAAATTCCTATGTCCAGGTCCCAACCCCTGTACATTAGAATGCAATCTTATTTGAAAATAGGGTCACTGCAGATGTGATTAGTTAAAATAAAATCATACTTGAGTAGGGTGGGCCCTAATGTTACAGGATCTTTGGGGTGTCAGTTTTCTGGCTGGAAACCTCTGTGGCCAGCATGAGTTCTTGTCCTGTGTCCAGGAAGAATGAGGTACGCAAATAGGGGAAGGGTGAACAAGATGAAGATGAGCTTTAAGTGTTAGAATAGCTCAGAGGAGACCCACAGTAGGTAGCTCCTCTCTGTAGGCAGGTTATCCCAACATCTGCTGTTCAGCAGAGAAAAGGCCTGGAGAGGATTGCTCCTATCTGTAGCTGGCCATCTGCATGTCTCTGTAGGTCTCTGAAGCTCTCAGCAGAGAGGGTAGCTCCTCTCTGTAGCTGGTCTTCCTGTGCCATCTTCTCCCTGTTCTCTCCATCTTCTCTTGCTCTGGCAAGATCCAGGACTTTTATGGATCTTGAAGAAATACATGCCAAATGGTTCATGGGTGGCCATGGGCAGGCCTGAAAGAGGCACCATGAGTCTCCACTCTGGTCTAGTCTGCGGAACAGAAAGCCCCTGACCTCAAAGTGGGGCCTTAACAGGGACCCACCTCCTTCCGCCCAGGACTCTGTCTCCCTCCAGTTGCCATTCATGGCCTCGAGGCTCAGCCCCAACGCTTCTCCAAGATCTGAGTGGGCACCAGGAGTGGAGAGAGGCCAGGCAGTGGGAACAGACACCCCTGAGCCTGCAGGGATGATGTGGGGTGGGGGTGTCGTCTTCCCTGGCCCAGAGGGTGCAGGCTACAGAGATGCCCAGGTCCTGTGCCTGGGAGAGCAGCCACAGCTACACCAGGGGAGCTCCCATCCCTGATAACTGATAAGGCGTGGGGCTCCTGTTTGTCCCTGGTTCCTGTCTGCTCTGTGGAGTGGGAGGCCCAGGTCTGCAGCTCCAGGTCGGGCAGCTGTAGCTGCACCCCCGAGGGCAGATCCTGTCTGTTCCCGGCACCTCCACCAAGCGCACAGGCTCAGATCCACAGCCACATTTTGGGCAGCTGTAGCCCCACTCAGGAGGATGGGGCTCCTCCCTGCTCCATAGAGCAGGAGGCCTGGGCCTGCAGCCATGATTTGGGCAGCTGCAGCTGGCATGATGGTAGCTGCTACCATCATTAATTCAACATAACTGGTGTCTTCATAAAAGGAAAAATTTGGATACAGAGAAACACACACAGGGGAATCCCATGTGAAGATGAAGGCACATATCTATAAGCCAAGGAATACTGAAAATTGCCAGCTAATCCTTAGAAGCCAGGAGAGAAGCATGGGGCAGATTCTCCCTCAGAACACTCAGAAGGAACCAACTCTGCCAGCACCTTGATCTCAGATTCGTGGGCTCCAGAACTGTGAGAAAACACATTTCTGTTATTCAAGCCATCCAGTGTGTGGTACTTTATTATGGTTGCCTGGCTGCCCTAGTAAATTAATGCAATATATAAAAAATGTCTGCAAAGCAATAAGAAAAAGACAACCCAAGGGAGAAATGATCAAAGGTTTAAATGAACACTTCACAAAAGAATATATGTAAAAGGTGGATCATATGAAAAATTGCTCAACATCATTAGTTATTAGGGAAATGTAAATTAAGCCTCTATAAGAGATCACTGCACACTCTTCAGAATAGCTTATAATAAAAATATAGTTATGGGGTGGGACGTGGTGGCTCACGCCTATAATCCCAGCACTTTGGGAGGCTGAGGCGGGCAGATCACCTGAGGTCAGGATTTTGAGACCAGCCTGACCAATATGGAGAAACCTTGTATCTACTAAAAATACAAAACTAGCCTGGCGTGGTGGCGCATACCTGTAATCCCAGCTACTCAGGAGGCTGAGGCAGGAGAATCGCTTGAACCTGGGAGGCGGAGGTTGCAGTAAGCCAAGATTATGCCATTGCACTCCAGCCTGGGCAACAGAGTGAAACTCCATCTCAAAATAAAATTAAATTAAATTAAAATTAAAATAAATAGATATAGATATGAAGTGCTGGCAAGGATGTGGAGGTAGAGCAAATGGAACTCACATTGCTCCTGGGAGTGTAAATTAGTGCAATCACTTTGGGAAAACTGTCAGTATCTACTAATCATGAGTATGTGTATGCCTATGACCCAGCAGTTCCACTCCTAGGCGTAGACCCAAACGAAATGTGTACATATGTATACTATGGGACATAATTATAAATGGTTATAGCAGTACGATTCATAATTCCCTCAAATTGGAAACAATTTAAAGTTCTATTCACCGTAGAATAGCTAAATACACGGTGATCTAGTCAATGGAATACTATACAGCACTGAAATGGACCAACTATTACTAAGTTCAGGAATGTGGATGAGTCTCACAAAAATAAATGATGAGTTCCAAGTACAAAGTATCATTCCACTCACATAAAGTTCAAACAGGCAAAACTATGATAATAGAAGTCAGGGTAGTGGTTATCTTTGAGGAAGAGAGGGTTTGTGACTGGAAAGTGGCACAAGGGGAGACTGGGGGTGACAATGTTCTATTTTTTTAAATTTATTTTATTTTATTTTTAAAGATGAGGTTTCACCATGATGGCTAGGCTGGTCTTGAACTCCTGACCTCAGATGATCCACCTACCTCGGCCTCCCAGAGTGCTAGGATTACAGGTGTGAACCACTGCGCCCGGCTGACAAAATTCTGTTTTTAAAATCTGGGTGATATTTTTCTTAGTGAAAATTCATTGAATTGTACCTTTATTATTTGTGTGCTTTTCTATGAGTGTTATAGTTCAATGTAAAATTTTATTTAAAAAAGTAAAAAGTAAAAAAATTACAGGCATGAGCCACCACGCCCAGCTATTTACTTTTTAAAATAATGAGCAATGGCTTATGCCTATAATCCTAGCACTTTGGGAGGCCAAGGCAGGTGGATCACCTGAGGTCAGGAGTCCGAGGCCAGCCTGGCCAACATGGTAAGACCTGTCTCTACTAAAAATACAAAAGTTAGCTGGGTGTGGTGGCATGTGCCTGTAGTCCCAGCTACTCAGGAGGCTGAGGCAGAAGAATCACTTGAACCCAGGAGGCAGAGGTTGCAGTGAACCAAGTTTGCGCCACTGCACTCCAGTCTGGGCGACAGAAAAAAACAAAAAACAGAAAACACCCCAAACAAAAAAGTAAACAAGCCTGGGTATGATGGCTCATGCCTGTAATTCTAGCACCTTGGGAGGCCAAGACAGGTGGATCACCTGAGTTCAGGAGTTTGAGACTAGCCTGACTAGTATAGTGAAACCCCACCTCTACTAAAAATGCAATAATTAGCGGCCGTGGTGGTAAGACGCCTGTAATCACACCTACTTGGGAGGCTGAAGCAGAAGAATCGCTTGAACTTGGGAGGTGGAGGCTGCAGTGGGTTGAGATCGTGCTATTATTCTCCAGCCTGAGTGACAGAGTGAGACCCTATCTCAAAAAAAAAAAAGTAAATAAATACATTCTAAAGTGTCAGGGGATCTCCATCCACTGATAACTGAAAATTCTAGTCATGCTTTTCACATTTGTAATGATTTATAAATGTGTTCTACTGAAAACTGCTCTAACCGTTTTTGTAACTAGGAAAGAGGTTGTAAGTTCAATTTTTTATTTTATTATATATAGAAGCTTTGTGTGTCCTTGAAACATGTAATGTTGAATAACTATTTAAAACTTGGCAAAAACAGAGTGAATAAGAGCATATTAAGCAAAGGATTTGACATTAACCTGGGAGGCACCATTGGAAGACAGAATTAGCTCTTAAATGCATCTCAACAGCATCATCTTGTCTCCAATCTCCAAAGAGATAGCACCTATTCTCCAGCCTTACTGAATGTGCAATTCTTTGTCTCTCCCTTCCAGGTTACTTCCCACATAGCATTCTCTGCTAAGACAGTCTTGGAACTCTTCACCTAGCTAACTCCTTCAGAGTCTAGTTCAGACATCATCTGCTGTAAGTCATCACCATTGGTCTCTCTCATAGTCTCTGAAATGGCCCCAAGTGATCCCTTTTTCTGGTGTTCACACCCATGTGTAATTTCCTCCCCTTGAGTATGAACTGGATCTAGCCATTCACTTTTAAAAAATAGAATGTGGCAAAAGTGATGGATGTTACTTGTGAGATTAGGTTACAGAAAGACTGGTTTCTATCTCGAGCTCCCTATTTTCTTCCCTTTCTTTCTCTTTCTGTCAAAGCTCTCATGTGGCAAGCAAGTGACAACTTCAGCCAATAGCCAGTGAGGATCTGAAACCTGCCAATAGCCAAGTGAGGGTCTTCAGGGTGAAACCTCCTCTGGCCACTCAGTGAGATGATTGCAGCCCCAGCTGACACCTCGATTACAGTCTTAGAAGACCCTGAGCCAACTTAGCTGTACCAGATTTCTGACCCACGGAAACTGTGAAATAATACATATTTATTGTTTTAGGCAGCTAAAATTTGAAGTAATTTGTTATACCACAATAGAAAACAATACAACCCCAACTTTCCTCCTTCCCTTTCCAGGTTGGCTTTTGTTGTGGTTTTGTTTTTTGTTTTTGAGACAGGATCACTCTGTTGCCCAGGCTGGAATACAGTGGTGCAGTCGTGGCCCACTGGAGTCTCAACTTCCTGGGCTCAAGTGATTGTCTCAACCTCAGCCTTCCAAGTAGCTGGGTGTACAGGCATGAGCTGTCATGCCTGACTAGTTTTTTGGTTTTAATTTTAATTTTTTTTTTTTTTTTTTTTGGAGAGCTTGTTGGATGCTATAGGGAGGAAAGGTGGAAGAGAACTGCTAGTGGTAATTGTTATTCACCCTGCTGTGCTTTGGTTTTTTTTTTTTTTTTTTTTTTTTTTTTTTTTTTTTTGAGACAGAGTCTCATTCTGTCACCCAGGCCAGAGTGTAGTGGCATGATTTTAGCTCACTGCAACCTCTGCTTCTGGGGTTCAAGGATTCTCCTGCCTCAGACTCCTGAGTACCTGGGACTACAGGTGTTCACCCACTACGTGCGGCCAATTTTTTGTATTTTCAGCAGAGACGGGGTTTCGCCATACTGGCCAGGCTGATCTCGAACTCCTGACCTCATGATCCGCCCACCTTGGCCTCCAAGGTGCTGGCATTACAGGCGTGAGCCACCGCGCCCAGCCCATCTTTACCATTTCTAAGTTTACAGTTTAAAGACATTTAATTATTCTTTCCCACCTTACCCCTCTGTCCTCCTCCCATTCCCAGCCTCTGGTAACCACCAATCTGTTCTCTATCTTCATGAGATCCACTTTTTAGCTCCCCCAGGTAAGACTATGTGGTAAGCGTCTTTCTGTGCCTGGCTTACCTCACATAACATAATGGCCTCCAGTTCCATCAATGTGGCTGCAAATGACAGGGTTTTATTTTGTAATGGCCGAATATGTTACATTGTGTATAGATGCCATATTTTCTTTATCCATTCATCCGCTGGTGGACACTTAGGTTGATTCCATATTTTGGCTATTGTGAATAGTGCTGAAATAAACATGGGAGTGTAGACATCTGTTAAATATATTGATTTCCTTTCTTATAGATACATAGCCAGTACTGGAATTGCTGGGTCATAAGAAAGTTCTATTTTCTACTTTTTACGGAACCTCCATTCTGTTCTTCATGGCGGCTGTACTAATGTACATTCCCGCCAGCCGTGAACAAGAATTCCTCTTTCCTCATTCTCACCAGCATCCGTTACTGCCTTTTTTTTTTTTTTNGAGTAGCTGGGACTACAGGCGTGTGCCACCACACATGGCTTATTTTGTACTTTTAGTAGAGATGGGATTTCACTATGTTAGCCAGGCTGGCCTCAAACTCCTGACCTCATGATCCGCCTGCTTCGGCCTCCCAAAGTGCTGGGATTACGGGCATGAGCCACCACGCCCGGCCTAGTTTTTTGTTTTTTAAAATATATTTAGGGCCAGGAGCGGTGGCTCATGCCTATAATCCCAGCACTTTGGGAGGCCGAGGCAGGTTTATCACGAGGTCAAGAGATCAAGACCATCCTGGTCAACGTGGTGAAAACCCGTCTCTACTGAAAAAAATACAAAAATTAGCTGGGCATGGTAGCGCATGCCTGTAGTCCTAGCTACTCAGGAGGCTGAGGCAGAAGAATTGAACCCAGGAGGCGGAGGTTGCGGTCAGCCGAGCTCGCGCCATTACACTCCAGCCTGGGTAACAAGAGTGAAACTCTATCTAAAAAAAAATAAATATTTTGTAGAAGCAAGGTCTCACTATGTTACTAAGACTGATCTCAAACTCTTGGCCTCAAGTGATCCACTCATCTCAGCCTCCCAAAATGTTGGGATTACAAGCATAAGCCACCTTGCCCAACCTGTCCAGGTTGGATTCTTGTCCCCGCAGTACCCAATGCTTTCTAAGATCACAACATTTATCACACTTTATAGTAATCTAGTGCTTATTTGCTTATCTCTCCCATGAAAAAGACCAGAGATAACGTTTTAGAAGCTTTTTCATTTCAGTTCCTGGAACTTAGTTGTAATCAATGAGTGGTGGATTAACACATAAAAGAATAAATAGATGATAGCAGTTTAATCTTGGAAAATAACAACCTTTCTGACTCTCTGATTCTTTTTTTTTTTTTTTTGAGATGGGGTCTTGCTATGTTGTGCAGGCTGGAGTGCAGTGGCTATTCATGGGCACCATAACAGCACGCTGTGGCTTCAAACTAGCCTCGAGCGATCCTCCTGCTTTAGCCTCCTGCGTAGCTGGGACTCTGGACGCATGCACCATACCTGGCTTTGATTCTTAATTTTCTAATTTTAAAATAATGACAACTAAAAATTGTAGAAACATTTAAGAGACAAAATGATCGTGACTTAGTAAGTAATTAGATGTGAGAGGTGACAGAAAAGGAGGTGTCTGTCACCCCAGTCTCACTCCAGAGTCTCTGTCACCCAGGCTGGAGTGCAGTGGCACAATCTTGACTCACTGCAACTTCCACCTCCAGGTTCAAGCAATTCTCCTGCCTCAGCCTCCCAAGTAGCTGGAGAGTGTGCCACCACACCTGGCTGATTTTTAATTTCTTTTTAGTAGAGACGGGGTTTCACCACGTTGGCCAGGCTGGTCTTGAACTCCTGACCTCAGGTGATCTGCCCGCCTCGGCTTCCCAAAGTGCTGGGATTACAGGCTTGAGCCACCGCACCCGGCCTCCAGCTTCTCTTTCTAACTGTGAGAACTTGGAGAAGAATGGACTCTTCCAGGTTTTTGTTTCCACGTCTGTAAAATGGGGATAAGAATAGACCTCCTTCCTTAGGCTGTGGAAGCATCCAGGAGGGTGGGAGATGTGGAGCTTGGGAGAGGCGATGCCTGGCCCCAGGGAAGTCCTCCCTTCAGCCCTGGGAATTCTGCTTTTCTCTTCCCCTGCAGAATTTCCTGCCCGAAATGACCCGTGTGGCCTGTCCGTGGACAATAGCACGGCCCTCTGTCTGTCGCCTTCTGGGACTCTGTGGGGAAGGAGACTTTCAGAGTCGCCCTGGCTGCAGATCAGCCTTACTTAGCCAGACTTATTAATAGAAGCACGTCCGTTTCTGTATTAAAATAGCCATAGAAAGTTGTTTAAAATGAGCTGCAGTTGGGTAGTCAGATCGCTCGTTATTGTCTTCCTCTCAGGAGAGTTCAAGAACTCTTTCATATTTTCCTGTTTCATTTATAGTAAAACAGTCCTAACAGGAAGGTCCATTGCTCTGTGTAACTTCCTGAGTCAAGGATGCCAGGCTGTCAGAGAGGTCTCAGAGTCAAGCGCCACCCCATCCACTACCCACCGCCCCCTCTACAGTGTCCTTGGCAGGCAGTCATCCAGCCTTGGCCCAGCTCCTCCAGATGTAGGGGCCTCCAGGCTCCCAGGGGAGAAGCCTGGCTGGGAAGAGAACTGGAAGTAGGAAACAAGGGTGTTGGCCTAGAAAGAGTCACTCGAACCCCATCTATCTAACTCCTGTGTTTGCCTCTGTTCTGAATATGTTGAGAGGCCCCGCAGAACAGAAAACCAAATACTGCATGTTCTTACTTCTAAGCAGGAGCTACATTATGAGAACACATGGGCACGTAGATGGGAACAACATACACTGGGGCCTGTCGGAGGGTGGAGGGTGGGAGGAGGAGAGGATCAGGAAAATAACTAGTGAGTACCAGGCCTAATACCTGGGTGAGGAAATACTCTGCATAGTAAACCCCCACGACGCACTTTACCTATGTAACAAAACTGCACATGTCCCCCTGAACTTAAAATAAAAGTTAAAAAAAAATAGAGGCCCTGCCTAGAACAAGGGTCTTATAAAAAAAAAAAAAAGGCCCTTCTCCTTGGTCAGGCTCAGTGGCTCACATCTGAGGCAGGTGGATCACCTGAGGTCAGGAGTTCAAGACCAGCCTGGCTAACATGGTGAAACTCCGTCTCTACTAAAAATATAAAAATTAGCTGGGTATGGTGGTGCGCACCTGTAGTCCTAGCTACTCAGGAGCCTGAGGTGGAAGAGTCGCCTGAAGCCTGGAGGTGGAAATTGCAGTGAGCTGATATGGTGCCGCTGCACTCCAGCCTGGGTGACAGAGCAAGACTCTGTTTCAAAAAAAAGCATCCGGGGGTGGTGGCTCATGCCTGTAATCCCAACACTTTGGGAGGGCGAGGTGGGCAGACTACCTGAGGTCAGGAGTTCGAGACCAGCATGGCCAACATGGTGAAACCCCATCTCTACCAACAATATAAAACTTGGCTGGGCGTGGTGGCATGTGTCTGTAATCCCAGCTACTCGGGAGGCTGAAGCAGGAAAATTGCTTGGCCCTGGAAGGCAGAGATTGCAGTGAGCTGAGATTGTGCCATTGCACTCCAGCCTGGGCAGCAAGAAGCGACAGACTGAGACTCTGTCTCCAAAAAAAAAAAGAAGCTGGGACGCCAGAGAGTTACAAGTCACCACTCCCCACCGTGCCTGTCCTCCTGAGGCACGATTTAGATGCTGCCCAGGCCTTCGAAGCCAACTTCTTCAATTGCCTGGGCGGTGGTGGGAGGCAGCTGATCATCGCCGCTGGACACTCCCTTTCTTGCTCACTCGGTTCTTCAGTGTCCTTGTCATGACTGAAAAAGCCATCATGGGCTGATCACCAGGTCCCCTTCACCCCTGAACTATCCTGTGGGAGCAGTCATCGCTTGGCTCCCCCCACTCCTGTCCCATCAGACACTCAGTTACCACAGAAGGAAGGGAGGGAGGGACGCCTGGGACAGGGACTGAGGCTCCCGGACGACTGGACCTCATGGCCTCTGTCCGTGTCACTGCCTTTCTCCTGCCTTTCCCAGTCTTCTCACTGCACACCTTCTACTAGCCAGTTCTCTGCTCCCCTGCCTCTCTCCTTCTCGTAGGCCCCCAGCTCTTGCTCCACCAACTGGAACCTTCTGAGGAGTTTCTGTGGCCGCCAGCCCGCATGTCTCGGCATTTCTCAATTCAAATTCCTTCGGCAGGAATCTGATTGGCCTGGCTCTCTTTCTGTGCCGGGCCGCAGGTCATAGGTTGCTGGCCAGCCTGAGCTGGCCGTCCTTGGACAGCCAGAGTTGAGTGGGACAAAATGCCGGCTGAGGAACGTCCCCTTCTTTCAGCCAAGGCTGTTTGTCGAGTTGTTCCTTCTAGAAGGGACAATGGCCAACATTTGTGCTGTGCTTCTAAAGCGTCTGCTGGCCTGAGGCAGGAACACAGCCTTTTAGGCCCTTTATAAATAAGTGTTTTAACTGCTAGAAATGACAACTTACAATACAAAGACTCTCTTTTTTTTTTTTTTTTGAGACGGAGACTTGCTCTGTCACCCAGGCTGGAGTGCAGTGGCACAATCTTGGCTCACTGCAACCTCCGCCTCCCAAGGTCAAGCCATTCTCTGCCTTAGCCTCCCAAGTAGCTGGGACTACAGGTGCCCACCACGACCCCCGGCTAACTTTTGTATTTTTGGTAGAGACGGGGTTTCACCATGTTGGCCAGGCTGGTCTGGAACTCCTGACCTCGTGATCTGCCCACCTCGGCCTCCCAAAGTGCTGGGATTACAGGCGTGAGCCACCGCACCTGACGGAGCAGGACCCCTTCTCTTTCAGACTCCTCCCCTCACCCCAAATCTGTCTCTGGGAGCCCCCAACAGTGACTCAGGGGTGAGTCCAGTCTGCAGCCAACCGCCTCCCACTGCAAATACTGCTGGCCCCACGATCTCTGACGCTGGGTTTTGGCAGTGTTCACTCTGTCTCCTGGCCCCAGAGTTGTCTCTGCTGACACCCTCAGCATATCTAAGCCCTGCCATGATTCAAGGAACAACCACAAGGAGAGCTCTTCTCCCTGTTTGCGGGTGTTACCCTCTACTCAATGGGATTTTAATACTCGGCCCGGATGGCTTAGAGGCTCGAATGCTTAGTTTTTGCTCCGGGCCTCATGCTCAGGATCCAGCACAAGCGCCTGTGAGGCCAGGACTGGGGAGGCTGGGACAAAGTCAAGGGCGGCAGCAGGCCTTCCTCTGCCTTGGCCTGGGGTGACCGTGCTTGACTCAATTCCCCTGGGAGAAGTTATTTCCCCACAGACTCCTTGGCTTCCTGGGCTGTAGACTTGGGATGGGCCTCCCCAGAAAGTGTGACCCTCAGGAGTGAAGGGGCTTAGAATGGAGCACCCACCCACACAGTCTCCCCACCTGGCAGTGGAAATAGCCAGGACCAGCTTTTCTCTCTACATAGAACCTTGTAGGCCAGGCACGGTGGCTCAAGCCTGTAATCCCAGCACTCTGAGAGGCTGAGGTGGGCAGATCACAAGGTCAGGAGTTCAAGACCAGCCTGACCAACATGGTGAAACCACGTCTCTACTAAAAAAATACAAAATTAGCCGGGCTCGGTGGTATGTGCCTGTAATCTCAGCTACTCAGGAGGCTGAGGCAGGAGAATCTGTCTGTCTCTCTCTCTCTCTTTTTTTTTAATTTTCATGCACAGTCTCTCAGGAGGGAGAATCTCTTGAACCCAGAAAGCAGAGGTTGCAGTGAGCTGAGATCACACCATTACACACCAGCCTGGGCGACAGAGCAAGCCTCTGTCTCAAAAAAAAGAAAGAAAAAAAAAAAAAAAAGTAGAGGGAGAGACCAAACAGCATGGCAGTGTGGCCAGGGGCCCGGCCCTGGGGGCAGACAAGCCTGTCCTCTCCTGCCAGCACCGCCTCTCCAGCTGGCTGTTTGGCTTCCCTGAGCCTTGGTTTTCTTCTCTGTAAATGGGGGATAATCTTTCTTCATGGGATCGTTGTGGAAATTAAACTGAATGAGGTCATGCACCTAAAGCACCAGAGCCTGTTTTGTCTGGTCCCTGGTGAGAGCTGTATGGATGGAGATGCTACTATTAATATTACAACCCTAGGAACTAAAGTCAGATTTGGCCACGTGTGTGAGGCCCAGCGATCCCACTGCAGCAGCTGTCCTGGGCATTGCCTCCCAGGAGGGGCAGGAGGAAGACTCTTGGGATGAAGAATACCATGCGACCAGTGCCCAGCCCCAGGGCTGGTGGGATGGTGATGAGCAGAGAAAGAGGCTGACCTTTAAGTTTATACATGTCCCCTTCCTGTGGCCCCTCTCTGCCTGGCCTTGGGGTCACATGAGAAGTAGAAACAGGGTGGGAGATATAGGGTGGGAGGGATGAGGGGATGGGAGGCTGGCAGCAGTGGACCTGGGGCAATGGGTTAGGACATCAGAGGTGCACTGTGTATCTTACTGAGTTGATCGCTCCCTGGCAGCCAGTCCTTTATAAGGGACATGAGCCTATCCTCTGGACGTCAACTGGGGATGGGTGGTATGTTATGCAGACTGTCTGCACTGAAATCCCAGCTCCACCATTCACAGGCTGTTTGACCTCAGACCAGTATCTTAATCCATTTTTGCTGCTATCACAAAGTACCTGGCCGGGAGCAATGGCTCATACCTACAATCTCAGCACTTTAGGAGGCCAAGGCTGGAGGACTGCTTGAGCCCAGGAGTTTGAGATCAGCCTGGGCAACATAGCGAGTGAGACCTTGTCTCCACAAAAAAATTTAAAAATCGCTGGGCATGGTGGTGCATGCCTGTAGTCCCAGCTACTTGGGAGGCGGAGGTAGGTGGATTGCTTGAGCTCAGGAGTGCAAGGTTACAGTGAGCTATGATTGTGCCACTCTCCTCCAGCCTGGGTGGCAGAGTAAGACCTCATTTCAAAAGCCAAACAAACAAACAAAAAACTGAAAAACAAAAAATATTTCTGAGGCAAAGGAATTTATAAATAGGAAACATTTATTTCTCACAGTCTGGAGACTGGGAAGTCCAAGATCAGGGTGCTGGCAGATCCAGTGTCTGGTGAGGGCTGCTGTCTGCTTCCAAGATGGCACCTTGTGCTGCCTTCGCACATGGCAGAAGGGGCCAATAGCTCCTCAAGCCGCTTTTATAAGGAACTTAATTCTATTCGTGAGGGGTCCACTCTGAAGGACCTCACTCATCTCTTTTTTTTTTTCTGAGACAGTGTCTCACTCTATCATCCAGGCTGGAGAGTAGTGGCACAACTCAGCTCACTGCAACCTCCAAGTCCTGGGTTTAAACAAATCTCTGCCTCAGCCTCCCACGTAGCTGGGATTATAGGCACATGCCAACACTCCTGGCTACTTTTTGTATTTTTAGCAGAGATACAACATGGTTTCACCATGGTGACCAGGCTGGTCTCAAACTCCTGACCTCAAGTGATCCTCCTGCCTCCGCCTCCCAAAGCGCTGAGATTATAGATGTGAGCCACTGCGCCGGGCCCTCTCACTCACCTCTTAATACTATCATATTGGTGATTATGTTTCAACACACGAATTTTGGAGGAACACCTTCAGACCACAGCAGCCAGCTCCTCCAAGCCTCAGGTCCCTCATCTGTGAAATGGGAGCCACAATAGTACCTTTTGTGTAAAACCGTTGTGAGCAGTTAATCAGGTAACACACATAAAGTGCTCAAAACAGCGCCTGGCACAAGGCAAATGTACTCATTAGTTTTATTGAATTCACCTATGTCTCACCTCCTCTAAATAGATTGCAAGTTCCTCAAGGCACTTTAATTTTTTGTTTTTCTCATTATAGACCAGTGTTGATGATGAAAAAATAAATGAGTGAAAAATAAACTTATTTACACATTTCCAGTGAAGAAGACTTATTAACAGTGCTTAGACAGGTGTGGTTTTATGCATTTAGAGAGGCCCCTCTCCTCAGTGTGATGCAATGTGACACAGACCTATACCCACAATTTTCCAACCTCCCCTCCTACACTCTCCGCCACCTCCCATGCCCATATACCTACCCACATCTACCCACCCACAGGCCCACTCCCGTTTTCACACAGTCCCACACACGCACACCCCACTTCCAAGCTCCTCACACACAAACACACACAGCCCCTCACCGCACCCCACATCCACAAACCCACACCCATTTTCCCCACATACTCCCCCCTTCACACACCCATCCACATGAGGGCATATGTGGGCACACACACACACACACACACTCTCTCTCTCTTCCATCCTGAAGCAATCAAGGAAAAATCTTTTCCTTCTGTACCCCTTAGAGGAAGTCAGGAAGAGAAAAGCAGCCCTGCTGAATGTTCTGAGTCTTCAGCCTCTTACCCGTTTCTGTCCCTGCTCCCCTTCATGTCTTCTACCCTCTCATTTGAAAGAACAAACCCTGGGTGCTCTGGACCTGAGTCTCTCATATGCCACTGAAATGATGGCGTGGTTCAGAGGTCACCAAGAATAGGAGTCCTCTTCCATTTCCTCCTGAGAGGAAAATTCATTTCCTTTTTGAGAATGCCTGGAGGGAAATGGTTTTTTTCTCAATCCCAGAGGTGTAGAGGGAGGCCCGCTACAGTGGAACTCAGCTATATCGGGTTTTTGCCCCTTCAGGGAAAATTCCAACCACTCTTAGTTCATCTCTGCAATGATGTTTGCATTGCCTAGGGGAGAGAGCGAGAAAACTGACATATTTACCGTCTTCTATTTAAGCAATGTCATCGAAAGCTCATTACCCTATGAAGTTGGATAGGTCTCCATTTTACAAATGAGGAAACTGAGCACAGAGGTGTTTGGTAACTTGTCCATACTTACACAGTAAATACATGGTGGTGCCAAGATATAAATTCTTCTGACTCTGAAATTGCAACTGAAGCAAGCGCAAGATTCTGTCCATAATCTTCAGTCTAAAGTGGGTGACTGCTGCTCTAGGGAACAGCTTTGCCAGACAATGGCTTTGTCTTACACTGGCCCAGTGACATGCACAACCCTTTCCTATGGCAGCTCTGCCTTTTTAGGGAGATGGAGCCATTTCCTTTTGACTCTGACAAAGAGCTTCTCCATCCATTTACCTATCCACCCATCTATACATCCATCCATCCGTCCATCCATCTGTCCATCCATCCATCCGTCCATCCATCCATCCACACATTCATTTTTCCATACATGTATTCATCCACATATCTATCTACCCACCTGTTCTTCCACCCACCCAGCCCTCCACACATTTATCCACTCACCCACCCATCTATTCGTCCATCCATCCATTCATCCATCCAAACATCCACCTATCCATCCACCCATTCATCTACCCAAAGCGCTGGGATTACAGGTGTGAGCCACTATGCCCAGCCAAGAAAGGTATTTTTATACTCACCATAAAGACTAGAAAACTAACACTCATCCATCCATCTATCCATCCATTGACCCATCCATTTATGTATCTAACTTAACCCTTTTTGAGCCTCCATTTGCTTATTTACAAAATGGAGAAAGTTGATGTGAGTCTTAATGATGTGGAGCATGTTAAATACCTGACGTATAATAGGTTCACTAATGTTTATGCAATGGATGTCTTTTGCCTTATTAAGGAGTCAATTTCAGGGTGATTTTATTCCTGTGGCCCAAAAATGTTCCACAGACTTTGTCCCTTTGTTTATTGCTTTGGGAACTGGAGTGATGGGGGTGTGCTGGGTCCTTTTCATTACCCAATGAGTCTCTCTGGCTCTTGGCTGTCCATGAAGAACAGTAAGAAAATTCCAGAGAGAGATAGTAGGCAGAGGACCATGAATAAAGTGAACAAAAGGCAGGAGCAGCCACAGGCCTCACCTCACTGGAGTCAGTCGTGGGGAAGGTTGCTGGGAAGCAGGAAGTTGAGGTTAATTTCCCCACCTTCCCTGTAGACTCTGTATCTCAGGAAGAGGAAGCTTGTCCAACGTGGAGCTATAAAAATCCTCCTGTGAGGCTTTGATGTGTCTTCTCTGTGGGGAGCCAGGGCCTAGTTCCAGGGGGAAAATCTTAAGGCCTGGGTTTGGGCTGCTATGAAGAAAGCTGGCAAGGCTGCGGCCTGGACTGGCTCCTGAAGACGGTGGCAGTGAAAACGATTATACCTGACGTTGGTACAGCTGTTCACAGTTTGCAGAGAGTTTGCACCTGTGCATGTGCCATGCATCACACCCCTTTGTGTCAGGAAAGACAGGCAGGCTTTTTTTTTTTTTTTTTTTTTTTT
>NW_016107450.1:3297474-3304425 GCF_001604975.1 Cebus imitator | reverse complement strand
CAATTCTCCTGCCTCAGCCTTCCGAATAGCAGGGATTACAGGTGCCCACCACCACGCCCGGCTAATTTTTTTGTTTTTTAGTAGAGACAGGGTTTCATCATTTTGGCCAGTCTGATCTCAAACTCCTGACCTCAAGCGATCTACCCACCTCAGCCTCCCAAAGTGCCGGGATTACAGGAGGCATGAGCCACTGCACCCCGCCAAGACAGGCATCTTTATACTCACCATAAAGAAGAAGAAACTAACACTCACTGCAACAACTGGCTACCCCACAGGGCACCCAGGCTCCACCTCTGCTCTCCTGACTTTGCCTCCAAAGCCCTCTCCCCCATTCTAGAGGTCCTTTTTTGACACGGCCTCTAGACACTGGGAGAAAGTTACTTCACCATGTCTTGGGCAGCCTGTGACTTCCAAAATTGTTTGGAGAGAACTCTATTAGTCTGGTTGCTATTGTTGTTTAAGTTTTAAATTAATTAATTCATTTTTTTTTTTTTCAAAGACTGGGTTTCACCATGTTGGTCAGGCTGGTCTTGAACTCCCGACCTCAGGTGATCCATCCGCCTTGGCCTCCAAAGTGCTTGGATTACAGGCGTGAACCACCATGCCTGGCCTAAATTAATTAATTCGAATTGATTTTACAGAGTACCTGCCACATGCCTGGGAGCTCGGCGTTGAGTGTAGTGAACTAACCAAATGCAGGTGGTTGCAATTCAGTGGGTGGGAGGCAGGATCCGGGAACTGACCGCCCTGGGAACATGGAGTTACCTTGCAAAGAACATCCCCAAAGTGACTCAGCAGCTGACAGGTAGGAGGGACTCAGGCAAAGGAAGAGAAGAGGGTCCTGGGAAGAGGAAACCCCACTTGCAAACACCAGAATGCAAAGAAGTGGGTGAGTCTGGCAAATTGAAGGAGGTTCAGTAGCTGGAGGGAGGGGCGGCAGGAGGCTGGAAGAAGGCAAATGGGGAGTGGTGAGGCCCCAGGCTGGAGGAGGGCAGGGACCAAGGCTGGAGGACCTCGGCGATCACATCGAGGAGTTGGTCTTCATCCCAGGAGCAATGGGAAGCCCCTGGAAGATTTTAGCAGGAACTTCAGATGGCTACATTTGTGTCTACTGAAGTGTGAAGAATGGCTTGGAATACAAGAGAAATGAAGACCTATGCCAGTAAATTTTTGTTTTTCTGGGCGTTTGTTTGTTTGTTTGCGACAGAGTCTTGCTCTGTCACCAGGCTGGAGTGCAATGGCGTGATCTTGGATCACTGCAACCTCCACTTCCCAGGTTCATGCGATTCTCCTGCCTCAGCCTCTTAAGTAGCTGGGACTACAGATGCATGCCACCATGCCCAGCTAATTTTTTTATTTTTAGTAGATGGGGTTTCACCAGGTTGGCCAGGATGGTCTCGATCTCTTGACTTTGTGATCCGCCCACCTTGGCCTCCCAAAGTCCTGGGATTACAGGCATGAGCCACTGCTCCTGGTCCTGGTGTTTTTTGTTTGTTTTTTGTTTTTAAACTTGTCTTCACCACTATATTGAGAACACCTGAAAGTTAGAGAATGAGTCAAAAAATATGGTCCTGAGATGTCCAGGGCTCTCACAGAAGCATGCTCCTGGGAGACACAAATCTTTGCAATCATGGCTAGGTTGGGTGCCCACCGTGCGCCAGGCAGAGCTTAAGTAGACCCAGACCCCCAGACCCCAGGGGAGGTGACAGCTGAACTGCATCTTGAAGCATGGAGAAGAGTTTGTTGGTGGTGGCTAATGTTTGGTCAAAGAACAAAGATCTCAGCTTTCTTAAAGGACAGTAAAGCAAAAGGTTATTTCTGCCCCTTTCTAAAGAGAAAATCTTTGCCTGTAGAGCTGGCAGGGTCAGTGATATGAATGTCAGCTTCACAGAAGAGCTGATCAAAGCCGTTGGATGTTCAGTGGCATGTTGGGAGACTCTCAGGACTGCCCCATGCCTCAATTCCCCACCCATCTCGTCCCACCGAAGCTCCAACCTGACAGCACTGGGACTGAAGTCTGTTCTGTCCTGACATATTGTTAACATAAACGTGTGAAGGAAACTTGGTAGAGCATTGCCATTAAGAGTAGATGGAGGCCAGGCATGCTGGTTCATGTCTGTAATCCCAGCATTTTGGGAGGCCGAGGCAGGAGGATCACTTGAGATCAGGAGTTTGAGATCAGCCTGGCCAACATGGTGAAACCCCATCTCTACTAAAAATGCAAAATTAGCCAGGCATGATGGTGGGCACCTGTAATCCCAGCTACTTGGGAGACTGAGGCATGAGAATTGTTTGAACCCAGGAGGCGGAGGTTGCAGTGAGCCAAGATCGCACCATTGCACTTTAGCCCGGGCAACAGAACAAGACTCAGTCTCCAAAAAAAAAAAAGAGCAAATGGACCTGGCTTCACATGAGGGCTCTGCCACTTGAACTTGCTAGGCAAGTCACCTTGACTTCCCCAGACCCTCAATTTCCTTATCATTCACAAGAGTAACAGCAGTGCACTACTGCATCGTGGCATTGGCAGGAAGATTCCTGTACCAGTTGTGCAGTCATGGGGTCTCAGCTCCAAACTCTTCTGTACTCTGCTTTGTGCTGCTGGGCCTGGGGCTCTGCAAACCCCATTTCTACTCGGACAGCGAACTCCCTCTCAAGTTCTGCCAGCCAGGGTGCTAGAGAGAGCCACGCATTTGGAGAGGGAAACAGACTCGCTCCCTCTTGTATGAGTCCTGTGGGCTTCTTGTTTATTTTCCTCCTAGGAGTACCACCTCAGCAGTGCCTTTTAACCCTGGCAGCGGCAGGCCTTCCCCATGGCAATAGCTGAAGCCAGTCTGCAGTTTTTCCATTGCTGGCGGAACCAGCTTCATCACATCCAACTCAGGGACATCAGCACCCGCCAGCAGTATCCCTTCCTCAGGGGTCTGAGTTTCAGCTCAGAGTCCCCCCTCGAAGCTTCTAAATGTTAATCATTCTAATGTTTCCCCATGAGGCCTCATCCCCAGGATGATCGCTGCTTCCTGCTGTTGCTGTCTCTATTTTTTCTTACAGTTCTTGTTTGTTTGAGTATAGCCTGAAGGTTTATGTCCCCCAAAATCCAGGCATTGAAATCCTAACCCTCAAAGTGGTGGTATTAAGAAGTGGGGCCTTTGGGAGGGGACCAGGTCATGAAGGTAAAGCCTTCATGAATAGAATTCGTGTCCTTTTTGTTTTCTTGAGACGGAGTTTCGCATTTGTTTCCCAGGCTGGAGTGCAATGGTGCGAACTCTGTTCATCACACCTCTGCCTCCCAGGTTCAAGTGATTCTCCTGCCTCAGCCTCCCAAATAGCTGGGATTACAGGCATGTACCACCACGCCCAGGTAATTTTGTATTTTTAGTAGAGATGAGGTTTCTCCATGTCAGTCATGGCTGGTCTCAAACTCCCGACTTCAGGTGATCCATCCACCTCAGCCTCCCAAAGTGCCGGGATTACAGGCGTGAGCCACAGCTCCCAGCCAGGATTAGTGTCCTTCTAAAAAACCTCAGAGAGCTGCCTTGCCCCTTCCGCCATGCGAGGACACACGGAGAAGGTGCCATCTATAAGCCAAAAAGGAGGACCCTCACCAGACATCAAGTCTGGGGGCACCTTCCTCTTGGACTTCCTAACCTCTAGAATGGTAAGAAAGAAATTTCTGGTGTTTACGAATTATACAGTTTACGATATCTTGTTGTAGCAGCCCAAATAGACCAGGCCAGTTCTTGTTTTTTTTTTCAGTTACCTAGTTAACAACTTTATACCTAGTTAGCTAGTTAGCAACTTTCAATTAGCTAGTTAACAACTTTATACCTAGTTAACAATCCTTTACGTGACATTCACTCTGTGCAAGAAACTGATGTGGTCTCTGTCTCCTGATTGTCATAACTAATTGTCTGTAAGATGTTTGGTTCATACTAAACTCTCAATAAATGCTTCGTGTTATTATGCCTTTATGCCTAGTGTTTACTCATTTATTCATCTCTATTGGTTTCCTGTGATGTTTCAGCCCCGTGTGAGGCATTGGGGTGCAGAGCGGCGGAAGATACAGTCCAGGCCTCGGGGGTCACAGTCGGAGTTGGGGAGCCCACCAAGGACATAGACCACCCGGACTAGTTCTCAGCATCCCCTCCCAGAAACTCTCTTTGCTGACTTCACTGCCCAGTTGCTCCCAGATCTCCCAGAATCCTGATGTCCAGCCACACAAACATTCCCCATCTGGCACATTTTCAAACACCTGGGTTGACATACATCCACAGATAATACTTAATGTAAGGATAACTGGATAGTATTTGATGTTATTACTATTATTTGCGCATCTTACCGTCCTTCTTAGATGGTAAATTACTCAGGACTGATTTCCCCAAATGGCTCATATCCGTATCAGCTTAAAGGCCCAGCGCACTGCCTAGGACATGAGAAGAGATCCAAAAATAGTTGGTGAATAAATTCATTCATCTAACAAATATTCCTTGAGTTTTATTCCAAAGCAGGCACTGAATCAGGTATCAGGGACACAAGAACAAAGAAAACCTACAAGGTCCCCAGTGAATGGATGTCTGATTTGTTGGCTGAAACTGACCAGCCTCAGAGAACCCAGACTTCCATGGGGCTGGAAGTGGTGCCATCATCCTGGTGTGCTGCAGACTTTCTGGGATGTCCTCTGCCTCCTTCCTGCGGAGCTGGCTGAGCTCTGGAGAGATGGGTGCCAGCTGTGGTTTACCTGATGTCCTGAACCCTCTGAGCTGGCTGCCAAAGGCTATATTTAAATAGCAAACATTTGCATTTTTAATGTTGACTGGAATGGGAAAGGCAGTGATAACCTTTCCAAACTGATATTGGTTTTTACAGGATTGAGACAGGCTGGGCCTGAGGCATTTCTTAAATGGAAAATTTAAAGTATTTTCAATATCAGTGAGAGTGCAGAACCATCTTAAAACACTGTGCCTGTTTGGATTTTCAGAAAATGTCACCTCCCTCCCTTGAGCACACTCTGCGCTTTTGTCCTGTTCACATTTTAGGGTCCTTGCTTCATTGGGTCCTCCTAACCTACCAAGAGGTAGACAGCTGAGGCCTGCCAGGCCTGTGTCACTGGCAGGGAAGAGTTTAGGGAAGCCTAGAGGGCAGTAGAAAGGGCTCTGGCCTTAGAACTGGCTCCAAGTAGCTTCCCTACCCCTCACCGCTTGGGTCTCTCTAAGCCTCCTTTTCTCACCTGTAACATATAATAAACAGGCCTGTTCAATGGTGTATTAGTTCATTTCCACACTGCTATAAAGAAATACCTGAAGCCAACGTGGTGGCTCACACCTGTAATCACAGGATGTTGGGAGGCTGAGGTGGGCGGATCAGCTGAGGTTGGGAGTTTGAGACTAGCATGACCAACATTGAGAAATCCCGTCTCTACTAAAAATACAAAATTAGCCTGGCGTGGTGGCACAAGCCTGTAATCTCAGCTACTCAGGAGGCAACAAGAGTGAAATGCTGTCTCAAAAAAAAAAAAAAAAAGGAATACCTGAGGCTAGGCAATTTTTTTTTTGAGACAGAGTCTTGCTCTGTCACCCAGGCTGGAGTGCAATGGTGCCATCTCGGCTCACTGCAACCTCTGCCTCCCAGGTTCAAGTGATTCTCCTGCCTCAGCCTCCTGAGTAGCTGGGATTATAAGAATGTGCCACCATGTCTGGCTAATGTTGTATTTTCAGTAGAGATGGGGTTTCACCATCTTGGCCAGGCTGGTCTTTAACTCTGCCCACCTCATGATCCACCCACCTCAGTGATCTGCCCAACTCAGCCTCCCAAAGTGCTGGGATTACAGGTGTGAGCCACCATGCCTGGCCAAGACTAGGTAATTTATAAAGAAAAGAGGTTTAATTGACTCACAGTTCTGCATGTCTAGGGAGGCTTCAGGAAACCTTCCTAATAATGGTGGAAGGTGAAGGCGAAGCAAGCACCTTCACAAAGTGACAGGAAACAAACAGAGACAGAGAAGAAAAAGAATCTACCACACATTTATAAAACCATCAGATCTCATGAGAACTCACTCACTATCATGAGAATAGCATGGGGGAACCACCCCCACAATCCCATCACCTGCCGCCATGTCCCTCCCTTGACACGTGGGGATTACAATTCAAGATGAGATTTGGGTAGGGACACAGAACCAAACCATATTACATGGGTTTGCTTTTCTGCTCAAATGTGCTCATCTGTAAAAGTGCTCACCACCCCACACCTGACACTTTGCTAATGCTCAAAGGTCACAAGTTCTTGTCCCTTCCCTGGCAGTGATCTGCCTAATGTAACACGGCAAAATCAAGTGAGAACTCTAGGCTCTCGGCTCCCAGACCTCTTTCCAAGAAGCCAGTGGACACAGGGAGGTTAAGACATGCATAGCTGGGTTAAAGCAGGACTCATTCCATCATTACTTTATTCCGACGACCATCATTAACAAAATATGTCATGACATCCTGTCTGAAGACATCTTGGCAACTGTATTTTCCTCCTGTTTTTTTTTTTTGTAGTAAAAGTTGTTGCACTGTTCCATATGGTCAATAGCCACATGTAGCTATTTAAATCTAAATTAAAATTAAACACAATTTAAAATTCAGTTCCTCAGCCACAGTAGCCATTTTAAAGGGCTCAGTGGCCACATGTGGCTAGTGGCAACTGGTGCGAATAGGGGGTATTTCCATCATGACAGCAAGTACTAGTGGCCAGTGCTAGGTGAGAGGAGGAGAAGGGAGAGAAGAGGAGGGGAAGAGAAGGGAGCAGGGGAGGAGTGAAGAGGGGAAGGGAGGGGAGGGGAGGAGAGGAGTGGGGAGGAGTGAAATGGGGAGAGGAGGGAAAGGGAGAGGTGGGGATAGAAAAGGAGTAGTGGGGAGGGGAGAAAAGGGAAAGGGAGGAAAGGGGAGAGGAAAGGGAAGGGAAAGGTTGCGGGGCGGG
>NW_016107450.1:3255864-3297459 GCF_001604975.1 Cebus imitator | reverse complement strand
CAGGACACCTGCTGGGAAGAGGAGGGTCCCACCTGACGGGAGAAGCAAAAAGCAGAGACAAAAAAAAAAAAAAAATGAACACAACCCAGCCCAAGAGGGTGAGTTCCCCAGAAGGACGTTTCGTGAGTTGTCACACTCACTAACCTTCATAAAGACATGGTGATAGACAGAAATCTGCTGAAAGAAATCAGAGCTTTTCTATGCTCAAGACGTACAATAAACAAACAAAAAAAACCGCGAAGTGGGGCTGGGTGCAGTGGCTCATGCCTGTAATCCCAGGGCTTTCGAGGGCCGAGGCACGTGAATCACTTGAGGGCAAGAGTTGGAGGCCAGCCTGGCCAACAGGGCAAACCCTGTCTCTACTAAAAATACAAAAGTTAGCCAGGCGTGGTAGTGTGCACCTGTCATTTCAGCTACTCAGGAGCCAAGGCACAAAAATCACTTGAACCAGGGAGGAGGAGGTTGCAGTGAGCTGAGACTGCACCACTGCACCCCAGCCTGGGTCACAGAGTGAGACTCTGAGAAAGGAAGGGAAAGGTTGCGGGGCGGGGGGAGGAGAAGTGAAGAGGGGAAGGGGAAAGGAGGGAAGGGGAGAAGGGGAGAGGGGAAGGGGAAGGGCTGGGAGGGGAAAGGAAGTGAGGGAGGGGCGGAGAAGGGGGAGACAGGAGGGGGAGGGGAGAATTGAGGGGAAGGGAAGGAGAGGGGAGAAGTGAGGAAGGGAAGGGGAAGGGAGAAGTAGAGAGCTGAAGGGAGGGGAGGGAGTGGAAAGGAAGGGAGGGAGGAGAGGTAAAGGAAAGGGGAGAGGAGAGGGAAAGGAGGAGGGAGACATTGAGGGGGAGAAGTGGGGAGGGAAAGGGTAAGGGAGGGGACGAGAATTAGGAAGGGAGGGAGGGGAGGGCTGCGGAAGGGGAGGGGAGAGAAAGGGTGAAAAAAGAGGGGAGGGAAGGAGAATGGGAAGGGCAGGAAGGGGAAGAGGTGAGACGAAGGGAGAGGAGAGCAAGGGAGGAGGGGGAGGTGGCCTATGAGATTCCTACTGCTGCTGTAACAAATTACTACAATCCTAGTGGCTGAAAAATCACAAACTAATTATCTTGAAGTTCTGGATGTCAGAAGTCCTAAAATCAATTCTCCTAGGCTAAAATCAAGGTGGTGGCAATGCTGGTTCATTCGGAGGTCCAGGAGTGAGTCAATTCCCGGCTTTTTCCAGCTTTTAGAGGCCACCTGCACTCCTCAGCTCACGGCCCCTCTGGTATCACTCCAACCTCTTACCACTGACTCCAGCCCTCCTCCTCCTCACTTATAAGGATTCTTGTGATCCTATCAGGTCTACATGGATGATCCAAAATAACCCCCCAATCTCAGGATGATTAATTTAATCACAACTGCAAAAGCTCTTTTGACATATGAGGCAGGATTTATAGGTGTCAGGGATTAGAATATGGGCATCTTCGTGGGGCCATTACTTGGCCTACCACAGATGGAGAGAAGGGGAAGGGAAAGGGAGGGAAAAGGAGACGACAGAAGAGGCAAACTCGTTTTCCAGAGCATTCCTCATTCATGCACATTCTTGCATGTGTTCATCTAGGCGTGGAAATCCATTTCTGATATTTGCACATTCTGATGGAAGAGGAAGATTCTCTTCTCTGAGAGAACCAGTGCTTGAGCACTTTTCAAATTTAATTTAAGTCAACAAATATTATTGTTTAACTCAGATGTGATCATTTCATTCCCTGCTCAAAATAGATGTATGATTCTTCACAACCTACTGTAAAATCCCCAAACCATCAACACACAAACACATGCGGGCGTATGCCACATTGGGCTGATAACCCACCTTCTCTGATCTACCTTGCGCTTTGCAATCCTTGCCGGATTCACTGAGGCCATCATCTCTACCTGTGGACATTGGCAAAAACACAGCTCAGAGGCTTTCTCCTCCCTGCTGCCTTCTCCAGCTCTGCTGGCCTGATGTTCTCATCTGTGACCAGCATTTATTTCATCTCTTTTTCAGAGCATTTGCCTGGTTGTGCCCTCTCTCTCCCCCACTCTCTGTCCACTGTATTCCTCTCAATCATTGGTGAATCTCAAACTCAGTGTGGAGGAAAGACTAGGGGTGTGTGTGTGTGTGTGTGTGTGTGTGTGTGTGTGTGTGTGTTTTCTGAGACAGAGTCTCAATCTGTAGCCCAGTCTAGAACATAGTGTCACAATCAGCTCACTGCAGGCTCCGCCTCTCGGGTTTAATCGATTCTCCTGCCTCAGCCTCCTGAGTAGCTGGGATTACAGGTGAGTGCCATCACATCCCCCTAATTTTTAGTAGAGATGGGGTTTCACCATGTTGGTCAGGCTGGTCTCGAACTCCTGATTGCCGGTGATCTCAAAGTGCTAGGATTACAGGTGTGAGCCACCACGTCCGGCCAAGACTCGTGTTTTTTTTTTTTTGGTGTTGTTTAGTTTTCATTATAAAAATTTCCAATCCATTGCATACCAATGATTTTGTAAAATAAAATGAAAGACATAGGTACAAAATACAAGCTTTTGTCTTTGTTAAGAGAAAAAACAGATATATAAAAAGCAAGCTTTACTTTATTATTGTATTCAAATTGATGAAAGGATTTCTAAATTCTTACTCTCAATTTCCATACTTTTATCTTCTTTGAGCAGTAACAGTTTTCGGACCACACAGGTCTCTGGGCCACACCTGAAGGAGCGCCATCCTCTGGCTCCCGAGACGACTCTGTACCTGGCCAGCACTTGATCTGCTTTATGGAACCCATTTGAATTTTCCTGCCAAGTGCTCTGCCAGGTGTGCAAGGTGATGAGATTTGCAGAAGAATGGTCCTTGTGGAGAGGCCCTCAGAATGAGGAGGTCCCCTCTGGTGATGTTCACAGGCAGAAGTGGTTGTGGTCCCAGTTCTGTAGCTTCAGGATCCTAGGTGTGTCACCTGAATATGGCCTTGACCTGAAGCTAGACAAAGGTTCTTTTTCTTTTTTTTTGAGACGGAGTCTTGTTCTGTCACCCAGGCTGAAGTGCAGTGGTGTGATCTCGGCTCACTGCAATCTTTGCCTACCAGGTTCAAGTGATTGTCCTGCTTAGCCTCCTGAGTAGCTAGGATCACAGGTGCATGCCACCACACCCAGCTAATTTCTGTATTTTTAGTAGAGACAGGGTTTCATTATATTGGCCAGGCTGGTCTCGAACTCCTGACCTCAAGTGATCTACCTGCCTCAGCTTCCCAAAGTGCTAGGATTACAGGCATGAGCTGCCACGCCCAGCCTAGACCAAAGTTTATAAGCTCTCTGTGCCATGGACTGTTCTGATAGTCTGGGGGTGCCTAGGGACCTCATCTCAGGTGGTCGCAGAAGGATGCCTGCCTCTCTAAATCCTTCCTGGTGCTGGTTGGCAGGGGCCTCATTCCATTGAGGGACCGTGACTCTATGTTTCAAGTAGTGGTCAGCAGTAAAAAGGGTGGCTCACAGAGGAACTGCGAGCAACTGGAAAATACGCATAGCACCTACTGTAGTGGACAAATGGGAGAGAGGCCAGGAGCAGACCTGTTAGCCTGTAAGTTAAAGACACTGCTCTATGAAAGGGGAAGTCGGTGCCTCAGTGTCTAGATTGCAGTATTCTGTACCCTCCCCCACCGTAAGCCTCTACACCATGAGCTTTTTTTTGAAACAGGGTCTTACTCTGTCACCCAAGCTAGAGTGCAGTGGTGTGCTCATAGCTCACTGCAGCTTCGACCTCCCAGGCTCAAGCAATCCTCCCACCTCAGCTTCCTGAGTAGTTGGGACCACAGGCACATGCCACCACACCTAGATAAGTTGGGTTTGTTTTCAGTGTGTGTGTTTTTTTTTTTTTTTTTTTTTTTTTTTTTTTTGTTTTTTTTTTTTTTTTTTTTTTTTTTTTTGAGATGGTCTTGCTCTTGTCGCCCAGGCTGGAGTACCATGGCACGATCTCAGCTCACTGCAACCTCTGCTTCCTGGGTTCAAGTGATTCTCCTGCCTCAGCCTCCTGAGTAGCTGGGATTACAGGCGCCCACCACCATGCCTGGCTAATTTGTGTGTGTGTGTGTGTGTGTGTGTGTGTGTGTGTGTGTATTTTTAGTAGAGACAGGGTTTTGCCATGTTGGCCAGGCTGGTCTCGAACTCCTGACTTCGTGATTCACCCTCCTTGGCTTTCCAAAGTGCTGGATTACATGCATGAGCCACTGCACCTGGCCTGCATTTGTTTGTTTGTTTTTGAAAGACAAGTTTTCACTATGTCGGCCAGGCTGGTCTTGAACTCCTGGGCTCAAGCAATCCTGCTGCCTGGGTCTCCTTATTGGAATTATAGGCATGAGCCACCATGCCCAGCCACTGCGAGCTTCTTGAAAGCAGAAAAGAAATTCCTTATTATCTTCAATATCCCCAGTGCCCAGCCCAGGGCCTGGAACATAGGAAACCCTTAATAACTATTTGAAGGATGGAGGAAAGAAAGGAAAGTAGCCAAAGTCATCCCAAGCAAAAACAAACAAAGCTGGAGGCACTGCACTACCTTACGGTGAGTATGCTTCAGGGATAGTGTGCGGGGCCACAGTGGACAAAGTCACTAATTCTGCCCAGCAGGCGGGTGGCCAGGGCTAGAGGAGGGAGGAAAGGCCTCACAGAGGTCACATTTGTGCTGGGCTTTGGGTCTGCTGGGGTGAGCACAGGAGAGGAGGAAGGACGGGAGTCAAGGGGCTAAGAAGAGGAAAGACAGGAAACAAAAGCTTGTTTGGAGAATGACAGGGTGACCACCTGACTGGAGTTTCAGGGGCTTGGGGGCTGGTGGCAGTGGGAGTAGCAGGAGGAGTACAGGAGGTGACTCTGGAGGGGCCAGCAGGCAAGCAGGGAGCCCTGAAAAGTTTTCGAGCAGGAAAATGGAAGGATCACAACTGTCCTTTAGAAAGATGGCACTGCCAGGCAAAGAGACGATGAATTGGAGGGAAGAGAGGCTGTAAGGAGGGAAAGCAATTCCCTTAAATGGGGCAAAAGACTGTGGCAAGGGCGGAGATGGTGAGAGTGTGGGGAAAGAGATGCGGCTGAGAGCCGTTTCTGATGACAGGGTTCATGAACCCTGCTCCCCACTTCACTGTGCCCACATCCTCCTGGCTGGGTGCTGCAGGTGGGGGCGGGGCTGGCATTGGAGCCCCAGTGACTGAAGTTTCAAGTTTGGATGACAAAACAGATGTTGATGCCATTCATTAAGAGACGGAATTCAGGAAGTACTGAGTTAAGGGCCAAAAGGAGGAATTCCATTTTGGACATTCCCACAGGAGAACTGGGAAGATGCCCAGTTTCAACTGGAAATACAAATCCGAAGCTCAGTAGAGTGGAGTTGAGAGTCCTCGGGGTGTAGGTGGCAGTGGAAGCCATGAGGATGGGCAACTCCAGGCTAACTGGGGACGGGAGGGCAGCCCCCGTTGAGTAGTTGGAAACCAGCACCTGATGGAATGCATAAGACAAAATGTCCGAATATGCGACAGAAATAGTAAGTTCTGCTGTCAGGAAGAAGAGGGGTGATGAACAGCTGGTATTGCTAAAAAAAAAAATTTCTTCCTGGAGAAGGTGGCTTGAAGAGAAATAGCAGGATGTACAGGATTAGGAGTCAGGAAGGAGGGAGGGAGGACTTTGGATGGGTTTTGCTGGTGGCTGAGCAGGGAGTGCGGCCACAGGGCACTGAGGATGCTTGCTGCAAAATTACAGTCCCAGGATGGTGCGACTAGAGAAAGAAACAAGGAATTGATTCAGAATCCACTTTGAAGAAACTGGTCTCCATGGTTGCCTCTGGGGAGAGAAAATGGGAGTCCAGAGGGTAGGCTGAGAGGGAGACATCTGTCTATACCCTTTTGCATCTTTTGGATATTTTTACTTTGTGCACCAATTACCTTTTTTGAAGGTTTAAATAAATTGTTTGGGCCTGATGCTGTGGCTTACATCTGTAATCCCAGCACTTTGGGAAGTAGAGATGGAAAGATATCTTGAGGCCGGGAGTTCAAGCCTAGCCTGGGCAACATAGCAAGACCCCATCTCTATTACACTAAAAAATAATCATCATCTTAAAAAGCTTTTTAGTTTTGGCAGAACAAGAGGTGAGTCTGGTGCCAAAGGGAATCAGGTGATCCCAAGAGTAAAGGTCAGATTCCTGGCCTGCCTTTCAGGCATGAGAGCAAGACCAGTCTCTGACTGAGGGACCAGCATTGGTGTCTGTAGCTGTGAGGAATCCTCAGACAGCTTTTTTTTTTTTTTTTTCTGAGACAGAGTTTCACTTTTCTTGCCCAGGATGGAGTACAATGGCGGGATCTCAGTTCACCACAAACTCTGTCTCTGGGCAGAGTGATTCTCCTGCTTCAAGTGATTCTCCTGTCTCAGCCTCCCAAGTAGCTGGGATTAAAGTCATGTGCCACCACACCCAGCTAATTTTGTATTTTTAGTAGAGATGGGGTTTCTCCATATTGGTCAGGCTGGTCTTGAACTCCCGACCTCAGGTGATCGTCCCACCTCAGCCTCCCAAAGTGCTGGGATTACAGGCATGAGCCACCACACCTGGCCCAGATGGCTCTTTTCCACGAATTTGGTTGAGTAAGTGAATGAGTCATCCAGAGAGCAGATGAGGACAGAATGAGAAGTGGCTGGACACTGGCACTGGCCAGCTTCCAGGGACAAAGCAGTATGCCCCAAAAGTGGACAGATGAACCAGTGCTGGATCAAAGTCTTATGACTTGTGTGGCTGGGGCCAGGTGAGGTTGCAGGAACAGTGCTGAAATCTCATGTTTTGCTGTATTAGTCCATTCTCACATTGCTATAAAGAAATACCTGAGACTGGGTAATTGATAAGAAAAGAGGTTTATTTGGCTCACAGTTCTGCAGGCTGTACAGGAGGCATAGCAGCATCTGCTTCTGGGGAGGCCTCAGGAAGCTTCCAATAATGGGGAAGGGCAGGGGAGCGGGTATATCACATGGTGAAAGCAAAAGCGAGACAGAGCAGCAGGGAAGGTGCTACACACTTTTAAACAACCAGCTCTCACAAGAACTCACTCACTATTGCAAGGACAGCACCCTGGGGATGGTACTAAAACGTTCATGAGAAACCTGCCCCCATTATCCAATCACCTCTTACCAGGCCCCACCTCCAACATCGGAGATCACATTTCACTATGAGATTTGGGTGGGTACACATAGCCAAACTATTTCACTTACATAGCATTGTCGTGAAGGTTAAATGAGATCAGCATCATGACCATCAAACATTTCTGAGGACCTACTATGTGCCTGGTAGCTAATTACTCACATGGTCCTCACAAAAATCCTATGAGATGATTTCCAATATTATCCCCATTTTACAAATATAGGAAATAAGGGCCAGGCAAAGTGGCTCACACCTGTAATCTCAGCAGTTTGGGAGGCTGAGGCGGGCAGATTAAGAGTTTGAGACCAGCTTGGCCAACATGGTATAACCCCGTCTCTACTAAAAATACAAAAATTAGCCAGGCATGGTGGCAGGCTCCTGCAATCCCAGCTATTTGGGAGGCTGAGACAGGAGAATCGCTGGAACCCGGGAGGTGGAGGTTGCAGGGAGCTGAAATAGCACCACTGCATTCCAGCCTCGGTGACACAGCAAGACTCTATCTCGAAAAAAAATAAATAAATAAATAATAAGGGAAATAAGGCACAGAGAAGTTTATTGATTTGTCTAAGATCACACAGTAAGAAAGTAGCTAACCAGGGTTGAAACCCAGGCTCTCTAACTCCAGAGTTTAGTTTCTATGTGAAAGAACTCACTTAGCCCTGGGTGAAACATACACAGAGCATCAGTCAGGATAGGCCAGGTAATGCTGCAGCAACAAACAGTGCCAAATCTCAGTAGCATCCCACACAAAGATTTATTCCTCACTTATGCCACATGCCTAGTGCAGGGTGGCAAGTTATGGCTCATGAGAGTGACTCATAGGCACAGGGGAGGGAGGCTTCACCTTGACTGCTTCTGCAATCATTGATGCAGGCGAAGGCCAGGGGAATTCTTTCCATCCCATATGACACACATTTCTTCTGCTTTTCTTTCATTTACCAAAGCTAAGGGAGTGGGGAAGCCAAATTTGACTTTATGTCCTGAAGGCGAGAACCAAAATATTCATTAACAGCCCTAATGACTGCATGTAGGTACCCATTACGTATTGATTGAATTGAAGTCGAATGACTAGTTCAGAGAGAGATGGAGAGAACTCTGTCTCAGCCAGCTAGATTTGTAAAGAGAGTTCGCAAACATAAGCACTATCAATCCTGCCTTGAAGGCCGCCAGAGGACCACTGCATCACCAGTTCTGTATGTCAGGCATTTCTCTGAGAAGTCTGCATGTTGCCAAGACAACACAAAGAATTCTGGTTACAGGTCAAAGTGTTCCAGGAAAATATCATTATTATATTCCAACCACTGTCATTTATCCATTCGGCCCATCCCAGACCACCCTTTTGTGTTGGCTTTTTCCTTTTGCCCTTTTAATGGTTTCTCTTGTCATGTTCTTCCATAAACTCACATGAGGCACACACAGAAATGTGGTAAACTTGGCTGGGTGCAGTGCCTCACACCTGTAATCCCAGCACTTTGGGAGGCTGAGGTGGGTGGATCACCTGAGGTCGGGAGTTCAAGACTAGCGTGACCAACATGGAGAAACCCCATCTCTACTAAAAAAATACAAAACTAGCCAGGTGTGGTGGCACATGCCTGTAATCCCAGCTACTTGGGAGGCTGAGGCGGGAGAATCACTTGAACCCGGGAGGCAGATGTTGTGGTGAGCTGAGATTACGCCATTGCACTCCAGCCTGGGCAACAAGAGGGAAACTCCATCTCAAAAAAAGAAAGAAAAAGAAAAAGAAAAAAAGAAATATAGCAAACTTGTACATTACAAAATTTTTTTCTTTCTTTTTTTGAGACAGAGTCTTGCTCTGTCACCCAGGCTGGAGTGCAGTGATGTGAACATAGATCACTGCGACCTCAAACTCTCAGACTTGAGCAATCCTCCCTCCTCAGCCTCCCAAGGTGCTGGGATTACAGTTGTGAGCTGCTGCACCCAGCCAGAAAATTTTCTAAACCATTTGTAAGTGTACATTTTAGTGGCAGTAGTTACATTCACAGTGTTGTGCAGGAATCACCACGAGCTATTCCCAAAATTTGGTTATCATCCCAGATAAAAACCCTGTACATTAGGCAATAACTTCTGATTAAGGTAGAAATTGTTATACTCACTTTAAAAATAAGGGTATTTAGGGTGAAGAACATTGCTCAGCATTACGCAGAAAATAAATGACAGACAGGATTTCTGACTTTGAAGCCAATGGTCCTCTTAGCACAGTCAAGCCTCTCTAGAAGATTTCTGTCTGGTCACTCATAACAGGCAGTGCGGACCATCTGCTCGAGGTGGAGTGCCATTCCTAAACTTGGAAGTGCCCCTGCACTGGTCTGAGGAATAGACAATCCTTCAGCCACTCAACTGTATTCCAAGACATTCCTGAATTACTGAGTGCCTGTTAAGTACTGGAGAGTCAAAGATAAATAAGACTCTATGCTGCAGCAGTTCATAGCTCAGAGAAGTTAGGGAGATGCTGCTCATTTCCCCCAGAATCATTTCCCTTCTTATTTAGTAAAAAAACAAAACAAAACAAACAAACAAAACACCGATTTTTAGCTGGGTTCATGACTTCCAGGTGCAAGCCTACATTTTCTAGTCTCTCTTGTAACTGGCTATGGCTGTGTGACTAGGTTCTGGAAAATGACCCGTGAGCATAAGTGGTATGAGAAACTTCTCAGGGAGTGTTTGCAAAAGACCAGGGCGATACCCTTCTTTCATTACCTCCCCCTTCATCTCACTTTCTACTGTCTTGAAGTCGAACTGCAATGGCTGGAGCTTGGGCAACCACCTTGGATCAGGAAGTATAAGACTGAGGATGGAAGAATAACAAGATGGAATAAGCCTTCATTCTTAACAAGGTGGGGTGCTATATCATCCCTAGGTGTCATAGTTCTCATTTAGAAGAGAAAGAAAACAATATTATATTATATGTATTTCTATATTGTATGTATTATATGTATTATATGTATCTGTTAGCTTTTGCTAAATAACAAACTACTTCAAAGCTAATGGCCTGGCTGGGTGTGGTGGCTCACATCTGTAATCCCAACACCTTGGGAGGCTGAGGCGGGCAGATAGCCTGAGGTCAGGAGTTCGAGACCAGCCTGGTCAAGACGGTGAAACCCCGTCTCTACTAAAAATACAAAAATTAGTCAAGCATGCTGGTGAGCGCCTGTGATCCCAGCTACTTGGGAGGCTGAGGCAGGAGAATCTCTTGAAGCCAGGAGGGAAAGATTGCAGTGAGCCAAGATTGCACCACTGCACTCCAGCCTGGGCGACAAAGTGAGAACTCCGTCTCGAAAAAAAAAAGCTAATATGCTAAAACAACAGCCATCTTATTTAGTTCCTGACACTATGGGTCAGCTGGGTGCTGGAGGATTGGCTGGAGCTGAATGGCCTAGGCTGGCTCTGTGTGTCTGGTGGTTGGCAGGCTGGTTGGTTGAGGTGGGGGGCCTCAGCTGGGACGGGGCACCTTTGCTCTGTCTGGTCTCACCCTCTGATAAGCTAAGCTTAAACTTATTTACATGACAATCTCAGGCTTCCAAAACAAAAAAGGCAAATACCAAGAGAAGCCCCAGTATGCAAGTGCTTTGCAAGCCTCTGCTTGTGTCACATATGCTAATATTCCCCTGATCTAAGCAAGTCACCCACAGGCATAGTTACTGCAAGGAGTGATTTATTGGAGGCCGTTACTGCAACAATCGCTATTGTCTAAGCCACTGATAGTTTTGGATTTTCTGTCACATGCACCTGAATCTAGTCCTACCTTGTACAGGTGGTGACATGCCTGCGTATCCTCTATGTTTACATTCACGAGCGCCGGAGGATAAGCAGTCACGGTATTTTTTGATGTCAAGGTCACAGTGGTTTGAAAACCTCCACCATCTTACTCGTCCTTATCTCCTTATCAAACTCATTTTAGAGTATTGGGACTAAACTGGTGAATGAGAAAAAACAGAATTATAGTTTAAGTTTCAAGCAATATTAAGAAAACATGAAAAGGTCACTGACTTTTTGCTGTTGCGTTTTTGGTTGTTGTTCAATGATGATCAAGAATAAAGAAACTCACGGTTTTGTGTGGTGGCTCACATTTGTAATCCCAATGCCTTAAGAGGCTGGCGTGGGAGGATCATTTGAGCTCAGGAGTTGGAGATCATCCTGGGCAACATAGTGAGATTATTTTTAATATAATTAAAAAAATTTTTTTAAATATAATTTTTTTTTTTTTCTAATAAAGACAAGTTTTAACCATGTTGGTCAGGCTTGTCTTGAACTCCCGACCTCAGGTTATCTGCCCACCTTGGCCTCCAAAGTGCTTGGATTACAGGTGTGAGCCACCACGCCCGGCCAACTTACAAAAATGTTTTTAAAAAAATAGTTGGGTGTTGTGGCACGTGCCTGTAGTCCCAGCTACTTGAGAGGCTGAGGCAGGAGGCTGAAGCAAGAGGACCACTGGAGCCCAGGAGATTTCAGCTCTAGTGAGGTATGTTCCCTCTGAGGTATGCACTGCAGCCTGGGCAACAGAATAAGACTGTCTCAAAAAACAATAATAATAGATCGGGGGCAGTGACTCACGCCTATAATCCCAGCACTTTGGGAGGCCAAGGTCGGACCACTTGAAGCCAGGAGTTTGAGACCATCCTGGCCAACATAATGAAACCCTCTACTAAAAATGCAAAAATTAGCCGGGTGTGGTGGCACCCACCTGTAGTCTCAGCTACTTGGGAGGCTGAGGCAGGAGGATCACTTGAGCCCAGGAGGTGGAGGTTGCAGTGAGCTGAGATCGTGCCACTGCACTCCAGTCTGGGAGACAGAGTGAGACTACATCTCAAGTAATAATAATCATAATAATAAACAAAGTGCTTTATGAGCCTTTTTTAATATAAAAAAGAGTAAATTTAAATTCTTTATTTAAAAAAATTTAAGGCTGGGTGCAGTTGCTCATGCTTGTAATTCCGGAACTTTGGGAGGCCAAGGCAGGCAGATCACTTGAGGCTAGGAGTTTGAGACCACACCGGCCAACATGGCAAAACCCTGTCTCTACTAAAAATACGAAACTTAGCTGGGCATGGTGGCGGGCACTTGTAATCTCAGTTGCTCTGGAGGCTGAGAAACGAGAATCACTTGAACCCAGGAAGCAGAGGTTGCAGGGAACAAAGATCGAGCCACTGCACTCCAGCCTGAGCGACAGAAAGACCCTGTATTTAAAAAATAAATAAATAAATAAATAAATAATAGCCACAGAGCCTCACAAATATTCACACTCCCATCTAAGCAATCTCAGGGGTTCCTACAAGGATATCTCCGCACTGGGGCCACCCTATGTCATTGCCAGGTGGCAGGTCCTGTTTTGCCGTCTGCTCAGGAAGCAGGCTGGAGAGGGAGAACTTCTGTGGTCACTGCTGACCACGTCTCATGAAATTGCCATTGCTGTCACCCGCTGCCCCTGAGGCGCCACTGCCTAAGATGACCGTATAGCACTGGGCTCCACGTGAGGGACTCTTCTTGCTTTACGCTGAATCCTCGCTATCAGGGCTGACCCTCTCCAGTTGCAGGTATGATTTGCCTCAGGTAACTGAAGTGCACCTGGAATTTTCCATCACATGTCCCAGAGCTGGGAATCTGCCAGCCCGGCTTCTGTCCTCTGCTGGTCACCTTCTGTAACAGTGGGAGCTGTTCCAGGCCCATCAAGAGCCGGCAGTACATCAGTGGCAGTGAAAACTCCGTTCGAACATAGCCAAGAAGCAGCTGTCCCTATCCTTTTCCCAGCAAAGCAAGAGCTGGGATACAGTTCTGTGGCAATGACACACAACAGTGTCTATTACCAAGTGGAGCGTTTGCTTCCCGGTCCGAAGCATCTATGAATAGTGTGTTCGCTATTTTCCCCTGAGATCCAGGGTGGGATATCTGGCTTATATCCTGGTGCCTTACATCTAGAGGGTACACCCTGGAGATTCTGCCAAAAAGAAGGAACACTCTGCTTCAAAGGCGAAGTCAACCTCCATGTCACAGAAGACTGAAAACCATGCCCATCTCCACAATGGCAAGTTTGCCAACACTCTCTCACTGAGGTTTCTAAGTTATAGAGCCATGTCACAGACAAAGCTCCTTTGGAACAAAATTATTACAATATAGGATAACGAGTGCTTCCACAGAAATGTGAGCATGGTGTGATGAAGGAGAGTCCCTGCTTTGAGCCTCAGCCTTCTCACCCGTAAATTACTGATCTCATCAACTTATTATGCAGTTTAAAAGAGACAGTGTCCCCAGGTGCCACAGCCAGCTGGAGATTTTGCCAAAGCAAAGGAGCCTAGCTTGCACACCTGGTGGCCGGGAGCTGCTAAAAGTCATTGTTATGGCCCTGCAGACCGGCAGGACTCTTCCTGTTTGTCCACTGACTGTCCTGTTTGTCGCTCTTGCAGGACAGCACAGATGTGGGCTTTGGGAACCAGGACTCCTTAACTTCCTTAACTTGGCTTTATGAGGAATTTAATTGAGTGACCTTGGTCATGTCCTTCAGGAGCCAAGAATTCAAGTCAAGTCGTATCTGTGTATTCCTCCGAGCCCTGGCTGATGTGCAAACATTCAGGCCCCCTGGCTTTCCCGCAGGGCATCTCTTTCCTCCGGTCTGCATGTGGTCAGCCACGGAAGGAGTAGGAGGAGATGAACAACAGACCCTTCACTCTTTTTCCCTTATGGATTAATCTAATCCAGTTTTTCCGTTAGCAAATATAAGGCAAGAGTTTCCTGACAGAATCTGACTCCAAACACCTGGCATACAGTTGGTTTAGATTAAGGATATTACATAAATAAAACAGCAGCAAACATCCAGCCAGCCAGTGCAGAAGACCTGCCGTGGCGAGGGGAGGCAGGGGAAGGAGACGCACAGATGGTTTGTCAACACGCAGCAAGGTAACCAGCTGGTTAGCACCGTGTGAACTTCCCATGGATTTTTTTTTCTTATTTTTTTAGCAAACATTTATTTCACACTACTCTGTGACGGTGATGTGGCACAGCAGTTAAATATGAGCCAGAAAAACCGGTTTAGAATCCAGACCCTTCTACTTATGAATTGTGAAATGAAGGCAAATGACTGATAATGTGCCCGCTTCCTCATCCACAAAAGTACCTCTTCCCAACATTGAGCTGTCACAGGGATTACATGAGAGACACATGCAAAGACTTTAGAATTACCATGGGCTCACGGTGAGCCCTCGAAAATATTAGCTACCACTGTTATGTGCTGGGCCCTGAGCCAGCCAGCGTTTCCCATAACATAGTCCCTGACTCAAAGTGGCATCTCAAGATGTTGAGAAGGGAAGGGGACCCACTAGAAAGGAAACTCTATGAGGGCAGGAATTTTTTGTTTCCGTTTTGCTTTCTATTGTACTTCCAAGGCCTGGAATAGAACAGTGCCTGGCACATAGTAGGTACTTTTTTTTTTTTTTAGAAACGGATGTTTATTTTCCATCAACCTTATTTCCATGTTACTTAAGAGCCTATGCAAGAACAGCTTAAGACCATTCAGTGGTTGCTCCTACCCATTCAGTGGCCGCTCCTACCCATTCAGTGGTCTGAGCGGGGGAAGCTGAGACCAGTCTTCCGTGGCAGGCTGAGCTCTCCAGTCTTCAGTAGGGAACTGCTGGATCGGCACAGAGGGCACCTGCATGCCTCAGACCAGTCGGCAACCTCAGGCTGAGGAGCGGCGAACTCAGGAGCCGGGGCAGTCCATTCACCTTGAATTTCCTCCTTGGTCACGACCTTTTCAGCAGCACCCTGCTCTTCCTTTTCAATCTCTTCAGGATCTCTGTAGAAGTAGAGATCAGGCATAACCTCCCACGGTGTTCATGGGAAATGGTGTCACGCATGTGCAGAACTTCCCGAGCCAGTATCCACCACTTCAAACCCACTGAGTGAGCTCCCTTGTTGCCGCACGGGATGGCAATGTCCATATAGTGTAGAGGAGAATCTGTATTACACAGAGCAATGGGAGGTAAGTTAACATGCCTCTGTGAGAGGCTGATGGTCAGCCCTGGGGTCAGTAACCACAAGAAGCTGTGACTCCCGGAAGGCTGCCTGGATCTGGTTAGTGAAGGTTCCAGGAGTGAAGTGGCAGCGATTGGAGTGGCTCCAGCGGCAGCAGCCAACTTCAGCACAGCCCTCTGGCCAGTATTCCTGGAGGATATGACACTGACATCACCAGGGTTTTCAATGGCAACAATGGCACCAGCTGCCAGCAGAAGCTTCTCCCAGGTCCTCTTCAGATTTACGATGTAGATGCCATCACTTTTCCTTTTGTAGATGTACTATTCCATCTGGAAGTCAAGATTGGTGCCACCTAAGTGGGTACCTGCTGTAAGGAACTTAAGGACATCCTCCTCCTTCATTTGCAGGACATCAAGGACTCCTGACATTGTGAAAGTTTCCCTTCAAATTACCACGGGAATCCAGAACACCACCATACGGACCCCTCTGTGGGTACCATGGAAAAGCGAAGGTACTTCTTAATATATTTTGGTTGAATGAATACACTGAAACCGTTGTTTCAGGAGCTATGCTAGACTGTGCAGGATTCAGGCAGGACACGAAGGAGGGATGTCAATAAAATGATTGTACAAATTAATCAGTGAGATAGGCAAGGAATTAAAATGTATGAAGAGTGTGGAATCTTATCAGGCAATAGAGTTGTAAAGTAAGTTACAGTAAAAGTTTAAGAAGTTGACTAAGCCCAGCACTTTGAGAGGCTGAGGATGGCTTGAGGCCAGGAGATCAAGAACAGCCTGGACAACATAGCAAGATTCTGTCTCTACAAAAAAATAAAAACAAAGAGCGGGGCAGGGTGGTGCATACCTATAGTTCCAGATACTCAGGAGGCTGAGATGGGAGGATCATTTAAGTCCAGGAGGCGGAGGCTGCAGTGGCTGTGATCACTGCACTCCAACCTGGATAACCACGCAAGACCCTGTCTCAAAATAAAAATAAAATTAAGAACAAAAGGGACTAAGGGAAATAACTTATTCTTGTGACTCAGCATCCATGTTATAACAAAAGTTGGGAACTTAAATTCCCGTGATCTTAAGACTGAGTTAAAGAGCTGAACCTCAATCTTGGGTACCATCAGCGTAGAAGTACTTTGACAGTTGCAGGCCAGCACCTCTGACTTCCAACTTGATCCTGTAACCCAGTTGCAGGCCAAGACCATCGGTTGGCCTGAGATGGTACATCTGCTTCATGTCGTTGGGGAAATGACTTTGCAACTCAGGAAAGTTAATAATAAACTACAAAGATGATAAAGCAAATGAAATCCATTTGCTTTAGAACTCAGGCCCTGTTACTTACTGACCGTGAAATGAAGGCAGATGACTGAATGCCGACATGCCCACTTCCATGGGATTAAGTCTTCATGGGATGTTGAGGAATAAATTTGGAATTCCTTAAGAAAAATAGCATATAATGGTTATTTCGGGTGTTTGAAACATTTAAGAAAATCTGACATATTAATTGTATGATTTTAATTGGAAATGTTTAATTATTATTAAACATCATTTTATTTTAAAACATGCGTGAAAGTTTGTTTAACTTACAAACAGTATTTAACTGTCTAAAAGACTGAAATGTTCTTAAGTCTATGGGAATATCATATTTGTAACTAGCGTTTCCATGCTAAAGAGTGCTTTGTTTGTCTTATGAGTAAATCAGCCTTCTAGGGTATTTGACATGCTTGAGAGAATCAAATATAGTTGACCCTTGAACAATATGGGCGTTAGGGACTCCCCACACAGTGAAAAATTTGTGTATTGGTTTTGACTCTCTCCAAAAACTTAAGTACCAATAGCCAACTGTTGACCAGAAGCCTTACTGAACTTGCTTGAACCGCCTCCCAGGTTCAAGCAATTCTCACGCCTCAGCTTCCCAAGTACCTGGGATTACAGGCATGCACCACATCCGGCTAACAGTCAATTGACACATATTTTATACATTACATTTATTATATGCCATATTCTTACAGTAAAGTGAGCTAGAGCAAAGAAAATGTTATTAAGAAAATCCTAAGAAAGAGAAAATATATTTACTATATTAAGTGGAAGTGGGTCATAAAGGGCTTCATCCTCCTTGTCTTCATGTTGAGGAGGCTGAGGAGGAAGAAGAGGTGGGGTCGGTCTTGCTGTCTTAAGGATAGCAGAGGTGGGAAAAGCAGGGAAGGGTAGAAGGGAAGGTAGGAGAGGTAGGCATACTTGGTGTAACTTTTAATGAAAAAAGTTCATGTTTTTAGGGAGATCCTTGCTGTTCAAACCTGGGTTGTTCAAGGGTCAACCGTATATTAAATTTGGGATTATAGTTTAATATTTAGTTAGTTTAGTTTTTGGTTTTTTTGGTTTTTTTGTTTGTTTGTTTTTAGACAGAGTTTCGCTGTTTCATCCAGGCTGCAGTGCAGTGGTGCAATCTCGGCTCACTGCAACCTCCACCTTCCAATTTCAAGTGATTCTCATGCCTCAGCCTCCCAGGTAGCTGGGATTACAGGCGCCTACCACCACGCCCAGCTAATTTTTGTATTTTTAGAAGCGATGGGGTTTTGCCATGTTGGCCAGGCTGGTCTAGAACTTCTAATCTTGTGATTCAGCCACCTCAGTCTCCCAAAGTGCTGGGATTACAGACATGAGCCACCTCATGCCCGGCCTGTTTTTGTTATTGTTTTGAGACAGAGTCTTGCACTGTTGTCCAGGCTGGAGTGTAGTGGTATGATCTCAGCTCGCTGCAACCTCTGCCTCCCAGGTTCAAGCAATTCTTGTGCCTCAGCCTCCCAAGTACCTGGGATTACAGGTGCACACGACCACATCCAGCTAATTTTTTTATTTTTAGTAGAGATGGTGTTTCACCATGTTGGCCAGGTTGGTCTCAAATACCTGACCTCAAGGGACTCACCTGCCTCAGCCTCCTCAAGTGCTTGGATTACAGGCATGAGGCACTACATCTGGCCTAACATTTAAAGGGATTTAATTAGCCATGATGGTTAAATTAGGTTAATTATTTAAGAAAATATTATTTGTTAAACTTAACTGAACATTAATTAAAGGAAAAATGAAAGTGATGTTATTTTTATACAAAATGACTAGATTTGTGAATAAATTAACTAGATTGATACATCGAGCTTTAAGGCTTATGAAAAAGGTATAGTTTAAACTTACAACTTTATTACATTGAATATCAGTGCAAACCAAGCAACTGTAAGTATCCCTTTTCATACAGAAAAGCTTCTGTCTGATATCTGAAAACCTGAATTGACAAAAGAATGCTTATAAAATCCAGAAGGGCTTGACTCAGTGGTCCTGTTAAAAGTGTTGCTATTGTGGGTCTTCCTGGAATATCTTGTATTATTAAAATAAATAAAAAACTGAGGTTTAGCCAGGTGCGGTGGCTCAAGCCTGTAATCCCAGCACTTTGGGAGGCCGAGGCGGGTGGATCACGAGGTCAAGAGATCGAGACCACCCTGGTCAACATGGTGAAACCCCGTCTCTACTAAAAATACAAAACATTAGCTGGGCATGGTGACGGGTGCCTGTAATCCCAGCTACTCAGGAGGCTGAGGCAGGAGAATTGCCTGAACCCAGGAGGCGGAGGTTGTGGTGAGCCGAGATCGCGCCATTGCACTCCAGCCTGGGTAACAAGAGCGAAACTCCGTCTCAAAAAAAAAAAAAAAAAAAAACCTGAGGTTTATATAACTGCTATGATTTGAATATGTCCCCCAAAAAGCATGTGTTGGAAACTTAATCCCCAATGCAACAGTGTTGGGAGATCTAATTGGAGGGGTTTAGGTCACAAGGGCTCCAACCTTGTGAATGGATTAAGCACTGATTATAAAAGGACTGTGAGTTCAATCTCCTGTTCTCTCATGGGTGCATGTGCTCTCTTGCCATGTGGCACCTACTACGTGATGCCTTCTACCATGTTATGACGCAGCAAGAAGGCTACCAGATGCAGATCCAGCCCCTTGATCTTGGACTTCACAGCCTCTAGAACTGTGAGCCAAATAAACTTCAATTGTTTATAAATTGCTTGGTCAGTGGTATTCTGTTATAGCAGCACAAAATGGCAAAACTACCCATTTCAATGCCTTTAAAAGACTCCTCTGTTATTGGCTCACTAGATTGGCAGGCTCTCTGGAACAGAGATTGTGTATCACAGATTTGCAGCTCTCTGCAGGAACCTTGACCCCAACACCAACCCCAACACTCACCCTTTCTCAACTGCCAGGCACACAATGCACCCCTGGGACCATGCATTTGTTCATTCTCCTGCATCAGGGAGTCAGCAGGTCTGGTGCTGATCCTTAGGGAAAGCTCTGGAAATTTGAGGGAATATTTTAAATAGGGTGAGTGCAAAGCATGACTGTCATTAAATGGGTGGGAATCCAGGATGCTAGATGTTCTGTGATCATGAGACAGTCCTATATATGAAGAATTGTTTCATAAATGATGTGATTTTCAAATGTTTGCTAGACATTCATGTGGGTGAGAAACTCAATTATAGTTTTTTGAGGTTAGAATCTGACTCTGTTTCTGTATAAACTAAGACATTTTTTGCATGATTTTAATATATGCTGAATTTTCCAAAAATGCAAATACTATGTAAATCAAGAGAAGACTGTACTTTATTATATTTGAAACTTTACCAGGAGTTATTTACTATTTTGGAAAATGTCACATCACCAAAGGCAAAGTAGCTCATAGTATTTGAGTTATCAATGCAATACAACAGTATCTGTCTGCATTTGTGGGTGTCCATCATCCATGGCGATTCTGTATACAAAGGTAAGAATGTCACCATTTTATCCTAACACTGATTAGGGAATTTCCAAGCTTTTCCATATTGAAATACACATTATTTAATATAAAAATAATGTATATTTTATTTATCTTCTTTTATTTCTCCTTTATATGACACTTGGATGTTAGATTCACTTTACAAAATTATGTGTATATGCAGGGTAAATTATCTATGAACTCCATTTCAGAATAGTGAGGGATATTACACAGTGGTTGTTGGGTCACTGCACTGCTCTCCACCCTCAGTCTCTTCTCTGGAAGTTCCTTTTACCTTCTTGAAATGTGGCTCTCCTCTGAGAATCTTGTTTCTTCTGTAGCCCTCACAACCAATGGCTGCTTTCTCTGCTACATCCTCCTACCACTGGACTCAGAAGTGGGCTAGGTGTCTGCTTCTTCCCCACTAAGAGTCCCAGACCTTTGTTCTCCTTCCCCGAAAATCCACAGCTCTGAAGTCCCTAGCCTCAGGCAATAGTACTTCCTTCCTCAGAGCTCTAAGTTTTTGCTCCTTGAGGATTTTAGCCTATGTTCATTGTCTCTCTCTCTAACACTGTGTCTGTCTCAATTCTTGGTGATTTCAATATTCACGGAAATAGTGCTGGATGTTCAAGTAAAGCACAGGCAGTGACCAGTCAGAGGCAACGTCAGTCCTCTGGAGGGCCTCCTGCTGGGCATGGTATTACCATTTAATTGCTGGATCAGGTATTAGGGAGGTCCTGGGTCCAGGGACAGGAGCCAGGGTAGCCAAGGCAATGGAGGAGCACTCATGGGTCTTAAGCAGTGGCCATTAACCAACTGATAAGAAAGAATTTTAACATTTTAACAACTGAAATGGACAGACTGATCCTATCAGGTGATATCAGCCCTGAGTGGAGATGATCCTCCCAAGTTTCTTGGTCTCTCTCCTCCTGTGACTTTGTCCTCCACGACAGCTCAGCCACCAACTCCCATTGTCATGTGCTGGATCCATGAACATAGCTGCACCCCCTCCACGATGTAAGCATCCCACTCTGGACCGCTAGCTTCTGTCTTTCCAGCTTACTCCACCTACAGCCCCAACTCCAACATTCTGCTGCCATTCGTTATATGTCACAGTTTCCACTATGCCCCATGTCCTTCATGCCTTCCATTCTTTTCTGCTATAAACACCCAGTTTAGGTTAGACTAATCTAATCATCCTTCTAATCTAATCACCAAGATTAGATTGCACCAAACATTCCCATAATCACGCAAAGCCAGGCTGGTCTGGAACTCCTGACTTCAAGTTATCTGCCTACCTGAACCTCCCAAAGTGCTGGGATTATAGGCATGAGCCATTGCACCCAGCCTTAAACTCCAAAAAATTTTAATGAGAATAGAAGCACTGTTTTATATTTTTATAAAATCTTTTTCATGTTTGGCTTAAGAGAAAACAACAAGATTCTCATATCTGCTTCTGGATTCAAATTGTTATAAAATGTAGTTTTGAATGAAGTATATTTGGAAAATTCACAGACACAAATAAGTCATTAGAAATGGGAGGAATATTTTGATAGCCTTTTCAGATAATTGAGAATATTCTTCTTTGACATTGTACACAAACTTGACAGGTGGTAATTTCTTAAAGGTTAGCCATAGTTTAGATTTTCAAACCATAATAATCAATTTTTCAAACTCTGTTACATTAAAATCTATTGATTTATCTTGCACTTTGAATGGGCTTTTTTCACCCGTGCATGATTTTGTAATATCATGCATCACCCATTTGAAAATATTGGTTCACAGAACTATGCAGATACTCTAAATGTTGATATATTTAATTATACAAGATTGTTAAAAAGTCACAGCCATTAGTATCATCACTGATCTCATCAGGAATCTTAAGTATTGAGAAGCTGCCAAGCTCATGGGGACAGATACATGTTTTCCAAAACTCTAAGTTCTTTAGCAGAGTGTGAATTTTATCATTGTCAACAAATGGTTCACAAGTAACCCCTGTCAAACAGACTCACTTTGTTCATTTGTTAGTGTCTGCCAAATACCCAAATCTGAATAACCAAAGTTGGCCTGTCAGTCATTCTTTCAACCGGTGTTCCTGTGGTAAAGAGGCAAGGTCGGCTGTCAGGGTCAAACGACCCCTCGAGCGCTTTCCCTCGAGACAGCTCTCATGCTTTGGTATGTGTGCAGCATAAGTGCTCTATGCGTACTTCCTATTCAACAGAGAACATTAAAAAGACATGTACTTTAGGGATGAAATTTCATAAAATTCACAACCTTACTTCTTCATCAAGGATATTCTTCAGCAAAACTCTTCCCCCCCCCACGCCGCACAAGTGCTTAGTGATGAAAAATGTAATGATCACTAGAAGAGTTTGGCACCACTGCCTTGATTCGTGCTAAGACACCAGCAGTTTTATCAACCATTGGTTTTGCACCATCAGCCCAATTGTTAACACAGTTGTTACGGGATAAACCAGGCAATTCAAAAAAATTATTTAATCCTTTGAACATTTCAGCACCACTGTGTTTATTACATCCACATCCACATATACAACATCAGTCTTTGATGATTGGTTGGTGCTGAACCTGAACAAATGCAAGCAAAATTGCAAATCTAGGCACATGCATAGATTTGTTCATTTTTAAGGCAAAAGTTTAATTTTACGGAGACGATATTAATTTAGTCTTTATGTTTGCAGATAACTCTTTACTTGGACTTACCATATCCACAACCTCCTGGGTTCAAGTGATCTTCCTGCCTTAGCCACTGGCGTAGCCAGGAGCACAGGTGCATGTCAACACATCCAGCTAATTGTTTAAACTCTTTGTAGAGACAGGGTCTCACGACGTTGCCCAGGCTAATCTCAAAATCCTGGGCTCAAGCAATTCTCCACCTCAGTGTTCCAAAGTGCTGGGATTACAGGTGTTAAGTTTAGACTGAAGCTACCTCCTTACATATTGTGTTTCTTTGTTTATTTCTTTTATTTTTGAGATGGAGCCTCACTCTGTTGCCAGGCTGGAGTACGGTGGTGAGATCTCAACCTCTGTCTCCCAGGCTCAAGCAATACTCCTGTCTCAGCCTTCCGAATAGCTGGGACTACAGGCGCGCACCACCACGCCTGGCTAATTTTTTGTATTTTTAGCAGAGACAGGGTTTCACCATATCGGTCAGGCTGGTCTCAAACTCCTAACCTCAGGTGATCCACCCCCCTGGCCTCCCAAAGTGCTGGGATTACAGGTGTGAGCCACCGCACCCAGCCATCCTTACATATTTTAAGTTCAGTCAAAGGTTCCTCTGTACATCATGAACTGTAACCTAAATGGAATTGAAAAGTGGTTGTGGCCTACTCTTGTGCCAGTCACTGACTTTTTGCCAATCAAATGCAGCCAACTGTTCAAACTGTGTTCAAATAAGGCAAGTGCTGAGCTATAACCAATCTGGTTGTTTCTGTGCCTCACTTCCATTTTCTGTACATCACTTTCCTTTTTCTGTCCATAAACCTACCATGAGCCTGCTCTGGTTTGGGAGGCCACTCGATTTGCAAATCATTCTTTGCTCAATTGAACTCTTTTAAATTTAATTCGGGTAAGGTTTTTCCTTTAACACAGGCATGAGTCACTACTCTTTGCCTATAATTTATTTTAATGACTTTTCATCCAGCAGGCTTTTAGCAATGTCAACTATGCAAGTTGTTACTAATCTACTAGGGACGTACTTTTCTGGGCAATGTAATATGGTGAATTACCTTGAAAGATGCTTCAGTAGCTTTTTAACTTCTAGTATGAAAAACTGCAACAAGCAATTATTGGATTATAAACAGTTTATTATATCTATGTTTAAAATATCCCATTCATTTTTATTTATATTCTGTATGACCAGCCCTAATGTGGTATATCCCTAATGTGATATTTTGTTATGGCAGCACAAAATGGTCTAAGATAAAGATCAACGCACAATAATGAAAGAAATAGTCCACCAAGGAGATGTTAACAGGCAGGGTGCTGTGGCTACCCCTGTAATCCCAGCACTTTGGGAGGCTAAGGCGGGTGGATTACCTGAAGTCGAGAGTTCAAGACCAGCCTGGCCAATGTGGTGAAACCCCGTCACTACTAAAAATAAAAAAAGTAGCTGAGCATGGTGGTGGGCACCTCTAATCCCAGCTACTTGGGAGGCTGAGGCAGGAGAATCACTTGAACCTGGGGGGCGGAGGTTGCAGTGAGACGAGGTCGTGCCACTGCAATCCAGCCTAGGCAACAAAAGCGAAACTCTGTGTCAAAAAAAAAAAAAGTAACAAGTATGAACTTGTATGTACTTTGTGCTTATTTAGGAAATTGTCTTAGTTCACTTATGCCTCTATAACAAACTACTCTAGACTGGGTAATTTATTTTTTTTAAAATGTATTTCTCACAGTGCTGGAGGCTGGGAGGTCTAAGATCAAGGCACCGGTAGGTTTGGTGTCGGGTGAGGTTAGTTCCTCATGAATGGTTCCTTCTATGTGTCCTCACACGGTTGAAGAGATGGAAGGGGAAAGCACTATAGTGCTCCCTCCAAACCTCTTTTGTAAGAGTACTAATCCAATCGTGAGGGCTGAGCGCTCCTGACGTAATCACTTCCCAAAAGGCTGCATCTTTTAATACCATTACCTTGGGGTTTAGGTTCTAACATACGAATTTTGGAGGGACACACACATTCAAACCATAGCATAAATCTTGCACTATCTCTGTATTCCAAATATATTTTTCTGAATTTTGTCTAATAATTCTAAAGTTTTGTTTTCATAACTGAAGCTTTAGTATATTGAGAGCATAGGCTGGGCATGGTGGTTCATGCCTGTAATCCCAGCACTTTGGGAGGTCAAGGCGGGCAGATTGCTTTAGCCCAGGAGTTCAAGACCAGCCTGAGCAGCATAGGAAGACCCTATCTCTAAAAAAATTCAGAAAAAGAAAAAAAGATAAGAAACATCAAAAAAAGAAAAAGTTTAAAAAAAAGAAATACATTAAAAGCGTAATTTTTTGAATTGTGAGAAGTAAAGAATTTAGTTGATTAGTTTAATATTAAAAAAAACCATTAATACCATTAATTGAATAGTTCACTGTAATGCCTCCTATATAATATTCTGAAGTCAGGACTCAGTACTGTAGCTCACGCCTGTAATCTCAGCCCCAGAGGCCAAGGTGGGTGGATCACCTAAGGTCAGGAGCTTGAGACCAGCCTGGCCAACATGGTAAAACCCCATCTCTACTAAAAATGCAAAACAATTAGCTGGGCCTTGTGGCTTACTCCTGTAATCCCAGCTACTTGGGAGGCTGAGCCAGGAGAATCACCTGAGCCTAGGAAGCAGAGGTTATAGTAAGCTGAGACTGCGTCATTGCACTCCAGCCTGGGCAACAAGACTGAAACTCTGTCTAAAAAAAAAAAAAAATTTGAGGTCTGATATATGCTATGCCAAGGGGAATTTATAGTAGTCCCATTCTGTTCTACTTATTTTTTTTTTTAGAGATGAGACCTTGATATGTTCCTCAGACTGGTCTTGAACTCCTGAACTCAAGTGATCCTACTGCCTTGGCCTCCCAAAATGCCAGGATTAGGGGTATGAGCCACCATGCCTGGCCTATTCTGTTTCATTTACATATTTGCATATATTTAACCCATACTAGATTATCTTAACGAGTCAAGCTTTGTGTCTCCGTTGTGTAACTGATAATGGCATAGGTCAGAGTAGATTTCTGTTTAATATTTATTATATTTGCTGAATAGTTTTGCATTCTCTATTTTGTCTTCGTTTTATTTTAGAAATAAATATGAGACCATTCTCCAGTCAAAGGAGCTAGGGCTCCTGAGAGAATGGCTGATTCCAGGACTGTGCAGAGAAGGTTGAGTTTGAGCCTGGAACAGCTTGTCTCAGGGAGAAAGGGAACACTCAAAAACAATGGTGCATGTCAAAAGAGCCCAGGGGCCAGCCTAACCTGGGAGAATACGCATATCAAATAAGTAATGATATTAACAGATTACAATTCCATTGACTGAAATAACAATTCAAGTTCATGCTAAGGTAAAGAAATACATTAACAAGTAATAGAAGAAAAAAAAACAATATTCCTAGAACAGAATGCCAACTAAGAAATGCAGAATGAATGATAGAGTTAGACAATCACTAATTGGTAAGTATCATAGTAATAATTTAAGCAAGAATTTTCAATGGATGCTAAAGTTTATGGGTGAAAATTTGATAAGGAACAGGATATTTACACGGTCTCAAAGTAGTTCCCCACAAAATACTAATTACAAAGCGGAAAATAGTAGCTTCAAGTGGAGAAGACTGGCAGATACCAGCTTGTCTCAGTGATCCAGGTTAGCATCACCAGTAATGGAACAGACCAACATATGTGACTTTTTTTGGGACAGGGATAGTTCAATCATAGCTCACTGCAGCCTCCACCTCCTGGGCAGTTGATTGTTCCACCTCAGCCTTCCAAGTAGCTGGGACTACAGCCACGTGCCACTACGCCTGGCTAACGTTTATATTTTTTTTGTAGAGACAGAGCTTCACCATGTTACCCAGGCTAGTCTTGAACTCCTGAACTCAAGCCATTTGCCCGCCTCGACCTCCCAAATTGCTGGGATTATAGGCGGGAGCCAGTGTGCCCAGCCCATATGTGACCCTTGATATGGTGCACTGCAGAAGACACAGCATCGCTTCCCTGGTAATCCTGTCAAAGACACAAAATCTAAGCTTAATCACTAAGGAACATCAGATAAACCTGAACTGAAAGACATCCTACAAAATAATTGGCCTCTACTTTTCAAAAATGTCAAGGTCATGGAGGGCTAAGAAAGATGGAAGAACTGTTACAGATTGAAGCAGACTAAAGAGATTATATGCAATAATTTTTTATAGTTAAAATAATTTTATAATATAGAATCCAGGATTACATGTTGATTAAATGCAACATGTAATCCTGGATTCGATATTTTAAAATTATTTTTCGATTACTATATAGATATTATTAAGGTAACTAGCAAATGTTGAATGAGGTCTATGGATTAGATAATAATATTGTCTTGCTGTTAATCTGATTTTGACAACTGTATGATGATTATGTAAGAGATTGTCTTTGTTCTTAGGAATTACATACAGAAGTATTAAGGAGTAAAAGGGCATTACGTCTGCAACTTACTCTCATACATGTAAAAGCAAATGTGAGGCCATGTAATTCCAGCACTTTGGGAGGCCGAGGTGAGTGGATCACAAGGTCAAGAGATCAAGACCATCTTGGTCAACATGGTGAAACTCCATCTCTACTAAAATACAAAAATTATCTGGGCGTGGTGGCAGGTGCCTGTAGTTCCAGATACTCAGGAGGCTGAAGTAGGAGAATTGAAGGTGGGGGTTGCAGTGAGCCGAGATTCCGCCACTGCACTTCAGCCTGGCGACAGAGCAAGACTCCATCTCAAAAAAAAAAAAAGAAAGAAAGAAAGAAAGGCAGGGCGAGGAGGCACACACCTGTAATCCTAGCTTTGAGGGGCTGAGGCAGGTGGATCACAAGGTCAGGAGTTTAAGATCAGCCTGGCCAAGTTGGTGAAACTCCGTCTTAAAAAAAAAAAAAAAAGCAAATGTTAAAGTTTGGGGAATTTTAACAAAAAGTATCTAGTAGTTCTTGGTATAAATTTTAACACTTTTGTCTAAGCTTGAAATTATTTCAAAATAAAGAATTATATATATATATGTATATAAAGGTACATTTTCTTTCCTACCAAAATATCTATATTTTAAATGTGACCCTTAGCTTTCAAAAAAAAAAAAATCACTCTTTGGGACTTCAATAGTCTTTATGCAATGTATGTTTTTGGCATCTATGCGCCAGAATTTAGGGATGTAGAGGTGAACTAGAAAAAATTTAGCCTTGCCCACATCAAGTTTATACTAGTGGGGAAATCCACTATTGCACAAATAATTATGTAAGTGTAGTGATTATGTGATTCATTTCTGCAGCAACATATATACTTCACAAAGTCTTGCATATGGGCAAACATTATTACATTCCTTCCTTATGAAAATATGAACTCAATCTCACTTTTTCTTTTTTTCCTGCAGGTCCTCTCTGTCTCACAATGACACTGCAACCACAGGAAGCCATTAAGCATCCACCCAACTGATTCGTTCTTTCACTTGTGCTTCTGTTGGAGGGATGAGAATTAAAGAGGAAAATGGTGGTGGTTGTTCTTTTGAAAGCTAAAAAACTTTCCATCTTGAAAAGCATTAAAGTCTGCTGCAGAAGCAGGGAACATTTTCAAACCTCCTGTTCATTACAGAGATATGCATCTAAGGAACTTTGGGCCATGTTGTGGGGTGACTTTTGAAATTCAAACAAAAGGGAGTTTGTTACAGAGCTCACAAGGGCAGTTCTAAAAGCGTCCTTTATTTTAATAATAATTTCCAATTAATCCATTCGTCACATCCTGATTTTCTGAAATCATACATTTTCTAAGCAGCTATCTTTAACACTAAATGGAATGAAGAATGCTGTGATTTTAACTGATCCGATCTAAGCTAACCATTTAGTCATTTAGAAAAATGCAAATCAGAAGCCTGGGCCCAGGTCTGAGATGAGTAATTTGCAAGAATATTCTTCATACATTCAGCCCTTGGAATGAAGAACCCTGACACTCCCAGGGGATATTAAGGATCTAGGGATGAATAGAATTACACCAGGTGCTTCTCCTGGCTTGGGCCCAAGGCATGATAACAAAGGGGATATCAGTGAGGCCATAATGGGAACACATCCAACATTCTCCAGTTCAACTCGCCCATTGAAAATATAGCTCTTTAGTAGGAGTGGACGTGGGGATGGAGATGAGAATGAGGATGTGTGGCCTGGGGTTTGGAAGTGTGGGCTGTTCAGGAAGCTTCCCTCCTGCCATTGTAGGCCTTGTTAACAGCTGTGTTCACTAGCAGCCCCTCACTCTGTGTCTGGGGTAAGTCTCCTTCCTAGGGTGCTGCCTCCCTGCTCAGACCTGGCCCCCTAAGGCCTGCCTTGCCATGGCTACGGTGCCCCAGAACTATTCTGGAATCAGCTGATGTTTTCACCGCATCCTCTGGCCCCCCAGCCTCCGGCACTTGGCCCTGTCAGCCATCATGCATAGTTTTTAGCTCTTAAATGCAGGTGTCTCTCCATTTTTGGAAAATGAGTCACAGAAATACCTCAACCTCATAAATCAAGAGAGGAGGCTCTGTTCTATAAAAGGATTTCCCAGAAAATCCTTCTGAAAGCTGAGCTTTCCTGATAAGCACAGAGGCAGATTTACCACGAAGCCAACAAACTTACACGACAACATCACTCATTTTCAGAAGCCCCTTCGAGGCCATGGAGGTTCCCTAATAATCCTAATAATGCCGTTCCATGATTTTTTTTTTTTTTGAGACAGAGTCTAGCACTGTCACCCGGGCTGGAGTGCAGTGGTGTGATCTCGCCTCACCGCAACCTCTGCCTCCCGGGTTTAAGCAATTCTCCGGCCTCAGCCTCCCAAGTAGCTGAGATTACAGCTGCCCGCCACCACACGCCCAGCTAATTTTTTGTATTTTTAGTAGAAACAGGGTTTCACCATGTTGGCCAGGCTGGTCTTGAACTCCTGACCATTTTGGAGACCTCAGCCTCCCAAAGTGCTGGGATTACAGGCATGAGCCACCGTGCCAGGCCCCATGGTCATATTTTTTTTAAGCAAATTTTCAAAGGCATAGTATTCTAAGTGTAACTACTTATAGCTACTGTCTCCTTCCTCTATATGTCCGTTTCCCTGTGTCCATGGTTTTAGGTGTCTGAGAGCAATTTCAGGATCCAGGTAAAGGAAGCATGAGTTGGGTCTAATCCCATTTAGTCTGGGTTTAGTGGGACATTTTTATGTACCTCCAAGACACTTTAATGTAGAGTTTAGCTATTGTTAGACATCCTGGTGTGGGAAAAGGCTCTCAGGAATGTCCCTACCAACCATATATTGATACCCTCCCACTTCAGACTCATAGCAGGAAGAGACTACACTCATTAAGTATGTAAGTAATGGAGGACAAACACGTTAGAATCAAAACCGGCCTCGCTGGGCCAAGGCCCTTGTCAAAGGAAGGTTCCCTCCAGCCAGGTCTCACTTCCCCCACCAAGGAAGGCCCTTGCCTTCTAGGTGTGGAATTCTAGAAGCTTCTCCTTTCAAGGAGACAGGAAGCTCCTTTGCCTCCTCTTCACGGGAGTGAGTTAGAATCGGCCCATAGCAGATTCTCTGTGCTGGGCTAGTAGAGACCACTGCACCTTTTCTTGAGGCTGTAGGAGCCATTTCTAAAAAACTAAATGTTTGTGAATAAAATATTTAAACATCTTGAGAGATCTCAGTACTTAAAAGAATCTCAGGATCCTTGGATTCCTCATTCCAAAGGCTGCATGTATGAAGAGTATTATTGCAAAGACTCTCAGGGAGAATCTTTACATAAAATGGATACCTGCTTCCAAATTACTCTGAGTTCTAGGGTTACAAATAATAGCTAAAATATTTTGGAAACTTGCTTTGTGTCAGGTACCGTGTTAAGTGTATTTAGTGCACATTATTTAATCTGCTTATTAAGGCAAGGAGAAAATCATTAAAGTTATCCCAATTTTAGAGATGAGTTAGTTGGGGCTTATTGAGGTTATGTGACCTACCAAAGGGCCTCCCAGTTCTGAAGTGGTAGAAGCAGTCTTCAAAAGTTATGTTCTTTTGAGTTTAAAGACTGCTTTTCTTTAATATTGTCTTATAATTATGTAAATGTGAACACGGTTCTCAGGTCAAATCTATAAAAATACAGCCTCTATTCTTTTTCCCTCATGCTATTTTATTCTGCCTCACAAGTAGCCTCTTTTTAAAATGATTTATCCTTCTAATTTTTAAAAAATATTCAAGCAAATACTTTTCTTAGATAACTAAGAGCACACTTTTCTTCATTTTGCTAAATCTGAAAAACACACAACCAAATGATGCACTTGAACCTAAATTGTGGATTGTTTAAGCCTACTATAAAGTGACTTTAAAACATAGTTACTTGACAAATTTAATTACTTTAGAAGACACCAGGAAACCATGGTTGTTTTGAAAACTGGTAAATTTTATTTTATTTATTTTTATTTATTTTTTTGAGCCACAGTCTTGCTCTGTTACCCAGACTGGTGTGCAGTGGCACGATCTCGGCTCACTGTATCCTTCGCCTCCTGAGTTCAAGCAATTCACCTGACTCAGCCTCCTGAGTAGTTGGAATTACAGGCACACACCATCAGACCTAGCTAATTTTTGTGTTTTTAATAGAGATGGGGTTTCACCATGTTGGCCAGGCTGGTCTCAAACTCCTGACCTCGTGATCTGCATGCTTTGGCGTCCTAAAGTGCTGGGATTTCAGGGAGTGAGCCACTGCACCTAGCCAAAAATTGGTAAATTTTTAAAGAATTAAGACAGGCCAGGTGTGGTGGCTCACGTCTGTAATCCCAGCACTTTGGGAGGCTGAGGCAGGTGGATCACCTTCGGTCAGGAGTTCAAGACCAGCCTGGCCAACATGGTGAAACCCCATCTCTACTAAAAATACAAAAATTAGCCAGGCGAGGTAGCAGGTGCCTGTAATCCTAGCTACTTGGGAGGCTGAGACAGGAGAATCACTTGAACCTGGGAGGTGGAGGTTGCAGTGAGCTGAGATCATGCCACTGCACTCCAGCCTGGGTGACAAAAGCCAACCTCCAATTCAAAGAAAAAAAAAAGAAGAAGAATCGGCCGGGCGCGGTGGCTCAAGCCTGTAATCCCAGCACTTTGGGAGGCCAAGGCAGGTGGATCACGAGGTCAAGAGATCGAGACCACCCTGGTCAACATGGTGAAACCCCGTCTCTACCAAAAATACAAAAAATTAGCTGGGCATGGTGGCGCGTGCCTGTAATCCCAGCGACTCAGGATGCTGAGGCAGGAGAATTGCCTGAACCCAGGAGGCAGAGGTTGCGGTGGCCGAGATCGCGCCATTGCACTCCAGCCTGGGTAACATGAGTGAAACTCCGTCTCAAAAAAAAAAAAAAAGAAGAATCAAGACTTTATCCTGCCATTCCATTCCCCCAAAAAAAAAAAAAGTACTCCAAAAATGTGTGTTTACTTATTGATTTGCTTACATAAAATATGTATATTTACTTATTTAATTGTACAAACTACTGACAAGAAATCTCTCTTCATAGTCAGCTCATATTAGAAGGAATGAGAATCAGAGGAGTATCACTTTGCAGCTCCTGTGAATTACTCTACATAGGCAAGGATCACCAACAGATACTAACATCACAAAAAGGAGACAGCTATATATTACCAGCTGCACAATTTACAATGAAAGTAAACACCACCACCTACAGTCTTGTTAAAAAAAAAAAAAAAAAAAATCAAACCTGATTCTCATCAAGCCTCATGACCTCACTATCAGTTACAGAAACTACGAGAAAAAGGGAACATGTTAAACAACACAATGGGGATGTAGGACATAATGGGCAAATTCCAGACCATGGGAAATTCTACAGGAAAAACAACCTGATTTTTTTGACAAGTAAGTTGCAAGCAATAAAAAAATGAGATGAAAAGGAAAACCTATGAATTGAAAGAAACTTAAGAGACATAATCAATTTTAATGTATGACCCTTACTTGGGTTCTGATTCCAACAAACAGTCAAAAAATATTTTTAGGACCATAGGGAATTCACAGCAATTACTGAATTGGTATTTGATCAAAATCAAGTTCAGTTTTCCAATATGTTAATGTTATTGTGGGTTTTTCAATTCTTTATATTTTAGACGGAAATATTTATGGGTGAAATATTATGTTGTCTGGGATTTGTTCCAAAATAATTCACTGGGGGAGAGGGGTGGCTAGAAATATGGATGAAACTAAATTGACCTTGTGTTTATAATTTTTGAATCAGAATGATGAGTACATAGGAGTTTCTTATATTATTCTCCCTGTTTATATATATGTTTGAAAATCTTCACACAACAAAATTTTTTATTATTTATTAATTTATTTATTTACCTTGAGACAGGGCCCTGCTCTGTTGCCCAGGCTGGAGTGCAGTGACATGATCACAGCTCACTGCAGCCTTGATCTCCCAAGCTCAAGCAATCCTCCTGCCTCAGCTTCCCGAGTAGCTGGGACTACAGATGTGCACCACCACACCCAGCTAATTTTTTTGTTTTTGTTGGAGACAGGGTCTGATCTCAAACTTGGCTCGTCTCAAACTCCTGGGCTCAAGTGATCTTCCCACCTCAGCCTCCCAAAGTGCTGGCATTACAGGCATGAGCCCAAAATTTTTTAAAGATTTAAAAAATTATGCTCTTAAACACTAAGTTGATGCCATCTCATCACCCATCTATTAACCCACAAATAGAGAGTGATTAATTTTCTCCCAGTTTTGAAAAGCAAACATTTATCAATATTATTAATATATTCAAGTCATTCCTCACAAATTGTAACAACTTTCCTCCCCTCTTTCCTGTTCATTGAATATGATTTACCCTCACTCCAGTGAAAATATCACATAATTCCCCTCCTAACCCAGCCAAGAGAATTGAGAGATTCCCAAACACATTCTCAACTCCTTAATGCTGGAAAGGTGTGGCTTAGCTGAGGGAAGGTGGAGGTAATGGATACCAGAAGCTTTTCTCTATTCCTGTTAATGTATTCCCCTTAGAGAAGCTTAACAATAATTTTTCAGCTGAGTGAAAATGGTCCCCTAAGTGATTCTGGTGGACGTGGAGATGCACCCCCAGATCCCCTTCCAGGAAGGACTTGGTGCCCCAGTTGGTGGGTGTGCAGTCAGTGGACAGCTTCAGAGATTGCCTCAGTTGTGGAGAGATGCCTTCCCCAAGGCTGTGCCCTGCCAGGGGCAGCTCACATCATGAAGTGTGGCATGTGGTGACCTGGCCATAGTGACTCAATGCAGGAGAACCCTTGACAGGCTGTTCAGCTCCAGGGTGGTGGTCGGGGTGTCAGTTAAGTCTGCCACACAAGTGGGCATCTCCTCTATCCACTCCCATTTCCTTCCGTTCCCTTCCACAGGCATTTCGGTTCTAGCAAAGCAGTTTGTCCTGAACACTTAACGATCAGCAGGATTCGTGTTACAGCATCTTAGACCTGACCAGTGATCCCAGAGTAGGGCAGGCCTTTCTTGATGCTCTTTCTTGCACTTCCTTGATGAATATTGATGTTGGCAAGTGTTTCACTCACCAGCTTATGCATATGGATTCCAAGATTCTAGGGACGTAGCAATCCCTTTATGGATGCAAGTTCACCCTCAAGAGAAACTCTAGGCCTCATACATGTTTAGAAATTATTGAACATTGCCAGGAGTTTCACACTGAGTGAACTTGAAGAGCAAATCATTCCAAGTCTTGTTCCAGCTGCCATGTTTTCCCTATAACTGGATTGTGAGACACAGTGAGTATCTGGGTTATCAATAATCAAGGAGAGGAAAATGCCATGCTTAGTTTATTTAGTGTAGTGTATTTGCTGGTTTAATTTTAGTTGAGGTGAATATGCAGAAGGACTTCATTATTTTGGTCCCTTTTCACACAAGATCTTCTGTTCTTCAACCATGAATTCTATTAACAAAGAGTTTCTAAGAGATGTAACCATCATGGTCAGAGAGGGAATAATGTATAAATCTTGACCATTCTCATTTGCAGATGATTCCATATTTGATCTTTATATCAGAGCCAGTTGTTTGGGTTTTTTCTTTTTCCCAAATGGCACCTTCAGGATGGTAAGGGATATTTCTTTGCCTGAGTGTTCTAATTAACAGTAGTTATAAAAGGAAAGCAGAATAAAAAAGAATGAAATTCTGATATATGTCATAACCTGGATGAACTTTGAAAACATGCTGAGTTTTCAGAAACATGAAGTTTTCAACCACCAAGACTGCATCTGCCTCGTAAGCACAGAGCCTTGCCTGAGGGGCCACCCACCCACACCTGCCGCCAGCTCACCATGGATGATGATATCGATAAACTCTTTGATAATGGCTCCGGCATGTGCAAGGCTGGCTCTGTGGGCAACGATGCCACCAGGGCTGCCTTCCCCTCCATCGTGGGGCGCCCAAGGCACAGGGAATGATGGTGGGCATGGGTCAGAAAGATTCCTATGTGGGTGATGAGGCCCAGAGCAAGAGAGGCATCCTGACCCTGAAGTACCCACTGAGCATGGCATTATCACCAACTGGGATGACATGGAGAGTAGCTGGCACCACACCTTTTACAACGAGCTGCATGTGGCTCCTGAGGAGCACCCCCTGCTGTTGACTGAGGCCCCCCCGAACCCCAAGGCCAACTGCGAGATGATAACCCAGATCATGTTTGAGACCTTCAACACCTCAGCCATGTAAGTGGCCATCCAGGTCATGCTGTCCCTGTACACTTCCGGCCATACCACTGGCATCGTGATGGACTCCAGTGATGGGGTCACACTGTGCCCATCTATGAGGGGTATGCCGTCCCCCTTGCCATCCTGTGTCTTGACCTGGCTGGCTGGGACCTGACTGACTACCTCATGAAGATCCTCACTGAGCATGGCTATAGCTTCACCACCAAGGCCGAGCGGGAAATTGTACGTGATATCAAGGAGAAGCTGTGTTGCATCACCCTGGACTTCAAGCAGGAGATGGCCACGGCGGCCTTCAGCTACTCCCTGGAGAAGAGCTATGAGCTGCCCGATGCCCAGGTTATCACCATCAGCCTTCCTGGGCATGGAATCCTGTGGCATCCATGAAACTACCTTCAACTCCAACAGGAAGCATGACATGGACATCCGCAAAGACCTGTACGCCAACACAGTGCTGTCTGGTGGTACCACCATGTACCCTGGCATTGCTGACAGGTTCCAGAAGGAGATCACCGCCCTGGCGCCCAGCACGATGAAGATCAAGATCACTGCTCCTCTCGAGCGCAAGTACTCCCTGTGGATCGGCGCCTCCATCCTGGCCTTGCTGTCCATCTTCCAGCAGATGTGGATCAGCAAGCAGGAACACAAGGAGTCCGACCCCTTTATCATCCACCGCAAATGCTTCTAGGCTGACTGTGACTTAGTTGTGTTACACCCTTTCTTGACAAAACCTAACTTGCGAAGAAAGCAAGATGATATTGGCATGGCTTTATTCATTTTTTAATTTTGTTTTGTTTTGTGGCTTGACTTAGGATTTAAAAACTGGAATGGTGTTGGTTGGAGCAGGCATCCCCCAAAGTTCTACAATGCGGCTGAGGACTTTGATTGTACATTGTTCTTTTTTTTTAATAGTCATTCCAGTAGCGTGAGATGCATTGTTACAGGAAGTCCTTCCCCTCCCAAAGGCCACCGCATTTCCCTCTAATTCGAATGGCCCAGTCCTCTCCCGACTCCACACAGGGGAGATAATAGCGTTGCTTTCATGTAAATTATGTAACGCAACATTTTTAAAATATTCAGCTTAATCATTTTTTTTGTTTGTTTTATTTTGAAAGTTTTTAGCCTTTGTGCCTACTCTTTTTTGTCCCTCAATTTGAGATGTATGAAGACTTCTCATTAAGCAGCCAGGGCTTACTTGTACACTGACTTGAGACCAGCTGAATAAAAGTGCACACCTTAAAACAAATGTTTTCAAAAACATGAAGCCAGATACAAAAAGAACAAATATTGTGTGATTCCCCTTACATGAGATACCTGCAGTGGTCAAATGTAGAGAGATGGAAGGTAGAATTGTGCTTACCAGGGATTGGGGTGAAGAGAGAATGGGGAAATTCTCTGCTGTTATTGTTTTTAAAACCCATTATTGGCCGGGCGTGGTGGCTCACACCTATAATCCCAGCACTTTGGGAGGCTGAGGTGGGTGGATCATGAGGTCAGGAGTTCAAGACCAGCCTGACCAACATAGTGAAACCCCATGTCTACTAAAAAGACAAAAATTAGCCAGGTGTGGTGCTGTGTACCTGTAATCCCAGCTACTTGGGAGCCTGAGGCAGAATAGTTTGAACCTGGGAGGCTGAGGTGTCACAAAAAAAAAAAAAAAAAAAAAAAAAAAAGCCATTATTGCTTAATTGGTACAGAATTTCAGTTTGGGAAGATAAAAATGTTCTGGAGATGGATGGTGGTGATGGCTATACAACAATATGAATGTACCTAATGCCACAGAACTGTACACTTAAAAATAGTTAAATGATAAATTTTATGTCACATATATTTTACCACAATTAAAACAAAAGTAAATCAGAAGGTCAGAAGGGCAGTTAGTATCGCAGCACCTGAGGGCCTTGGAAGTTAAACAGACCTGGTCTGAGGTCCTGCTTTGCCACTCAGTAGCCGTGTGACCTTGGTCAAGTAAACTAGCCCCATGGGCTCATCAGTAAAATGGGGATACCCCACATGGTTGTTGGAAGGATTAAATTAGATGGTGTAGGTGATGCCCTTGTCACAGAGCCTGGCACCTGGCGAGTGCTCAGTAAATGCTGGCTGGGATTAGGAAGCAGAATGCACAGTGGTTACACCACCCTGGAGTTGGACCACTTGATGACGAATCCTGGCAATCCACCTCTTACCATCAGAAGGATTGGGCAAATTACTGGACTTCTCTGTGCCCCAGCTGTCTCATTTGTAAAGTAGAGAAAATTATAGGTCCACCTCAGAGCGTTGTTATAAGGATTACAGCATTTCCATTAATGAACACATACATTAACACGTGAAGCACTCAAAAACATGCCTAGCAAGCACTATTTAAATATTCACTTTCATTACTAGGAGCAGTTCTGGGGTAATGGACAAAAACGATCAAATAGCCTTATCAGAATACACACACCAAGTATTTATTTAGGGAATTATGATTTGACTTGTACTGCCTCATTTTAATTGTTGTTTGATATGGTTTGGATTTGTGTCCCTGCCCAAATTTCATGTTGAATTGTAATCTCCATTGTTGGAGAAGGGGCCTGGTGGGAGGTGACTGAATCATGGGGGCAGATTTCCCCTTTGCTGTTCTTATGATAGTGAGTTCTCATGACATCTGGTTGTTTAAGTGTGTAGCACCTGCCCCCTCGAACTCTTCCTTCTGCTCCAGCCATGTAAGACATGCCTCCTTCCTCTTCGCCTTCTGCCATGATTGTAAGTTTCCTGAGGCCTCCCTTGCTACGCTTCCTGTACTTCCTGTACAGCCTGGGGAACCGTGAGTCAATTAAACCTCTTTTCTTTACAAATTACCCAGACTCTGGTACTTCTTTATAGCAATACGAGAACAGACTAATACATTGTTATTATGGTCAGTTAGCACTTCTTAGATGCTTACTATGTCCCAGGCACTCTGCAAAGCACTTTCTAAGCATTGCCTTTTCAAATCCTCTCAACATTCCCCATTTAACAAGACACAGAGCAGATGAGCAGCTTGCCCAAGCGTCAGCCAACTAGAACCACCAGGTGTCTGACTCTAGGTTACATCACTCTACTCTACCTCTTATAATAGCCTGTAGCTGTTGCCAGTGAAAACACATGTACGATAGAACACAAAAAAATGAATAAATAAAGCCTCTGGGATGGGGGTCAATAATTGAGACTGGAACCTGGGATAAAATTGTTATTGCATTAAGCATTAATTTAGAACTAAGCCTCCCAGAGACCAAGGCAAAATGTCATACGGTATCTGACTTTTAAAGAGAAGCCCTGCTTATCCTTCCCTCACCCCAAACCTGGCACATTCCTATACACATTTACTCATAATTAAAATCTAGGCGCAATCTATATTTGCCAGGCACTTTTCAGATTTTCAAAAGATATACTTGCTCCTGACACCAAAGTCTCAGCTAAATTGATGGTGTGGATTCTCATAGGAGGAATATTGAGAGACCTGATCAATGACAGCTTCATGAGAGCTGGTGCAGGGGCTGTGTGACCGCAACCCAAGGGACTATTCTTGGTGTCAGCCCTAGATAAAGGCAGGCAGCAGAGTGTTCAGTCTGTGGGCCCTGGCAGGGGTAGGTACCAGTGGATCATAGGCTCTTTGCCTGACAATGAACTACTGTGATCTGTTCAACTGCAAGTAACCATTAACACCGTCGTGTGGAAAATGATGCATTGCTTTATACTGTACTCTTAAATGGACAAGGAATAGCAGGTCCAAAGATTTAAGAAGAAAGTATAGATGAAATTAAAATTTAAAATCATACCCATTGGCCTAGTGTATTTTCCCTGAAAATTGGGGGAAATACAGAAGCACTAGATTTTAGTAGGAGAACATCTTGGAACAGCTCAGAGAAAAGTAGTGATCACAAAATAAGGTTACATGTGAGAGGACAAAGTGCCTTAATGCCTCCCTTATTTTTCATCGGGACGGGGTGGGGCAGTCTCTGAAGTGGGAGGTCAAAGCAGTCCGCAGGTAAGGAGGAACTGGCCAAGCTGGAGGAGGCAGAGCTGTGGGCTTGCTGCCCTTCCAATCCCTAGAGTAGGGCAGGGGCCACTAGCTCTCAAAGGTCAGCCTTCTTCCAAAGCAAGGATTCCTTTCTGTGCCATGGGCTAGGTGTTCTATTTCTTACTCTGCCATTGGGGCTAACAGCAGTGAGCTAATGTGCTTTATGAATTTCCAAGACAGAGCAGCTTAATGCTGCCTTTCCCAAACTTTGATCAAGGAAAATCTGTATTGGCAGCACATCTATTAATATCCACAGGACAGGGTTCCTCACAGTATATTGATCTAATGTAATGAGCAGACACAGGTGAATAAACTCTGGCCAATGACCAAGGTAAAGGAAACATAATCCTTGTATTGTGCTTTCATCTTACTTCTATTTTAAATGTTGGTTTCTCTTTAAATGAGGCCCTCTGCCCTACAGGGGTCCTTTGTGCAAGAAAGTGTGTTTGCATTTCAAAGCCTTACATTTCCCAATAAAGCCAACTTCTGAGAACACATTTTACTTTGATAAAGACCTTCCTGAGATTAGAAAGCTAAACAATAGTACAGTGCATTAAAAAGTTCTTTACCATGGAATTAGCCAGGAGAGACCCATAAATACTTACTTATACAATCTTCTTTGTCTGTGAATCCACTGGACAACTACATAGCCAACATGCTAAGGAAATATGTGACCATCCATATGTGGGTGGGTTAATGGGTAGGAACTGTGGGGCATGTGTCTTCCAGGAATACTAACTATTCACCAGCTGGGTGACTTTCACAAATCATTTCCCCTACATGCATCTTAATTTGGCATCTGAGAAATGAGAGTGTTGGATTACAGTGTTTCCAAACTTCTCCAAAGATAAGAATCCCTGGGGTAGTGGTTAAACATTGAGATTACTAAACCCTCCATGGAAATTCTGATGAAATGGATTTGGGTTGGGGCCCAGTGACCTGGCTTTTGTTTTTCAGTTGCTTGCTTCTATGTTTGCTTGCTTGTTTGTTTTTAAACAGGAGCTTTAGGTCCCTATCTTCAAGAGAGTTGGGGAAACCTTGACTAGATGACTGGGAGACTTTCCAACCCTGCCATTCTGTAATTCTGTGATTCTGCAAGGTAGGTGATCCACCAGCCCCCTCACTACAAGTTAAAATAAGATGGTGAGAAATTTTTCTTTTGTAGGTTCTCCCGATGATGGAGGGTGGGGGAAGCATCTGGTTACGTTTGCATGAAATAGATATCTAGTTCTCACAAGTCAACAACACTGTAAGCCCTGTGGGAAGCCACAAAGCATAGTTGTTTTGTGCTTATTAGAACTGTAGGGTTCTTCCCATAAACTCTTCTGACAGGTTCTAAACTGGTGTCCCACACAGGGTGCTAGTGTCTGTTATTTTCCCCAAACCTCACATTTACAACTTTTGACATCCAGAAATGGTTTCAGAACCTCATAGCTCCACTAATGGCCCCCAAGGTAAGATGGTGACCTGTGGTCAAACTTCAAACTCCTGCACGCACCAAACCTGTTCGCTTCCTCTTGCTTCTCTGGAAGCCAGTGGGTCCCTGAGACCAACTCAACCATTTGTGAGAACTGGTTGGGAAAATGAGGGCTGCTTTTCCAACCAAACCCTTGAGACAATCTGAAGGCAAAAGGCTAAAAGTTCCTGCGAGTTTAGCTTCTTTGAAAAAAAATCGAGAGAGATCCAAGATGGCTGATCACTAGCAGCTCGGGATTGCAGCTCCCACTGAAAGAGCAGAGAACGAGAGGACGCCACACTTTCAGATCAATTTTTGTTGCTCACACACCAGGAGATTCCCAGCGGAGGAGCCCCAAGTGTCGCCAGCGTGACTCTTGAGGCCGGTGAGGCGGTTTTGCCGCTGCCTTGGTGTGGCGGTTCTTGGTGCAGAGTCAGAAAAGCACCATCAATCTTAAAGCCGCTGTTTTGGCCGGCATAGTGGGTTGCTCAGATTCTAGTGCCGGGAATCAACAAGTTGGACATCCATTCAGAAACCCAACTATAAAAACGGTAATTATAAAGACCACAGATGGATAAATTCATAATGAAGGGAAGAAACCAGCCTAAAAAGGCTGAGAATACCAAAAATCAGAATGCCTCTCCCTCTACAAGGAATCACAGTTCCTCATCAGAAACAGAACAAGGCCTGATGGAGAACGAGTGTGTTCCATTAGCAGAAGCTGGCTTTAAAAAGTGGATGATAAGAA
>NW_016107450.1:3242236-3253913 GCF_001604975.1 Cebus imitator | reverse complement strand
AAAAAAAAATCTAGAGGATGTTCCCAAACAGTCATTTCTATTTGAAGTTTAAGCATTTTTAAGATGCACCTACACTTTCTCAAATCAACGATGCAAGCTGGAAAGAAAGCAGAAGATTTTAGAATCTCTTTGAACATCTTTGAAAACAGTAATCAATGTGAGAGAAGAGTTGACACTGGAGAAAGGAAATGTAAACATAAGACTGGTGAGTAAAGTAAAAACCCTGAAGTCCTGAATTAGAAATGTGAGTATTGGTATGAACCCATGATATATTTTATCTTTATATGCGCGCGCGCACGCGCACACACACACACACACACACACACACACACACACACATATCTTCTAGTTCTGTCCACTGAAAAAGGCTAGAAGCAAATGATCAACCCAGTAGAATGAGCACAGCGAATACTCATTGTAATCTCTAAATCCTATTTTCCGTGGTGGCTCATGCCTGTAATCCCAGCACTTCGGGAGGCTAAGGCGGGAAGATTGCCTGAGTTCGGAAGTTAGAGGCTGCAGTGAGCTATGATGGCGCCACTACATTCCAGCCCAGATGACAGAGACAGACCAGACCCTGTTTCTAAAAATAAATAAATAAATCCTATTTTCAACCAAAAGGAGCCGGGGCTTTGTGGAGAAATACCTGATTCTAAATCTGGGGCAGAAAATTGCAAGATGAGCCTGGATTGCTTTGTCACACTAGAAAGCAAGGAAACTATCACAGACCAGTAGGGTTGTTTCAGAAAGACTCAGCTGCTAATTTAAATAGTATCCCCCTAGCCAAAGATGCAATAATTTAAACACCAGTGAGAATAATCACTGCAATGTATTTAAACCAACAAATGTATTAAAAATCTATTAATTTATTTAGATACATTTAAAGTTCCATTGGCCAAAAAAATACATTGGTTACATTTGGAGGGTCCTAAGGAAACACCTTATTATTCTGAATATTGGTAAATAAAGAAAAAGAATCAAGCACTTAGGCTTATTCTTGGGCAATCTGTGTTTTAGTCAAATAGTGAATAACGAGAAAGGTATTTTTTTCTTTTTTGACAGAGTATTTTAGCTAACTAAATTACAAAGGAATGATATAATTTGACTATCATCAATTTGCACTTCCTAATGGATATGGATAGGAATCATTGATAGCTGCTGTTAATAATATCACACAGGAGAGGAGACAATCAAACATTACGTACCTCATGATGGAAGTACACAGCATCTATGGAGTATTCGCACCAAAAAAAACTTAAATTGAAATCTGATCAAGTCTCTAGATCTAATTAAAAATTTATAGGACTTGCAGGGATCAGAGGAAGATGAAATCAGCAGAAGACAGATTATAAGGAAAACACTATGACATTCGTCCAGTTTCTCCAATGAATAGGTTGCAAGGAAAGAAAAAAAAAAGAAAAAGAGAATAGGTGAAGGCTGTAAATTAAAACAGACTTAAACAACCGGGCGCAGTGGCTTGCGCCTGTAATCCCAGCACTTTGGGAGGCCAAGATGGGGGGATCACTTGAGGTCGGGAGTTTGAGACCAGCCTGACCAACATGGAGAAATCCCATCTCTACTAAAAATACACAATTGGCTGGGTGTGGTGGCACACACCTGTAATCCCAGCTACTCAGGAGGCTGAGGCAAGAGAATTGCTTGAACCTGGGAGGTGGAGGTTTCGAGGAGCCGAGATCAAGCCATGGCACTCCATCCTGGGCAACAAGAGTGAAACTCCATCTCAAAAAAAAAAATCAGACCTAAACATATCAATTGTACAATACATAGATTTTATTTGGGTCCTGATTCTACCTAAAAATAGTCAAACAATTATGAGACTTTCCTGTATTCAGGAAAGCTAAATACAGACTTGATGTATAATAATATGAAGGACTGTTAATTGGTTGGTTGGTTGGTTTTGTTTTGTTTTGAGACAGTGTCTCACTCTGTTGCCCAGGCTGGAATGCAATCTGTGATCTCGGCTCACTGCAGCCGCGACCTCCCAGGCTCAAGTAATCATCCCACCTCAGCCTCCCGAGTGGCTGGGACTACAGGCATGCACTACCACACCCAGCTAATTTTTTGTAGAGACGGGGTCTCGCCATGTTGGTGGTCTCAAACAATCTGCCTGCGTTGGCCTCCCAAAGTCTCCCAAAATGCTGGCATTACAGTGTGAGCCAACCACACCAATTTTTTTGTTTTTGTTTTTTAGAAACAGGTCTCCCTCTGTAACTCAAGATGAAGTGAAGTGGCACAATCATGACTCTCTGCAGCCTCAACTTTCTGAGCTCAAGCGATCCACCCTGCCTCAACCTCTGGAGTGGCTGGGACTACTGCAGGCTCACACCACCACGCCAGCTAATTTACTTTTATTTTTTGTCAAGATGGGGTCTCAATATGGTCTGAAACTCCTGGATCAATGGATCCTCTTGCTTTTATTTTTTGTGGAGATGGGGTCTCCAAGCTGGTCTGGAACTCCTGGCCTCAAAGGATCCTCTTGCTTCAGCCTCCCAAAGTGCTAGGGTTAACTGGTGTGAGCCGCTGCACCAGGACTATTAATTTTTTACAGTATGGAAATGGCTCTGATCATGTTAAAAAAAAAAAGTTCCTATATTTAAAAAATTTATACATATTTATGGGAAAAAAAACAATATTGTGCCTGAGATTTGCTTCAAAAAATCTAGTTTGGGGGGGAATGGAAAGCATGGAGGAAATGAGATGGCTGTGAGTTGATTACTGTCAAGCTGGATGGGGATTTAATAGAGGTTCATTGTGCTATTCTCTCTGCTTTTGTATAGAGTAAAATTTTTCTATAATAAAAATAAATGTAGGTAGGATTGATTGTTCCCTCTCTTGAAAGGATTCACCTTGCACATTCTTGAAATGTGGCCAAGGAAGCCACCCCTTGTCCCCGTTCCTGTGAGATGAGGTATCCCTGGAGCCCGCAGAAGTGGGTGTGACTCTACACTGTCGCTCACATCTATTGAAGTCTTGAAAAATAACAGACCTCAATAAACATTCAAAAGCTACTTTCTCCAACATCAAGTTATTATACTGTTGTCTGTAGGGTAGGGAGCAACAAAGGGCCATGATGTTAGACTCCAGAGCTCAAAAATTTTTTCCCTTGTCTTTACTGAAAACTCAGATCATCTTCATATTTTCTTCTGAGACCAGAAGGAAGATCTGGGGCTCTTGGCCAGCATCTCCTCCATGTCAGGATTGGCCTCTTTCTTTCCATTTCTTTAAAGAATGAAAAAGAGCAGAAGAACCTGGAAAACATTATGCACCTTTCACAGAAATAAAATACAAGCATACCGTGTCAATTTCTCACAGACACTGGAGCCAGGTGCTCATTTTACTTTCAGATATGTGGGAGAATCTTTTGTTAGATACTCAGCCCAGCACAATGGGGAGAAAACAGAATATACATATATGGTAACTAGGTTGTAAATAGATTTTAATCCCTTGAGCCAGCCTGCCTTTAATTCCTAATGCCCTGCCCCACAATGAAATTACATGGCCAATATCCTAGATCTCAGGTTTTCAAAGTTTCCTTCTTTAAGCAGCCCTGGAATTCCTTACGTGCATAGAAACAAAAACAATTTTATGATAAATGACTCAGAAAGAAACAACCTTGCAATAAACTTTCAACATTTTCCTGAACAGGAAGAGTTAACAGTCCCAAACAAAGCCACCCAAATTGTTTTTCTTGCTTGCTGAGGTGCAAATCTTTGCTCTGCACACTGATTTCTGGTCCATGGTGACCTTTTCATTAATTTGCTGGCAGATTTGAAGCAAATCTGGTTCCCATCCTTTCTACAAATCCTCGATCTCTCCTGAGAGCCAGTCTCGGCCCAGAAAAGTGCTGTTAGAAACAAAAATGAATTAACACTGAGTAAAAAAAATATTGAGTAAGTCATGCTTAACCTTCTTCATGCCTTCTTTCCTTTAATACTCATCCATCCCTCTGAGGTGACTGCTTGAACTTTCTTCATTTCATACACGGAGAAACTGGAGCTTAAAGGGTTTACAACTTGTGAGAGGCTGAGCTATGACTTGACAAATTTCTTTTTGACTCCAGAGCTCAAGCTTATAATCACTGTAATAAACCTCTTTTATTAGGAGGCTTTGGAAGGACTTATTTACTTTAAAAGTAGCAGAACTTTGCAGGAAAGACGCCAAGGCAGCAAGACATAGTAAGAAAGGGCATGTATGGTTGTGCATGCTGAGCCCTACAGAGGGCGCTGTTTGTACTATAGTTTATGGAACTAGCGTCCTCGGAGTTGTGTTGGGCACTGGCTGCAGCAGGACTACCTGCCTGAATGAACATGAGCTTTGAAGTTTCAATAAGCTATTATGTTCTTTGACCATGGGTAAGTTGCTTGGGGTTGCCAATAAATGCAGAACAGACAATTCTGCTAAGATGACTGCTACCCTAGTGGCTATTGCAGTGGTTATGAATACGGATTTATGAGTACTGTACACAGAAAACAATCTCTCCCAGTGTGTTCTTCCTGAGGGTAGAAGATCACTTTGTATTATTTGGCCAAGTGCAAGTTCCTTCTCCTCCCTCTAAGCCTCTGAATGCAGAAGTGCTTAGATCTCAGTCTTTGGGCATCTCCTCTACCTATACTCATTTTCAAGGTGATCTCATCTAGCCCCGTAGCTCAAATGCCATCCACATACAGCTCCCAAATTCTATCTCCAGCATTATCCTCTTGCCTAGCTCCAGACTCTATCTCCATCTTAACCTCTCCACTTGGGCATCTGATACAACCCTGAAGTGACACATGACCTAAGACATCTGGGATAGAAGTCTTGCTTTCCACTCCTCACCTGCTCTTTCCCCAGTCTTTCTCAACCCTGTAAAAGACATCACCCTTCAACCATCTGGCTCAGGTCAAAAGTCTACAAGTCATTCCTAACTCCTCTCCTTGTGTTAAGTCCGATTTCAATGCAAGTCCTATCAGTTCTGCCCCTCAACATTTATCTTTATTGGGCCTCTTCTGCCCATGTCCGCTTGCTGCTTTTGTGTATGTGTTGGTAAGCTTCATGAGTCATATATTTTATTTTCCCAGCATTAGAGACTAGATGTTTATGGCTTTCCAAAATTCATACATTGAAACCTAATCCCCAAGGTTATGGTATGGGGTGATGGGCCTTTGGGAGGTGATTAAGTCATGAGGGTGGAATCCTCATGAATAGGATTGTGCCTTTATTTTTAAAAGAAGGTTCCAGAGAACTCCCTTGCCCTTCCACCATTTGAAGACACGGTGAAAAGATGGCCATCTACGAACCAAGAAGCAAGGCCGCGCCAGACACCAAATCTGACAGCATCTTTATCTTAGATTTTCCAGCCTCCAGAACTATGAGAAATAAATTTCTGTTGTTTATAAGCCCCCTGTCTATGATAGTTTGTAATAGCTGGCCAAATGCACCCAGATAAATTTTGTCTTTCAATATGTGGGTTATAATTTTCCCTTTAAAACAGTGTCTTCAGGGGTGGGTCCTAAATATAAAACTTCTATTGCTCTCAATTTCAAACCAATATAAACACCTAATCCTAGTCCTGCTTTGACCACAAGCATCTTATTTTTTTTTTAATTTATAGACAGGGTCTCACTCTGTCACCCAGGCTGGAGTGTGGTGACAAGATCATAGTTTACTGCCACCCTGAACTCCTGGGCTAAAGTGATCCTCCCACGTCAGCTGTCCAGCTACTTTTAAATTTTTTTGTAAAGGTGAGGTCTGTGTGTGTTGCTCACGCTGGTCGTAAACTCCTGGCCTCAAATGATTTCCCCACCTCAGCCTCCCAGAGTGCTGAGATTACAGATGTGAGCCAGCTTGCCCGGCCTGACGACAAGCATCTTGAAGGATTTTGTCTCTTCTCACACCAACTGCTTCTTCCCAAGCTGCTCACTGTTCCATCCTCTGTAATCTTCTCCACTAAACACTGACACTGCTCCTGATGAGGGAATGACCTCCTAATTGCCAAATCCAAAGGCTTATCTCCAGACCTAATCACACTGGACCTCTCCAATCACTGGAACTCGCTGATCCTTTTTTCTGCTCTGAATCCTGTGGCCCCTGCATCCTGCATTGCTCCTACCCCTCTGGCTCAAAGGTGTCAGACTTATTTGATGACTCTCCTTGCAGACTCTACCTTTGATCTTCCTCTCTTCTCATTCTTCACCACTGGTTCTAAAGCTTATTTTTTCAAGGACACCTTTGAAAACATGCTGAAAGCTATGAGGCAGTCATCCCTAAAATAAATAAGTAAGAATGCCTATATTCATGGACACATCATGCCCTAAGTACTTTCAGGAGGTTCTGCACACCCTCAAGCCATGTTAGACCCGATGCTCTACTTTCTCAGCAGGGGGGATGCCAACCACTCCCAGGGCTTCCATTGTCACACATATGTTGATGGCTTTCACATGTGTACCTTGACCAGCAACCATTTTCCAAAACTCTAATCTTGCAACCCAAATTTCCAATTTAAAAAATCTGTTTATACCAAAGGATCTTATGTTCAATGTGTCAAGAACTGGCCTGAATATCTCATAGCCTCTGTCTGATTCTCCTGCAGATCAGCCCATTGCATGATGACATCACCATTCACTCCATCACCGAGGAGGAACTGGCTCTTCTCCCTCCTCTTGCTGCTTCCCAGGCTCCAGACTTTCTTGTCTCTTTCCTGGATTATGGGAGGAGCCTTCTACTTGATCTGCCTGTCTCCCTCTTGGCCCTCTTTAAACCCACCTGCTGCACCGAGGCAAAATGCATCTTCAACTTTTCCCACCATCAAACCCCATTGCTCACGGCAGTACTTCCCCAAGCGTGTTTCAAAGAATACAAACTCTCCACGATATTATATGGATGAAAAAAGTTTTCATGGTCAATTAAGTTGAAGAATGAAAATTAATTAGGTTTAATTACATCTCAGAGTCTTCAATACGCTAACGCTCATTTTGGAGCTCCAACTGGGAGATAGGAAATAAAGCCTTTGTCAAACTATGTGGCAACAAAAGAGCCCAGTGTACCTCAGAATACACTTTGGATGTGACTGGTCTCTGAGCTGAACTTGGATTTCCTTGTCCATCTCTCTTCCTTTCCAATTTCTAGCTGCTATTTTTGATAACGTAGACAACGGGAGGAAGGACACCAGCAGCTTCAGGAAAACTTAAGGTTTAAATCTCTGGTCAAATTATTTCTCAGGACATGTGCCGACTAGTGTCCCTGGGCCTCTGGAGAGGCTGAGTTCTGTGGGCTGTGCCACCAGGAGTCCTGGGCCTCTGGCTTCCAGCTGGGTTTGGCCAATGGAAAGCAGTGGTAGCAGAGGCGAGGGGAGGGTGCTCATGCCTTCCCTCTGGTGGTTCTGCAGTGCTCCCACGCTCTCCCCCGCCCCAGCCCTTGTCTGGTAGAGGTGACTCACTTTCTCTTCCCCTTGAGGCCTGGGGGTGATCACGGCTTCCAGATGCTAGTAACCCCCGGGGGCTTCGTCATCTCTTGTTAGTCCCCTTAATTCTGTCCACACCTTTGTAAATAGTCCATTTATTAGACTCTTCAATTAAACCTTCTGACTACACCATCCTATTTTCCCTGATGGAGACAGGACTTTAGCCTCCTTCCAAAATGAGGATGGTAACATCTACCTCGCGGAGTAGCTGAGGATGTTCAGTGAAAGCACCCAAGGTGTGATGCACCCAGTACAGTGCCTGATCCCCAGCAGTGCCCACTGAATGAGAGATGGCTGCCCCGGTCCTGCCAGTTCTCCAAGTAGTCAGCTTCTCAGGAGTCTCTCTGCTCTTTTGCCAGTGATCCAGGCTGAGGTGGGAAGAGGGAAATTATGCCAGACCCCAGTCTGAAGAGACCAAGCTGTCACCGGGGACACAGGGGCCGGTCAGCAGTCACAGAACAGGACTGACCTGCAGGTCCCACTCCAGGGCCCCGAAACAGAGGATCCTAACAGGGACTGGAACAGCCGAGAGTCAGGGCGCCTGTGTGCCCAGCATTCCTCTTGGAAGAAAGCAGCCTCTGTGCTGGGCCCAGATGGTCTGGCCCCCCACACTAGCCAGTTGTTTTCCGAGGAGGAAATCCTTCCAGCTTCCAGTCTACTCTTTGTCCCCCACGGAGGTGATGAAGAGGGGGTGCCGTTTGGAAAGGGAGGACACTTGAACTAGCTTTCCAGTATATTTCCCAACATGCATACACTGGGGAAATTTTAAAAGGGGTTAATAAGCCAGGTGCAGTGGCGAGTGCCTGTAATTCCACCTACTTGGGAGGCTGAGGCAGGAAGATCATTTAAGGCCAGGAGTTTGAGACCAGCAAGACCTTGTCTCTAAAATAATTTTTTTTTTAATAGTAAAAAAAGAAAAAGACCAAGTACAATAGCTCACGCCTGTAATCCCAGTATTTTGGAAGGCTGAGGTAGGCAGATCACTTGAAGCCAGGAGTTCAAGACCGCCCTGGCCAACATGGCAAAACCTTGTCTCTATCAAAAATACAAAAATTACCCGGGCATGGTGGCACATGCCTATGGCCCCAGCTTCTCGGGTGACTGAGGCACAAGAATTGCTTGGATCCAGGAGGCAGAGGTTGTAGTGAGCTGAGATCGCACCACTGCACTCCAGCCTGGGTGACAGAGTAAGACTCTGTCTCAAAATAAATAAATAAATAAATACATACATAAAATAGGAATAAAAAATGAAAGCGGCTAGGCACAGTGGCTCTCACCTGTAATCCTAGCACTTTGGGAGGCCGAGGTGGGCAAATCATCTCAGGTTAGGAGTTCGAGAGCAGCCTAGCCAACATGGAGAAATCCCGTCTCTACTAAAAATGCAAAAATTAGCCAGATGGGGTGGCGGATGCCTGTGATCTCAGCTACTTGAGAGGCTGAGGCAGGAGAATCACTTGAACCAGAGAGGTGGAGGTTGCAGTGAGCCAAGATCACGTCACTGCACTCCAATCCGGGGGACAGAGTGAGACTCTGTCTCAAATAAATAAATAAATAAATAATAGAAGATCGTTAATGGAAATGATATATTAGAGAATACTTAGTGAATCTGCAGGCTGGCAAATGTATTTATACTGAGCCCTTATAAAGGAAATTAATGTATCGGGTGTGTTGAACAAAACATGCCTGACTTATGGCATGTAACCAAAATGCAGTTTTATTTTGTTTTCTACCAACTCTTTAAATCAATTGAATGGGTAACATTTTTACAATTTCTCGAAAATCGGGGAGTTTTTTTCTAATCACTCCTAAAGCCAGGAACAGATGGTCTAATTCAGAAGCAAAACAACACAGTATGGTACCCAGCACCTCAAAATTCCCTTAGGGCAAGTCTTCTTTGCCTTCTCCCCACCCAGGTGCTCTCTGGTAGAAAATTGTCTCCCAGGACCAGGATCCCTCCTGTGGCAGAGGTGCCAGCTGAAGGAACTCTGAGCTCTCCACCACCCTGGGGCCTTAGCGATTTAAAATGTAAAATTTCTCCCAGCATCAGGGAGTCTGCCATTGATCTGCCACAGAGAGACATGACTAGTCAAATGTCAAATGAGAATGCAGAAAAAGAAGCCAGGCAAGGAGGGGGGCGGGCCTCTGCCTGGAGGCGGAGCAGGGAAGGTTTCATGGCTCTCTACCCCGAGGCTCTTTGCCTTCCCCCGCAAGGCGCCTCCAGAGACCCTGGGGACCCTGAGGCTCTCCCAGCGATGCGGAGGATCTAGCTCTGGTATCACAGGATGCCCTGATGTCAAGCAATCCACAAGTAGGATAGTGAGGTTTTTAACTCCCCAAAAGCTATAGTAAATACAAGCCTGAGAGACAGGAGGAGGGACGTAAGAAAGAGAACGTGTCACATGCCAGGGCCAAATTAAATGTCTCTCTCCCTCCAGACACTCTGCAGGACTCTCCATGACATACTGGCTCAACAGGCTGAGTCGCAGCTCCAGAAATTTATTTTGAGAACTGCAGATCTCTGGAGATAGTGAAATTGCAAGTCTAAACAAATCTCTGTGTCAAGCCAGGGCACAGGTGGGTTGTGGATGGTATCTAGACATCTGGCGTGGAACTATTTGGGAGGACAGGCTATGAAGGAAACCCTTGGCCCAGGACCCTAAATATTTTTCTAACTTAGAATGAGAAGGTACTGGTCACAGCCCTTCCACTTGATCCCAATCCCTTCAACCGCCCCCCACCAGACCCACTACCTGAAGCCCCTGGTGTAGTAGGCAGAATAACGGCCCCTCAAACATGTCCATGTCTTAATCTACTGAACTGGAGAATGTTATCCCACATGGCAAAAGGGACTTGGCAGGTGTGATTTTTTTTTTTTTTTTGAGACGGAGTTTCGCTCGTTACCCAGGCTGGGGTGCAATGGCGCGATCTTGGCTCACCGCAACCTCCGCCTCCTGGGTTCAGGCAATTCTCCTGCCTCAGCCTCCTGAGTAGCCGGGACTACAGGCACGCGCCACCATGCCCAGCTAATTTTTTGTATTTTTAGTAGAGACGGGGTTTTACCATGTTGACCAGGATGGTCTCGATCTCTTGACCTCGTGATCCACCCGCCTCGGCCTCCCAAAGTGCTGGGATTACAGGCGTGAGCCACCGCGCCCGGCTTTGGCAGGTGTGATTTAATGAAAGATCTCGAGATGGGGAGATTATCCAGTGGGTGCGCCCAGTGTCATCACGAGGGCCCTTAGAAGAGGGAGGTGGGAGTGTCAGAGTCAGAGAAAGGATTGACAGCAGAAGCAGAGTCAGAGGGAGAGGACTGCTGGCTTTGAAGATGAAAGAGGCCATCAGCTAAGGAATGGGCAGCCTCTAGAAGCTGAGAAGACAAAAATGAATTCTCCCCACGGAGCCTCCAGACAGTGCAGCGCAGCTGCCTCCTTGACTTTAAGCCGGTGAAACAGACTTCAGACTTCTTCAGAACTATAACATGATAAACTTAGTGTTTTAAGACACAAAGTTAGTACTTGTTATAGCCGCCACAAGAAACAAACACAGGTGGTAAGAGAACATTGATATGGTCCTTTCAGGTTCCTGAAGCCCCAGTTAAAAATAATCCTGATGAGAAGACATCACCCTGCCCACCCACCCCACCCCTGTCCACTTTATTGCTGTAGAGCCCACTTCCGAAAGCTGGATGATTCATGGTCGCTCACATCCAGTCCTTAGTCACAATCAGGGACACCACAGGGTGTTCCGGTGCAGAGTATAGCTGTCCCACTTCATGATGCCCCATCCTAGAGTGGATGCATTTTGATATGAGGATGAATTCCCTTTTAGAAAGAAAACCCCAATCCAGACTTCTTTTTCGCCAATTATGAGGCACTCGCGGCAATGCGGAGGATCTAGCTCTGGTATCACAGGATGCCCTGATGTCAAGCAATCCACAAGTAGGATAGTGAGGTTTAATTCCCCACAAGCCATAGTAAATGCAAGCTTGAAAGCCAGGAGGAAGGAGGTAAGAAGGAGATTAAAAGATCATGGTGACTCATAGGGTGGTGGGACGAATGAATGGCCAGCCTACGTAATTTCCCGATGAGAAACATCAGCAAGTGCTAGATGGCATTCAAGTATTCTTTTTTTTTTCTGCCTAACCAATGTGCTAAGGTGTCCGAGTATTCTTTCCCTCCTTCCTTCCTTCCTTCCTTCCTTCCTTCCTTCCTTCCTTCC
>NW_016107450.1:3239451-3242146 GCF_001604975.1 Cebus imitator | reverse complement strand
GGTCTCTTTCTCTCTTTCTCTCTTTCTTTCTTGAGACGAGTCTTACTCTGTCATCCAAGCCGGAGTGCAGTGGCACGACCTTGGCTCACTGCAACCTCCGCCTCCCGAGTTCAAGCAATTCTCCTGCTTCACCCTCCCAAGTAGCTGGGATTACAGGCATGTGCCACCATGCCTGGCTAATTTTTGTATTTTTAGTAGAGATGGAGTTTCACCATGTTTGTCAGGCTGGTCTCAAACTCTTGACCTTGTGATCCGCCTGCCTCGGTCTTCCAAGTGCTGGGACTACATCGAGTATTCTTGAGGAAGACATCAGAAATAGGAAATACTGGGGATAAAAACACATGCCAGCCTAAGATCAATACTCAACGTTAACATTATTGGAACCACGTAAATATTATTCCCAGATGAGCCATATGGTGCATTGTGATTAATTTTCTATATTATACAACTTTTTGTTTTCTGTCAACAATTGCTTTTGTTTTGCTCCATTTCTTAGGTAATCTTCACTATTTAATTTTCAAATGCTGGAACTAAGTATAAATCTCCTAAGATGTTTAAATACATGAGGCAATCTAACCTAGAAGTGTTTTTTTTCTTCGTTACTCCTGAATCCCTCCATCATCCTGGTCCTCTCTGGACCATTCCTCTGTAGGCTGATTGATAACAATACCTCTTATGATTAGCTTTGCTTCTGGATTGAGAGTGCTACATGGGCTAAGAGGTATCGTAGAGGAAATTGCCTTGGAGTATGTGTCAATTCCAATTCTTTCCTGAAGAGAATTTATCGCCTCTATTCATACAGGGAACATTCTCAATCATATTGTATTTAGCCTCATCCTGGACCAACTCTCAAACTTTAACTGGCAATGGGCCAAGTAGATTTGGCCAAAGATGACTGGCAGTGTATCAAACTTCTTGGAAATAAGTGAACACGGACCTGAAAAGAAGAGGCTGTTAATTGTACCCTGAGGGTAGACCTGGCTCCCACTGTACAAGGGTGCTTAAGCCCAGACCTGGCTCATCACCCAAAGTGGGCAAGGGTAGTGAGGCTTTCACCCAGGAAGGGGAGCCACATTATCAACGGTGTCCCTAAGATCAGATAAATAAATGAGGGTCATGTTAAAACGGTAACATAAATGGGGCCAGGTGTGGTGGCTCAGGCCTGTAATCCCAGCACTTTGGGAGGCCAAGGCAGGCAGATCACTTGAGGCCAGGGGTTCAAGACCAGCCTGGTCAACATGATGATATCCCGTCTCTACTAAAAATACAAAAATTAGCCGGGCGTGGTATGGTTCCAGCTACTTAGGTTGCTGAGGTATGAAAATTGTTTAAGCCCGGGAGGTGGAGGTTGCAGTGAGACAAGATCGCACCAATGCACCCCAGTCTGGGTGGCAGAGCGAGACTCTGTCTCAAACAATAATAATAAAATAAAATAACATGCCGAATTATTTTTTCCTTTTTTCCTAATTTGTTAGCCAATTGTCCTAGAACAGACATTCTCAGTGGGGGTGACAAAACCATTACAATGGTTTGTAACCTTGCAAAGGGACTTGGTACATACACAGACACACAATATATCTGTGATATTAGAACTTTATGGGGAGAAGGGTGTTGTTTTTTTAAAAAATTGGCTAAAAAGCTTCCTTAAGGGGGCAATAAAAATGACTGAGAAATATCATTCTAGAGATTACTGAATAAATGCTGATTGTAATTATTGAACTCTTTCTAGTAGGCTTTTTAGTTTAATCATTAAAATTAGAGTTGGGGCTGGGTGCGGTGGTGCATGCCTGTAATCCCAGCACTTTGGGAGGCCAAGGCTGGCAGATCACAAGGTCAAGAGAGTGAGACCGTCCTGGCCAACATGGTGAAACCCCATTTCTACTAAAAATACAAAAATTAGCCAGGCGTGGTGGCGCATGCCTGTAGTCCCAGCTACTTGGGAGGCTGAGGCAGGAGACTCGCTTGAACCTGGGAGGTGGAGGTTGCAGTGAGCCAAGATCTCGCGGGCAACACAGCGAAATTATGTCTCAAAATTTAAAAAATAATAAATAAAAATAAAATTAGAGTCAGAAGTGTTTTCTGTTTTTGTTCATGATTGGAAAAATAATTCCTACAAAAACTACCTTATAGCAGAATCCTTCAACGGTCATGGCCCAGGAAGCTGAGGTAGAAATAAGAAAGCCTGGTGTTACCTATTGGTAATTGTCCCGGCTAAAGAAACCAGAGAACGAGGGAAAATCTTATTTATGAAGCTCACCAAGTTATAAGATGAGGGACAGCTGTCCTTTCTCCAGGACACCTGGTGGTGAGGCTACTCATATTCTCAGCAGTCATCTGGAATAAGATTCTAGTGCTAACGGGTGGGCCTCTCATTTTAAGTTGTGCCATCTGTGGGTGTGACCTAAGGACCCTAACAATCAACTATACTGCCACTTTTGAAAATCTTACAGTAGGCCGGGCGCAGTGACTCAAGCCTGTAATCCCAGCACTTTGGGAGGCCGAGGCAGGTGGATCACGAGGTCAAGAGATCGAGACCATCCTGGTCAACATGGTGAAACCCCATCTCTACTAAAACTGCAAAAAAAAATTAGCTGAGCATGGTGGCGCGTGCCTGTAGTCCCAGCTACTCAGGAGGCTGAGGCAGGAGAATTGCTTGAACCCAGGAGGCGGAGGTTGTGGTGAGTCGAGATCGAGC
>NW_016107450.1:3229350-3239331 GCF_001604975.1 Cebus imitator | reverse complement strand
GCTTGAACCCAGGAGGCGGAGGTTGTGGTGAGTCGAGATCGAGCCATTGCACTCCAGCCTGGGTAACAAGAGCGAAACTCCGTCTCCAAAAAAAAAAAAGAAAATCTTACAGTAAAAATTGGCTGAGAATAGTTATACATAATCGGCTGTCAGAGGCAAACAGGAGCCCTGGGGTAAAATACTTGGTAGCTTGAATTCATTAATTGTTTAGAAGAAAGAGGTCAATCTGTACTCAAACCACAGGGGTCTGCAAACTTTGTCAAAGGCCAGAGAGTGAATATTTTAAGCTTTGTGGGACGCTTGTCTCCATCACAACTGTTTAACTGCCATCGCAGTGCAAAAGGGGCAATAGACGCATTGCGAATGAATGGTCATGGCTGTGCTCCACTAAAACTTTATTTTTAACAAAAGAGGCAGCAGGTGAATTTGGCCTGCAGGTCATAGTCAACCAACCCCTGCTCAATCATATTACCCTTTGCTACCATGGAGTTTGCTTTCTTTAAAGGATGTAGCTGTCATCTATGCAAACACTTGTTAGAATGTTTTGGTATTTTTCCTGATGAAAATTGAGTAGAACAAAAAACTGGAAGCTGCAGTTGAGTTTGGTTGAAGCCCCAGAGGCCCATTTTGATGAGAATATTCCTTAGCAAAAAGCCCAGCCCTCGGTACCACTCTGACAGCAGACACAAGGTAAGTGGGAAGTTTATGATGTGATTATGACACATTGCATGCCTGGATCAAAATATCTCATGTACCCTATAAATACATTCACCTACTGTGTATCCACAAAAATTAAAATTTTTTTAAGAAAAGAGGTGGAATAAGCCTGGGTTGGAGATGTGCATTTTTTGGGAGGTGGGGAAGGTTTCAAGGTCCACACATAGGCCCTTCTTTTGGTAAATAATACATTCTGTGCAGCTATTGCACGTGTCAGTTTGTCCGTATATTTCGTTGAGCTGTTTATTGAGAAGGGGAGGATAAGAAAACATGTCTTGCTTCTCTTTGTATCTCAGCCCCTAACACCGAGCCCACCACAGTGGTAGCACTCAACCAACAAAGGATCACACAGATCAGGCCTACGACTCTAAAGAATATATCCTCAGGCAACCAGAATTTGGGGTGAAAGCTCCTTAGGGCCCTCTGACCTGAGGCTGGGAGTGACCCAGAGTTTATGTTGTGTCTGAGATTAAAAAAAGAAAAAAAGTGGGTCTTCAGTGGTCCTGGCTATGGGGAGAGGAGGGCCTGAGAGTCCGGGAGTCAGGTGGGGCTGGACAACTATTGTTCTACTTGACTTTTTTTTTAGAGATGGGGTCTCACTCTGTCGCTCAGGGTGGAGTGCAGTGGCGCAATCTGAGCTCACTGCAGCCTCTAACTTCTGGACTCAAGCAATCTTCCTGCCTCAACTGTGAGTAGCAGGGGCTGTACATCCTGCTAATTTTTAAAATTTTTTTTTGTAGAAATGGGATCCTATTATGTTGCCCAAGTTGGTCTCGAACTGGGTGGCAATAAAAAAGATTGAGAAATATTGTTCTAGAGATTACTGAATAAATGCCAATTGTAATTATTGAGCTCTTTATAGTAGGCTTTTTGGTTAATCATTAAAATTAGAGTCGGGGCCACGTGCAGTGGTGCATGCCTGTAATCCTAGCGCTTTGGGAGGCTGAGGCAGGCGGCCTAAGGCAATCCTCCTGCTTCAGCCTCCCAAAGAGCTGAGATGACAGGAATAAACCACCATGCCTGACTTGTTATTACTTGATGAATGCTTGTTAAGAATAAAACCTGGCCAGGCATGGTGGCTCACACCTGTAATCCTAACACTTTGGGAGGCTCAAGTAGGTGGATCACTTGAGGTCAGGCGTTCACCAGCCTGGCCAACATGGTGAAACCCTGTCTCTACTAAAATACAAAATTAGCCAGGAATGAGAATCACTTGAACTCAGGAGATGGCAGTTGCAGGGAGCCAAGATCGCGCCACTGCACTCCAGTCTGGGCAACAGAGCAATACTCCGTCTCAAAAAAAAAAGAACAAAACCTGCAAAGAGAAGTTCATAATTCTCATTCCAAGACTATTTCAAATTCCAAATACATGGCTTCAAAAATGTCAAGCCCTCTTAAATGTGGGTACTGTCTGTGAGACTAGTTAGTGAGGTTAGCCTTTCCGTTCCATCTGCCCTCTCTCCCCTCCCAGCTGGGAGTAGGAGCCTCAGAGGAGGCTGGACTTCCCTGGTGTGCTTGCAGCTAAAGTCATCACTTTGGTGTGCATGTTGCCTGAAGGGAGAATGATATACAAGTTCACCAATGACAATGTCTCTACATAGAGTCCTGTCGGCAGTCAAAAACAGGCCCACCGAGTAACTTCTGACATCATTGACTGGTAATAGTGGATGTCAGTGAAACCAGAGCACCCTGATGAGATAAATGCTGGCAGGTGTGGGAAGGTCTAGCAGTCCCTTCTCATCAGCGGATGCCTGGTCTCATCAGGGCACAGCTCCCCCTCTTCTGGCCGTAAGGCAATCTGACCTCCCAGCAGATGAAGACTGTAAATCCACCCCTAGATTTGGCAAAATTAAGAAGGTTTCTGTGGTGACCTGAACAAAAGCCGATTAGAGTAAGCTTAAGGAAGAATGGGGGAAGAGAGAATTGGAGACAGTGAGAACTCACAGCTTTTTCAAGAATTCTGATGCAAAAACGATTAAAGAAATGAGACCAGGCTAGGTGCGGTGGCTCATGACTGCAGCGCCAGCACTTTGGGAAGCCAAGGTGGGTGGATCACGAGGTCAGCAATTCCAGATCAGCCTGGCCAATATGGTGAAACCCCGTCTCTACTAAAAGTACAAAAATTAGCTGGGCGTGGTGTTGTGTGCCTGTAATCCCAGCCACTCGGGAGGCTGAGGCAGAATCACTTGAACCCAGGAGGCGGAGGTTGCAGTGAGCCAAAATCACGCCACTGCACTCCAGCCTGGGCAACAGAGCAAGACTCTATTAGAAAGAAAGAAAGAAAAAGAAACAAACAAACAAACAAACAAGAAATGAGACTATAATTGGTAGGCAGTGGGAGGTGGTGAGAAAGTGCTGGGACCAAATAAGATATAAGATGAAAGGAAAAATGGCACAACTGTATGCTCGCGGAGAATAGAGTAGGGAGAGCTAATGTCAGGAATGGATGGAAGGCCCCAGAGGAGTGGTAAGATTATTGAGCTGCGAAATTAGAGGGAGAAAGCTGGAAAGATAAGAGACTGTGAGTGGCAAGTGGGATGTTTAACACTGAGATCAGGAAGAGCACAGAGGCTGAGCACAGTGGCTCACGCCTGTGCAGTCCCAGCACTTTGAGAGGCCAAGGCAGGAGGATTGCATGAGCCCAGGAATTCAAGACCAGCCTGGGCAACATTGTGAGACCCTCATCTCTACAAAATTAAAATTAAAATTAAAAAATAAAGAGCACGGACACCATCCTGAACCTACAGAAAGGCATCCCACAGAGGGTTGGCCTTACTGCCCGCGTTCGGGCTCCTTGTTGACTTCTGCTGAGAAGGCTTCTAGTTCAGCACAGGATCGTGAGGATGAGGGGTGTGCACTACAGATGGCTGAGCAGTGAGCTGAAATACCTAGGTCCCCAAGGCTCTGAAACAAGGCCATTCTATTCGCCCTGGGCTACCTGTCACAGGACTTCCACCTGAGAGAAAAAGCACCTCTCTTTCCTTAGGTTCCTGTTATTTTGGTTCTTAGTTCTTTGCAGCTGAACCTAATTCTAACTAATATGAATAGTAATAGAAAAGAAGCCACTGTAACAAATGATCCCAAGTAAAATAGAATTTAGAGCTAAAAGTAAAAAAATAGAAAGGACAGTAGCTGGTGGTAAAAGGAATGATCAAAAAATCATAAATCTAAATGGACTTCTTAATATAGCTTGTTAATTTTAATAGACTTTTACCAAAAATGATAGTTTAAGTGAACAAAAAATAGTATTAAATAAGAAAGAGTGTACATATACAAAAATTACCGTGTATTACGTCCTAAAGTTTATTCTTAGTTGCCAAAAAATTAATCTACTCAAGCTAATTTAAGCAGAGAACAGCTAATAAGATATTCAGTAACTCCCAGTTTTCCAGGTAGGGCTGACAGCCAGGTATGTATATCAGGACCCACACAGCTAGGAAAAATGCCTACTCACATCATGAGACTGTCTTAGCAGAAATGTCACTGCCATTGCCTCCACCACTTGACACTCTGCACCTTTGACAGTAGGGACAAGATCCCAGTCCATGCTCTCTGCAGGAGGCGGCAGCCTCATTCTGTCCAGTGAAATATGGTCCTGAAATATGGTCTGTGTCTGGAATCTCCTCCTGACCTGTATTGCTATTAGAAGCAAGAAGACTAGAGAGGAGGTAAGTAATGATGGCGGCTTGGTCCACATGGTGACAGGAGATCTGGACAGGTAGATAGATGGAGGGATATTTAGGGGGCAGAACTGACCAGACGGGGTGATAGACTGGATAGGGGAGTTGTAAGAAAAGGGGGTTACAGTTACAGAGGGTGACTAATCTGAGGTGCAGGCTTATATAACTGGCTGGATGGTGGTGCCATTCATTAACCAGAGAAGATTGGAGGGAACCAGCTGTCCTACGGTAGAAGAAGATCATGATCTTGGTTCTGGGCAGTTGGAGGTGCATTGACACGTTCAAGTGGAGATATCAAATAGGTGGTTGTATAAATGGCCCTGGAGCCCACAAGAAAGGTGGGGACTCTGGTGGGAATACGTGTGTCATCTGCATGGAGTTCGGTAATTGCTGCCATGGGGCGTAGATGAGCTTGGTAAGAAGAGAAGATGGAAGGAGTAGCAGGTCTAGGACTAAGCCTTGAGGAGCACCAGTTGGCCAAGCAGAAAAATAAACAACAACAAAACCAGAAACTGAAGAGGTGATGTCCAGACTTAGGAAGAAAGCCAGGAAGGTAAGGGAAAAGTATTAAAGGGGGTTCTCAGTGTGGAAAGGAAACATGGAGGTCTCCAATCACCATAGGGAAACGGTTTTTGATGGAATAATGGAAGTGAAAACCATGCTGAAGAGTAAATATTAACAAGTGGTTTGGTAACCCTTTTTTACGTAACTGTAGGTCTACCTAATTCCAAAGCCCATTCTCCTCACTTTTCAACATCCTGCTAAATTGTCCACTCGTCCTTCCTGCTTTTCTTTTCTTTTTTTTTCCAAGACAGTCTTGCTCTATTGACCAGGCTGGAATGCAATGGCGTGATCTCGACTCACTGCAACCTCCGCCTCCCAGGTTCAAGCAATTCTCCTGCGTCAGCCTCCGGAGTAGCTGAGATTACAGGCACATGCCACCAGGCCTGGCTAACTTTTGTATTCTTAGCAGAGATGGGGCTTCACCATGTTGGCCAGGCTGGTCTCAAACTCTTGACCCGGTAATCTGCCTGCCTTGGCCTCCCAAAGTGCTGGGATTACAGGCGTGAGCCACCGCACCAGGCCTTCTCCTGCTTTTCTTAGGCAGTATATTTAAACCACACAAGCAAAGAAACACCCAGCTGCCTAGAGTACCAGCTAACAGAATCTGGATAAATTATTAGCAATACTTACTGTTTAATGCAATTCTCTTTTTTGTCCTTATAACAATTACACACTCTGCCCTCCACATATATAATGAATGTGAGAACCATCTTTTGGCCTCCCCAAGCCGCCATCTTTTGAAAAACCAGCGAATTTCAAGACCAGCCAACACTATGATATGAGCGCCACCTACTGTTGAGAAACTTAAAAGCACATCTCAGAGAGTCCTGTCTTGAATTGGCTCAAAGTGTTACAGCCCACATGTTCCGGAGAGCCTTCCATGGCTGAAACACAGGTGATACTTATTTTCAGTTAACTAGTTAAAAGGTTAAAACTTTTAAAGTTCCATTTAATTTTCTTTTTTCTGGAGACAGAGTCTCACTCCATCCCCCAAGCTGCCATGCAGTGGCACGATCTTGGCTCACTGTAACCTCCATCTCCCAGGTTCAAGAGATTCTTAGGCCTCAGCTTCCCAAGTAGCTGGGATTACAGGCACCTGCCACCATACCCGGCTAATTTTGTATTTTTAGTAGAAACAGGATTTCGCTATGTTGGCCAGGATGATCTCGAACTGAGTGATCTGCCCGCCTCAGCCTCCCAAATTGCTAGAATTACAGGAGTGAGCCACTGCACCTGGCCAAATTCCCTTTAATTTTTTTCTCTTTAATTAGTAAACTGGTCAATTATTTGTGCATATTCTCTCTTTTAACTAGAAAACTCTGTCTTTTAACTACTTAAGACGTTTTAAGTTTTACAATGTAAGTTGTTTTATATGTAATGTTGGATGTTTTCAGTAGTGGACATTTTTAAGACCTACTTGGTGGGCTTGCATTTAAAAACTTGAACTAGGCTGGGCACAGTGGCTCACGCTTGTAATCCCAGCACTTTGGGAGGCCGAGGTGGTTGGAGCACCTGAGGTCAGGAGTTTAAGACCAGCCTGGGCAACATGGCAAAACCCTGTCTCTACTAACAATACAAAAATTAGCCGGGCATGGTGGCACATGCTTGTAATCCCAGCTACTCCAGAGGCTGAGGCCGAAGAATCACTTGAACCCTGGAGGTGGAGGATGTGGTGAGCCAAGATCACGCCACTGTACTCTAGCCTGGGTGACCGAGCAAGACTCAGTCTCAAAAAAGAAAAAATTCTTTAACTCAGTCTCTGTTGATCACTTTCTTTATGCCAGGCCCTAGTTACTAGAGAGCTAGAGTTTCATAAAATTATCTCAATGTAGACCAAACAATATAAAAATATAATAAAAGGCTAAGTGGTATAATGGAAGTCTCTATGAAGGAAAATCAGAAAAGCTTGGCATAGGCACAGGCGACTTTTGAACTATAAAATGTCGGAACAGGTAAGAATTTATTCATTTGTCCATTTATGTATTAAGTACTTACTATATTCACAAAGATAAGTATGCAGGATTCATTTTCTAAAAGAGGCCACAGCCTAATAGAGGAAGTGATATGTAAACAAATTATTTATCCCCCATCTCTTTGTATAAAATCAGAATAAAATGTGTTAATTAGGAATGGAAATATAAACATCAAGAGACTCAGATACTCATGTACTCAAAGAAGTCAACTCTTGGTATAAAGTACTGTAACAGGGGAAGGTCCTATGTGAAATTATAACAGAGATGACTTGATTAACCTCATTACTTGGTGAGTCCTTCTACAGAAATATGAGTTCCTAAAGAGTGAAATTTGATCTTATTAATTTTGTAACTCCTGCACCTGAGAATTTTAGTGATTGTCTGACTCTCACACGGTGGTTTGGGGCCTAAAACTGCAACATACCTTGCCTCATACACACACACCATAAATCATTATTTAAAATGGACCAGGTCTGGAGTGCCGCAAGGCATAAGTGAGAAATTGAAGAAATCCTCCTTGGGAAAAATACAGGTATTTTTTTTTTTTTTTTTCTATAGCCGCTGTAAAAAATTGCCAAAAATGTAGTGACTTCAAACAACACACATTTATTACCTTACAGTTCCCTAGGTCAGACCTGGACCTCAATAGGCTAAGATGAAAGTGTCAGCAAGGAGCACAGGGAGCACACCTGTAATCCCAGGTACTCCGGAGGCTGAGGCAGGACGATCACTGAGCCGGGGAGTTTGAAGCCTGTCTGGGCAACATAGCAACCAGCAAGTTTGCATTCCTCTCTGGAGGTTCTAAGGGAGAACCCATCTTGTTGCTTTTGCTGGCTTCTAGAGGCTGACCATATTTCCTGCTCACAGCCCTCTTTCTCCATCTTCAAAGACAGCAACTTTAGACCTGTCTGACCCTTACTCTCTAGTCACATCACCTTTTCTCATTAAAGCTACAAAAAAACCTCCATTTTGGGGGGCTGATTTGATGATATTGGGTACACCAGAGAATTCAGAATAATCTTCCTATCTCAAGGTCCTTAACCATAATCATACCTGCAAAGTCCCTTTGCCATGTAAGGCATTTTGTTCACAGGTTCCAGGCATTAGGACATCAGTGTCTTTGGAGGACCATCATTCTGCCTGCCACAAGAACCCCTTAACCCATGCCTCAAAATATTTTTGAGCTTCCAATTAAAAAAAAACCCAAACCCAAAAAAGCAACAAAACGAGACTAGGTAAAGATTTCAGCTACTGGAATTATGGGATATAAATTTTAAAAATAAGAATATTTGGCCAGGTCTGGTGGTTCGTGCATGTAATCCCAGCACTTTGGGAGGCCAAGGCGGGTGGGTCAACTGAGCCCAGGAGTTTGAGACCAGCCTGGGCAACATGGTGATACCCTGTCCCTACTAAAAGTACAAAAAAATATCCAGGCATGGTGGCATGTACCTGTAGTGCCAGTTACCTTCCTTCTGCCAAAGTGCTGGATTATAGGTGTGAGCCACCCCGCCTGCCTGCCTGCATGCCTTTCTTCCTTCCTTCCTTCCTTTCTTCTTTCCTTCCTTCCTCTTTTCTTTCTCTCTTCCTACTTTTTTCTTTCTTTCTTTTACATCTTGTTTAAGAAATCTTTTCCTATCCTGAGGTTAAATGGTTTTCTTCCAACACCATCTTCAAAAAGTTTAAAAGTGTGGTGGCTTACACTCGTAATTCCAGCACTTTGGGAGGCTGAGGCAGGAGGATCACTTGAAGCCAGGAGTTCAAGACCAGCCTGGATAACATGGTGAGACCCCCATCTCTATAAAATCAAAATGTTAATTAGGTAGGTGTGGTGGCATGCACCTGTACTTAGCGCCACTCAGGAAATGAAGCAGGAGGATTGTGTGAGCCCAGGCACTCAAGGAAGCAGTGATCTATTGATACGGGAGGGGCAGGGAAGTGCTGGGTAGAGAAGGATGTGGTCCCTGGTGAGGGCTCCACCCTCGGGCCTGTGTTCATGGACCTAAATGAAAACAGGCACTCCTGTTTTCATGCATGAAGATTAGATGTTTTTTTAGGACCACTCTGGTCCACCATGCCCCCATCCTGTGCCCATATAAACCCAAGACCTTAGTGACCACACACACAAACAGGCTGAATGCTGAGAGCAGCAGAGGGACAGACGGGCAGAAAGAGGAGGAGAGCAGCAGAGCAGCATGGCAGAGACAGAGGGAAGAGGCATCTGAACATCAGCCAAGAACAGCCAAACTCTAGGGGAGGAGTATCTTCTCCCTCCCTCCACCTTCTAGCTCCCCATTCATCTTGCTGAGAGCCATCTCCACCACTCCATACAACCTTAAATTCATCCTTTGACTCCATGTGTGATCTGATTCTTCTGTGACACTGGGCAAGAGCTTGGGATACAGAGAGGTGTCACACTGGCCCTCTGCCCTTATGATAAGGTAGAAGGTCCACTGAGCTAATTAACACACAAGCTGACTGCAGACAGCAAAGCTGAAAGAGCTTTGTAACACTGGGGTTGCAGGCACCCACCCCTAGACACTACTGTGGGGCCGAGGACCTAAAGCACTCGTCCCAGCCTCTGCACCTGCTTGTCTGCATGCTCCCTCTACGGGTTTGAGCTTCAAGGCAACTGAACAGGTGAGCCATATGTATGTAGCACATCCTGCAAGGAGCATCAGGAAACTCTCCCATTTCACCATTGCACTTCAGCCTGGGTGAGAGTGAGACCCTGTCTCTAAAAAATAAAAATTAAAAAAAAAGTTGAGGCCAGGTGCGGTGTGGCTCACGCCTGTAATCCCAGCACTTTGGATGGCCAAGGCAGGTGGATCATGAGGTCAGGAGTTCGAAACTAGTCTGGCCAACATAGTGAAACCCCGTCTCTACTAAAAATACAAAAATTAGCCAGGTGCAGTGGTGCGTGCCTCTAGTCCCAGATACTTGGGAGGCTGAGGCAGGAGAACTACTTGAACCTGGGAGGCAGAGGTTGCAGTGAGCTGAGACTATGCCATTGCACTCCAGCCTGAGTGACAGAGTGAGACTCTGACTCA
>NW_016107450.1:3190731-3229300 GCF_001604975.1 Cebus imitator | reverse complement strand
AAAAAAAAAAAAAAAAAAAAAGCTTAAACGTTTTTACATTTGGATTTTATAAACTTTTGTTTATAAACTGAGGTCTAAACAAAATTTTATTTTATTTTTTGAGACAGAGTCTCACTCTGTCACCTGGGCTGGAGTGCAGCGGTGCTATCTTGGCTCACTGTAACCTTCACCTCCTGAATTCCAGTGATTCTCCTGCCTCAGCCTTCTGAGTAGCTGGAACCACAGGTGCATGCCACAATGCCCGGCTAATCTTTGTACTTTTAGTGGAGATGGGGTCTTACCATATTGGTCAGGCTGGTCTCGAACTTCTAACCTCAGGTGATTCACCTGCCTCAGCCTCCCAAAGTGCTGGGATTACAGATGTGAGCCGCTGTGCCTGGCCTCCCTTATTTTTAAAAAGAAATTTTTTTTTAAATCTACTTATTTATTTTGAGACCAGGTTATGAAGCTGGCTAATTTTTGTATTTTTGGTAGAGACGAGGTTTCACCATGTCGCCAAAGCTGGTCTTGAACTCTTGGACTCAAGGGATCCACCATCCTTGGCCTCTCAAAGTTCTGGGATTACAGGCATGAGCCATTGTGCCTGGTTGAATTTAAATTTTTGTAGAGACAGGGTCTCACTATGTTACCCAGGCTGGTCTTGAACTCCTGGCTTCAAGCAATATTCCTGCCTTGGCTTCCCAAAGTGTTAGGATTACAGGCATGGGCCATCATGCCTGGCCTTATTTTTCTATATGGATAAAAAACTATCCCAGGCCATTTATTAAATAGCTTATCCTTACCCCAGGGATCTGTAGTTCTCTTCTGTTATATTTCTACTTTGCAAATACTCATCTGCTTCTGGATTTTCTGTTCTATTAGTCATATAATTACTATAGCTTTGTAATAAATCTTGATATCTGGTAGGGAAAATAATTATACTCTGTTTTACTTCAATCATGTTTGTCTAATTTTAGCCTTTATATTTCCATGTATATTCAGGAATCAGCTTGTAAATTTCCATTAAAAACCCTGACTAGCTTATGTGGGTTCGATTTCTTCTTTTGAAATTGGTCTGGCTTTGTGACCTATATTTCCTGATAGAATGTGGTAGAAGTGGTAGTTTACCATTTCCAACCTGAGCTTTAAGAGATCTGCAGTTTCTTCTTTTGCTGCTTGGAACAGTCTCTCTTGGGATTGAGCTGCTGTTAAAGGGAGCCCAAACAAGCTATTCAAAGAAGAACATTTGGAGAAAGACAAAAAGGTTCCAATCTTCTAGCCACCCTGGCCAAGGCATCAGACACACATGTGAAGTCATCTTGGTGCTTCAGCTCTACCTGCTGTCTGACTACAACTTCATGGGATATCCCAGTGAATGCCACGTAAAGCAAAAGAACTATCCAGCCAAGCTCTGTCCATATTTTTCACCTACAGAATTGTGAGCAAATAAAATGGTTAATTTTGGGCTGGGCATGGTGGCTCACACCTGTAATCCCAGCACTTTGGAAGGCTGAGGAGGAGGGGGATCACCTGAGATTAGGAGTTCGAGACCAGTCTGGCCAACATAATGAAACCTCATCTCTACAAAAAAAAAAAAAAAAATTAGTCGGGTGTGGTGGTGCATGCCTGTAATCCCAGCTACTCAGGAGGCTAAGGTAGGAGAATTGCTTGAACCCGGGAAGTGAAGGTTGCAGTGAGCCGAGATTGTGCCACTGCATTCCAGTCTGGGTGATGGGGTGAGACTTTGTCTCAAAAATAAAATAAAATAAAATGGTTAATTTTAAGCCATTATGTTTTGGTGTGATTTTTATACAGCAGGAAAAGCCTGAAGAACAATACAGTGGCAAAATATTTGGCAATACTATAACCTATAGCAACATAGAAGATAGAAAGGTACCTAATAGGCTAGGCGTGGTGGCTCACACCTGTAATCCCAGCACTTTGGGAGGCTGAGGTGGGTGAATCGCCTGAGGTCAGGAGTTCAAGACCAGCCTGACCAACATGATGAGAACCCATCTCTAGTAAAAATACAAAAATTAGGTATAGCGGCAGCTCACACCTATAATCCCAGCTACTTGGGAGGCTGAGGCAGGAGAATCACTTGAACCTAGGAGGCAGAGGTTGCAGTGAGCTGAGATTGTACCATTGCACTCAAGCCTGGGCAACAAGAGCAAAACTCCATCTCAAAAAAAAAATGCACCTAATAAACTTCTCTAACTCTACTCTCCATGCTTCTTAATTTTTCTCTATATTTTCATGCATGTGATCTACATTCTGCATAACTTCTTGATCTATCTTCTATTTCATCAACTCTCTGTTTAGCTGCATCTAGTCTGCTGTTCACCCTGGCATTGAGTTTTTTTATTTTCTTTATTTTTCTTTTCTTTTCTTTTCTTTTTTTAATTGAGACAGGGCCTTACTCTGTTGTCCATGCTGGAGTGCAGTGGTGCCATCAAGACTCACTGCAGCCTTGACTTGTTGGGCTCAAATAATCTTCTGGCCTTAGCCTTCCAAGTAGCTGGGACCACAGGTGCACACCACCACACCCAGCTAATTTTTGTATTTTTTTTGTAGAGATGTGGTTTTATCATGTTGGCCAGGCTAGTCTTGAACTCTTGACCTCAGGTGATCCACCTGCCTCAGCCGTCCAAAGTGCTGGGATTACAGGTGTGAGCCACCACACCTGGCTCCACTTCAATCTCTTAAGTAAACTTGATGTTATCTGATACAAGCAGCACAAGCCCTCATGTTTCTTGTACAAACATTTTAAACAGACCTAGCAAAAGTTAGGTAACAAATTTAGCTAGAATTGGCTTGAAAAATCAGGATTCCACAGCAGGGAAGAAAATATGTGGCAGAGGGAAAGAAGTTTCAGAAATTTAAAAAACTTCACCCATGACAGATTTATTCCCACTATAGTAACTTATATCCTAGAGTTCTTCCTCACCCATTTAGACAACTTTGCAAATATTTTCTACTTATTATGAACTATTTGAGAGATATGAAAGAATATATAAAACATGCATGTAAATTATGAATTATTAATGATAAATTAAGCCCAAAACCTAAAATGCAATAAAATAAATAAATGGGAAAATAATAATAATAATAATAATAAATTAAGCACCTGTGGAGCCACCAACCAACTTAAAAACTGAGCATCGATTGTGCTGGAGTTCTGTCATGGGCCCCTTCCCTCTCCCAGCCTCCTGTTTTCCTCCTTTAGGAAAAACCTCCTCTACTGTTTTGAATGGCTTCTTTTTTCATTCTCCTCTTATCTTTACAAATCTATAAAATATGTATGTTCTCTGGGATAGCTATCCCCATATGTTTGGTTTTCCAGTTATGTAAGTAATATTCTATAACTTGCCTTACATCTGCAAAATTCAACTATGTTATTATATGTAGCTGTGGTTGATTTAATTTGCAATGCTGTGTGGTATTCTGTTGTGTGAATATACCTTTATTCCCCCATCAATGAGCATTTGAATTCTTTCCAGTGTTTTTTTTTAAACATTACAACAATGCTACCAAAAACATTCTTACGTGTTTCTCTTCTGATGAATGAGGGTATATATCATGTTTGCTAGATAATGCCAAATGCTTTTCTTTTAATTTTAAGTTCCGGGATACCTGTGCAGGATGTGCAGGTTTGTTACATAGGTAGACGTGTGCCGTGGTGGTTTGTTGCACCTCTCAGCACGTCACCTAGGTATTAAGCCCTGCATACATTAGTTATTTGTCCTGATGCTCTTCCTCCCCTCGTACCCCCTGACAGACCCCGGTGTGTACTGTTCCCCTCCCTGTGTCCATGTATTCTCATTGTTCATCTCCCACTTATGAGTGAGAACATTTGGTGTTTGGCTTTCTGTTTCTGTGTTAGTTTGCTGAGGATGAGGCTTCCAGCTTCATCCATGTCCCTGCAAAGGACATGATCTCATTCCTTCTTATGGCTGTATGCCAAGTGTTTTTCCAAAGCTTCTGTACCAGTTTACACTCACACAAAAAATGTGCAAGAATTCCTGGTTCTTTGCATCCTCACCAACACTTGATATTGTGTAATTTTTACATTTTAATTTTGCTTAAAATAGATGATAGAAAACAGTAACTTACTGTGGCTTCAATTCATATTTCCTTAGTGACTCATGATGCTGAGCATCTTTTCATGTGCTAATTTTCCATTTGTACATTTATTTAATGACATTTCTGCTCAAATCTGTATTAGCCAGTGTTCTCCAGAGAAACAGAACCTATAGGCTATATGTATATGGATGTACATAAGCTGATGTACATATACATGAAGGAAGTGATTATAAGGAATCTGCTGACATGATGATGGAGGCTGTCCCATGATCTGCATTTGGCAAGCTGGCAAATGGTGGTGTAGTCCAGCGTGAGGGCAGAGAAGACCAATGTCTCAAGTCAGGCAGGTGGATTCCCTTTTAGCCTTTTTCTTCTATTCAGATCTTCAGCTGATGGGATGAGGCCTCCTACCTGCGTTAGGGAGGGGAATCCACTTTATTCAGGTTATCCTTTCAAACATTCCTCTCATCCAGGAACATCCTCACAGAAACACCGAGGATGATATTTGACCAAATGTCTGTGCACCCTGTGACCCACTCAACTTGACACATGATATTAATCATCAAAAAGTCTTTTACCCATTTTTTTTGAAAATTTGGATTTTTTTTCTTTCTTAAGTTCTAGGAGTTCTTTTTAAATTCTGGATACAAGTCTTCGTCAGATATATTTGCATATATTTCCTCTCATTCTGTAGCTTTCCTTTTTTATTAATGTCTTGAAAAGTAAAACTTTTCAATGAATTCCAATTTATCTTGTTTTCTTCCTTCATGGTTCATGCTTTTGGTGTATCTAAGAAATGTTTGCCTAACTTGAGTTCACAAAGATTTTACCCTATGTTTTCTTCAAGAAGTTTTATAGTTTCAGCTCCTACATTTAGTTCTACTTTATATTTTAAATTAATTTTTTGTCTATGATGTGAAATAAAAGTTGAGGTTACCAAAATTTGAATATGCAGTATTCCAGCACCACTTGTTGAAAAGGCTATTTTTTTCTCCTTTGAATTACCCCGGTACACTTGTTAAAAATCAGTTAACCATAATAATGCGGGTCTACTTCTGGACTCTATTTTGTTTTAGAAATCTGTATGTCTATTCTTATAGCAAGACCACACAATCTTGATTGCTGTAGCTCTATGGTGAGTTTTGAAATCAAGTAGGGAAGGTCCTCTGACTTTGTGCTTCCTTTGCAAAATTAGCTATTCTAGAGTTGCTTTGCATTTCCAAATAAATTTAGAGTCAACTTGTCAATTTATTTTTTAAAAATTCATCTGTGAGACTTGCCTTTTCACTTTTTATGTTTCACTTTGTTTTGAAGTTCCTAATTGCAATATGTTCAAATTTATTAGTCTTTTTCTTTATGATTTCCTTTCTTTTCTTTTCTTTTTTTGTTTGTTTTGTAGAGATGCGGTCTTGCTATGTTGCCCTGGCTGCTTTTGAACTCCTGAGCTCAGGTGATCTGCCTGCCTCAGCCTCCCAAAGTGCCAAGATTACAGGTGTGGCCACCATGCTTGGCCAAAAATGGTGTTTAGACTTAAAGAAAAATATAGCATCAATGACAGGTCTCCCTGTATAAATTGAGATACAGTACAGCCACTTCTGATTATGTAAATACCTGAGGCAATAGGGTAAGACTGTGGACTCAACAAGGCAACATTCTTGAATTCTCCCAGAGGTGCACTTGCCAGCCAGCCCCAGCTACACTGCTTCAAGGGGTCTTTAGGGAAGAGGATCTGGATAAAACTATCTTCACACTGAAAGCGTCTTGAGCTAAAAATAGAATCAGCTTGCGTGTGCTGCTACCCTGTGCGAACTGAGAAAATACCCTGGATAAACAAAAATTGAGTAGTCTGAACATGTGTAACTTTGTAAGAACTGAGATATAGAGGGTAGTTCAAGGACATGTACATCAACATATGTAATGTTTATATAAATGCTGATTTATAAATGTTGGAAATTAGCGTATCGCAGCTAATTTGGGACAAGTTGTTGCTGTCTTAAGCATGCATCTAAAACTCAAGGAGGACACCCCAAGACAGCTGAGAGGATTAGACTGTTAATGGATGAGGAAACAAGGAGTGCTTATAGAAATCTCAGCTGAGGTCCAGGCATGGTGGCTCACTCCTGTAATCCCAGCACTTTAGGACACCAAGGCGGGTGGATCACCCGAGGTCGGGAGTTCGAGACAAGCCTGACCAACATGGTGAAACCCTGTCTCTGCTAAAAATACAAAATTAGCTGGACATGGCGGTGCATGCCTGTAATCCCAGCTACTCAGGAGGCTGAGGCTTGAGAATTACTTGAACCTGGGAGGTAGAGGTTGTGGTGAGCTGAGATTGCGCCACTGCACCACTCCAGCTTGGGCAACAAGAGCAAAACTCCACCACACACACACACACACACACACACAAAATTCAGCTGAGGAGGCTTCAAGAATCTAAAAGGCCAGGTCAAAGTTCTTCAGCAAAACAAGGTAGTCAACCCAACCTGCTTTTTTTTATATCCCAGCTGACAAAAAGACAAGAGGGTGATCAAGAGATAGCAAAAATTGTTGTAGAATTTATAATTACAGAGGAAAGTGAAACATTTAAAAAATTACACATAGGAGTAACTCTTTTTGTTGTTGTTTTTTTTTTGAGATGTAGTTTCGCTTTGTTGCCCAGGCTGGAGTGCAATGGCGCAATCTTGGCTCATTGCAACCTCCGTCTCCCAAGTTCAAGCAATTCTCCCACCTCAGCCTCCTGACTAGTTGGGATTACAGGCATGTGCCACCATGCCTGGCTAATTTTGTATTTTTAAGAGACGGAGTTTCTCCATGTTGTCCAGGCTGGTCTCGAACTCCCGACCTCAGGTGACCCACCCACCTTGGCCTCTTAAAGTGTTGGGATTACAGGTGTGAGCCACCATGCCAGGCCAACGTTTTCTTTCCTTTTCTTTTTTGAGACAGAGTCTCGCTCTGTCACCCAGGCTGGAGTGTAGTGGCGTGATCTTGGCTCACTGCAGCCTCTGCCTCTTGGCCTCAAACCATCCTCCTACCTCAGCTTCTCGAGTAGCTGGGACTACAGGTGTGTGCCACCATGCCCAGCTAATTTTAGTTTTTTGTAGAGACTGGGTTCCCCTATGTTGCCCAGGTTGGTCTCGAACTCCTGGGCTCAGGCAATTCACCCACCTTGGCCTCCCAAAGTGCTGGGATTACAGGTGTGTGCCACTGTGTCCAGCCCAATATGAATAACTTTTAACATGAATTAATATGTTTTTTGCTTTTAAAGACAAAGAATTGAAAGAGCATGACCCAAAAGCCAGGTAGTTTGTGCAAACGTTTCACAAACTGAGTTTCTGAGAGGTATTTGGATATCTCAAGATCTCAAAAAGTGATTGGTTAGAAAAGGTTCCTTCCAAGCGGCCAAATAAAATCCTTATGTAACATAAATCTTCCATTGATAAAAGGTATGCAACTAAATTATTGTAAAACATCTGTTTGAAAGAATAAATATGGATAAGCATGTTTACCTACAGACCTAAATATACAACTTTTATTGATATTGTGATAAATCAGTAAGGCAAAGATATTATTATGAGTTAAATTGTTTTAACTATTTATCCAGCATACTCTTACAGAAGAAAAAAAATTAACTTATCTGCTCCAAAAAAACTGAAAGCATACAGACAGAAAAATTATATTATGGTATAATAATGAGATGCCTTTACATGGTCATGTGCACACACATACCTACATATAAGATAACACATACACAGTTCCTCCATGCCTAACTCTTCAGTGGGGAGAAAAAGGTGTCACTCTGAATCTTTACACCCAAAGACCATAGCTTCTGAATTGAGCATAGGGATGGTTGCCACTCCTATTCTTTGATAAAGAAATAAAAACCATATATAGGTTCTATTTTTGTCTTTCATGCAAATTTTATAATTCCAAATCTTAGAACTTTTATATTGTGTTTAAGTTCAAAGGTAATAAAATATATGGCTGAGCACAGGGGCTCACACCTGTAATCCCACCGCTTTGGGAGGCCAAGGTGGAGGATCATTTGAGGCTGGGAATTTGATATGAGCTTGGGCAACATAGCAAGACCCCATTTCTAAAATGAAATAAACAAATTAGCCTTGTGTTGTGGTGCACACATGTAGTCCTGCTACTTAGAAGGCTGAGGTGGAAGGAGTGCTTCATCTCAGGGGTCTGAAGTTAGTGAGCTATGATTGTACCACTGCACTCCAGTCTGGGTGACAGCATGAGACTCTGTCTCTAAAAAAAAATAATAATAAGGTAAAATAGAATAAAATATATGCTATAACAAATGTAGCAAAATTAACATTTCTTATTGTGGATATTTCCTTAATGGTAACAAGTTAAAAAGAAAATAAGCAGGCGAGGTGGCTCATGCTTGTAATCTGAGCACTTTGGGAGGCTGAAGGGGGCAGATCACAAGGTCAGATTAAAACCATCCTGGCTAATATGGTGAAACCCTGTCTGTACTAAAAATACAAAAAATTACCCAGGCAGGGTGGCATGCACTTATAGTCCCAGTTACTCAGGAAGCCGAGGCAGAAGAATCACTTAAACCCAGGAGGCAGAGGTTGCAGTGAGCCACGATCATGCCACTGCACTCCCGCCTGGGTGACAGAGCAACACTCCATCTTTAAACAACAACAACAACAAAAAACAGAAAAGGAAATTTATTGGTAAAAATTAAGCTTTTAAAAATGAACTTTAGGCCAGGCGCGATGGCTCATGCCTGTAATCCCAGCACTTCGGGAGGCCGAGGCGGGTGGATCACGAGGTCAGGAGTTTGAGACCAGCCTGACCAATATGGTGAAACCCTGTTTCTACTAAAAATACAAAAATCAGCCAGATGTGGTGGTGCGTGCCTGTAATCCCAGCTACTCAGGAGGCTGAGGTAGAAGAATTGCTTGAACCCGGGAGGCAGAGGTTGCAGTGAGCAGAGATCATGCCACTGCACTCCAGCCTGGGCTACAGAGTGAGACTCCATCTCAAAAAAATAATAAAAATAAAAATGAGCTTTAATATTTTAAATGTGATTTTGTGGTTCACATCATCAGGGAAGATGTAGACCTACAAAACATAAACTTGGGAATACAAACATGGTTTATTTTATTCCTTGCAAAGATTCAGATATTTTTCCTAAAGTAGCTAAAATATTTAGTGGCCATATTGAATACGGTATAAATATAAGGAATTACATGTAAACATGGGACTACACTTGAAATGCAATTCACATACCTACTGTCTTATAAATTAGTTCTGAATCACAGATGAAATGTCAAAATATAAACATAGAAAACATTTTGCTTAATTTTACTGTGTAGTTTTTAAACTGTGATTTTTTCTATGATAATTCTTAATTTTAATATAAATTATACCATATTTTAATAGCAAATTGCTTTAAAAATTTCTTAATTTGGCTTTGGGGGTGTAGGTGAATTTAATGTATACATTTATTCGAAGACTTAAAGGAAAAAAATTAGAGTGCAACACTGAATTCTTTGGTAAAAGATAAAAATGACACTAGGAAGTATGTATTTGTATGTCAAAACTATAGTTAAGAGAATATTTAGACCAAATTTCATAAAATTCTATATGAATAATAGGTCATGCCAGGCACGATGGTGCATGCCTGTAGTCCCAACTACTCAGGAGGCTGAGGTGGGAGGATCACTTGAGCCCAGGAGTTCTGGGCTGTAGTGCGCTATGCAGATTGGGTGGCCGCACTAAGTTTGGCATCAATATGGTGACCTCCCACAAGCGGGGACCACCAGGTTACCTAAGGAGGTATGAACCAAGCTAGGTAAAAATGGAGCAGGTCAAAACTCCCGTGCTCATCAGTAGTAGGATCATGCCTGTGAATAGCCACTGCACTCCAGCCTGGGCTACAGAGAACAATCCTGTCAAAAAAAAAAAAAAAAAAAAGATAATATAGGAAGACTGGGGTGAATTATAACATTAGAGACACCATATCCATGCCCTTGTGAACTCCCCTCCCACATGAACTTTTGGCTTGGCTATGAGATTTGCTTTGGCCAAAGGTGCAATAATACTGAAATATAAGCAGAGGCTTGGCATGTGCTTGTGCATGGGACTTTCTCCCTTGGAATGCTGCTGCCATCACCACATGGAAAAGCTGGATCTGGCCCTCCTGAGGCAGAGTAATCACAGGGAGAGAGAGGCCCAGTTGACCCACTAGCTGAATGCAGCCACTGAGGGAGCCCAAGCAAGATCAGCAGAACTACGTGGCCAAAGCAGAGAATCATGAGGAATACTTGTTATTTTAAGTTACCAAGTTTTGGGATGATTTCATACCAAGACCTATACAAAACCTAATTCCAAGGTATTTAGGCTAAAAGAAGGAAAAATACATCATAACCATCATACAATCCACATATTAGAGCCTATATACTTCTGTATACTATACACTGTATATTGTATATTTCTCTAATCGAAAAATACACAGGCTGTTTTCAAAGTCCAAAATGAGGGCCACATGCTATAATCACCCAACGTGTTCTTCCTGCCCACTGCACAGACAAAATCAATTCACTGAGACCATGGCATTGCAGTACAGAGTTTAATGAATGCAAGGCAGCCAAGCAGGACTGGAGTTTTCACTCAGAACAGTCCCCCTGAGGACTCAGAGGTTGGGTTTGTCAAGGATAGTTTGGTGGGCAGGGGACAAGGGAATGGATGCTGCAGATTGGTTGGGGATGCAATCACAGGGGTGTGGAAATCAATCCTCGTGCACTGAGTACCCCTCTGGTGGGGGGCCACAGGACTGGCTGAGTCATGAGTCACAATATGGGTGGGGTCACTCATTTGCCAAAAGTCTGGCAAACATCTAAGAAGAACAATCTTGGGTTCTACAATAGTGATGTTATCTATAGGAGCAATTGGGGAGATCACAAATTCTATGACCTCTGGACCTGAGTAGTAAGAGGCTAGCAAAAGTAATACAGGGCAGATGAGTCCCAAAGTGGAGCTTAGCCCACAAGGGTCCTTGGCACTGTCCAGGGAAGAATTCAAGGGCAAGCCAGAGGTAAAAGAAAAGAGCTTTTTTCTTTTCTTTTCTCTTTTCTTTTCTTTTCTTTTCTTTTCTTTTCAGGACTTTAGGAGAAAACAGCTTTACTGAAGAGGTGGTGTTACATGCAGAGCAGGGCTACCTCTAGGCAGAGAGTAACAGCTCAGGGTAGTTTTGCAGTCATATTTATATCCACTTTTAACTGCATGTAGATTAAGGGGCAATTTATGCAGAAATTTCTAGGGAAGAGATAGTTGTTATATCCACACAAGTAAAGGAATGCACCACACTCTGAGATTTGAGTTGCGAGTCCTTTATTGCCGGTGACCAAGAGATGGCTAACGCCCAAAATTCTCTCGGCCCCGAACAAAGAGTTAGGTGGTTTTCTTATACCCTAGTTTGAAAAGGGAGGGGGAACCTAGCTGAAGCAATTTTTTTTACAGAAGCAGAGCAAGCAAAAAGTTAAAAGATAAACGAGTACATAAGAAGTAAACAGTACCAGGGGCTTAAGCTGTCACAAAAGACATAAAACTTATAGATATGGGGCTCTGGGCACTTGGCAACATCTGCATTCCCAGGGTCTGCTGGTACCGCTTGACTCGGTGTCTTATCAGCAAATGCATTCCTGGATGTGCCTGGTGTCATCCTGCCCCAACCACACGCTACAGCTACATACTTAATGGAGGGAAAATAACTAGAAGTGAAGAAGCTAAGATGGCGTTTGTCCGGCTTCTTCAATTAAGAATGAGTTAGTAAGGCCAACACAAGTTAGGATAACACATTCCCCACTTGTGTTTTTGGGGATTTAAATTATTGATTCCTCAGTTATAGCGAGGGGGTTATAGTGGGTTCAAAGATATATAAGTTTAACAGAAGCTATGCACTGTTTTACAAAATTAATTAACCAATTTAATATACTGGGCTGGAAAATTAAACCCAACAAGAGGTGGAGAAGAGGTCCTGCAAATTCAGTTATTAAAGTAGTTAGCCATGGGTTTTAGTTAAACATGCTTTGGTACCATGAAGTGTACCTTTTCCCGCTCCTGTTGGCGTTTATCTAGATTTTCTCAAACTCTTTGAAGAGTATTCTTTATGACTTTAGACTGGTTAGCATAAAAACAGCAACTTTCCCCCAAAGTGGCACATAAACCTTTTTGGGAGAGGAATAGCAAATTTAAGCCCCGGCGGTTTTGGAGAACCACCTTAGCCAGGGATTTTACCTGGGTATGTAGCATATTTACAGCTGATTGGAGATTTTTTAAGTCAGCATCTACTTGTTGAGTTAGGGATACTAGCTCAGTTTTTTCTTGCACTAGAGTGGCAGTGCTGATTACTGCCAACCCATCTACATTACGGCCGGCAGGAGGGGGCACTAGGAATGGGGCACCCTGGCAGATCCTGGGGTGCAGTTCAGGTGGGGTGATAAAAAGTTGTCCTCTGGTCCGCTGTACATGTAAACCTGAGGAAGTACATGAACTAACATGCATAGGAGAGGTCCAGGTTCAGTTCCATTGATGCAGCAGTTCAGGCCTGAGGTGCAAGCCAGCCAAGTATTGTTGAGTGCCTGGTAGGAGACTGAAGGGTTTAGAGAAGTAAGGAGAGATTGGTTACAGGTGGCCTGAAATGGGGACGCAAATATGTTATACTCATTACTGACTAGGCAGGAGGCGTTTCCTGAAACGTCTCCTAGTGTAAGGGAACAGGGACGAGCATGACAAGAAAAAGGGCCAATATTACGCTTAACCTCAACTCCCAATCCAAAATAATATGGGGGTTTTGCCTTTAGGCATAACCAACAATCTTGGGCCAGTTTAGGCTGAGTAACATTACGAAGGTAATGTACTCTATTTAGAATGGACATTAAGCTGGGCTGGAGGTGTCGATGCTACAGCCGAGGTTGAGGAGCTTGGACTGGCAATGGGACAGTTGGGCCGATGGGGCTGACTCTATCTGGGTGTGGGCGGAACACAGGGTTTCCTAAATTAGTTAAGGGATCAGTTGGTTTAGGGGGGCTCCAGGGGATCAGGACCTTCTTCTGAATGGTAAATGTAGTTCCGAGATTAAACCCTGTGATATAGAGTTGCAGTCCCCATGTTATACCATAGTACCATTGAACTGAGCCAGGGTTATGGACAGTTATGGTAATAGGATTACAAGCTCCCATAGTACATGGTTTAGGATGAGAGGTATGAGCTATAGAAAAGGTCAGGGACCAAATCAGTTCCCCCTGGTAAGTAGCCAAGGTTACACATGACCAGAAAAGGCAGAAAAAATTGTAAGGATCCTGGCAGGTAGCATCAGGATGATTTCCAGGACAGAGGTAGAAATTTACACGTTGGAGTCCCTTTTCTGCACCCCCAGAGTTGCTGCATTTACTCTTACTTCTGGTGTATCCAAACCCAGCAGCAAGGTTGATGAGTCTCACTCCTACCCAGAGGGGCAAACTTCGCTGCTCTTTGAGGGTACGGCTGTGCTTTGAGAATAAAACACAGAAATTGATTGTAAAAGAGACTTTATTGGAGGTACTCTCCTTCCAGGTGGTGTTCACAAGCACATGGCCTGTTACAAAGGAAGTAAGGAGAAAGGAGTAGGAGAGGACAGAGGGCTTAACGACCGGAAGCAGACAAGAAAAGTGAATAAAAGGAATTAACCTGATGGCTGCACTTGACTTAGGCACAGCTTGCAGGGGCCTGACCTGGGCTTGGGGACCAATATTTCTTGCTGCATTTTGTTGGCCTTTTTGATATGGAATGATGAATCCAAGCAGGAATGCCGTCCACTTTTAAGGGCCGTGGGTGTGGTGAGGATGACAGTGTGAGGTTCTTTCCAAGCAGGAACAAGTCCTTCCTTCTGGAACTTTTTGACATACACCAGATTACCGGGACGGAAGGGGTAGCAGGGCCCCATCAGGTCAGGAACCAGATTAGGGTGTGCTCCCCAGATGAGTGGCTGGATGATATTTTGAACCTGTTGAAGAGACTGCAATTACTGTAACAAGTTAGCTTGGGACATCTCTGCTAACTGGGTTTCCCTCAGTTTAGGCAAGATAGGTGGGGCCCTCCCATAAATGATTTTAAAAGGAGAGAATCCCACCTTGTAAGGGATGCATCTAACTTTTAGAAGGGCTAAAGGAGGGAGCTTTATCCAATTTTCACTGGTTTCCAGGATTGATTTGGTAAGAGTACCTTTTAAAGTACGATTCATACGTTTTACCTGTCCAGAGCTCTGGGGGTGACAGGCACAGTGGAGTTTTTACTGAATATTCTATGTTTTGCTGACTGACTGCACTATGGACGAGGTGAAGGCCGGTTCATTACCAGACCCTATGGCGACAGGCAGCTCATATTGAGGGATGATTTTATTGAGTAAGAACTTAACTACCATAGTGGCAATTTCATTCTTGGTGGTAAATGCCTCAGTCCGTCCGGAAAAGGTGTTTACCAGCACCAGGAAGTACTTATACCCTGCCCAGTGTGGTTTTACTTTGGTAAAGTTAACTTCCCACCTCTCTTCTGGGCTACGTCCTTGGAGACAATGGCCCAGTTCAGGCTTTGGACCTTGTTTGGTGTTCACCTGGGCACAAGCCGTGCATTAGGAGGCCACTTGGCCAGTTAAGTCCTGGAGGTATGGAATTTTAAAATGGCTCCTTAAAAGCTGGGCCAACTTTGCTCCTCCCAGGTGGGTGGAAGAATGGAGGTGGCTGATTAAAGTTTCCCCGAGGGCCCGGGGCAGGAAGATTTTGAAGTCTGGGAGGATCCATCATTTATCCTGATTTTTACTGGCCTGAAGATTCAATGCTTGCTTTTCTTTTTCAGGGGAGTAGTTTGGGTGGTTGGGTAGATCAGGCTGTGGGAAAGAGGTGGCTGGAAGCAGAGTTAATGGGGTAACCGGGTGTGCAGCAGCTTTGTGGGCTGCAGAATTTGCCTTTTGGTTTCCCCTGGCAGCAACGATGTTTTCCTTCCGGTGTCCTTTGCAATCAATTACAGCCACCTGTAGGGGGAGCCAAACAGCCTTGAGCAGGGCTAAAAATTTTTTCTTGTTTATAAGTGTCTTTCCTGCTGAAATGAGTAGCCCACGCTCCTGATAGATGGCCCCATGAACATGTACAGTAGCAAAGGCATATTGGCTATTGGTGTAGATGTTAACACGTTTGTCCTTACCCCATTGGAGGGCTTGAGTAAGGGCAATTAACTCAGCCTTCTGTGCACAGGTCCAGCTGGCAGAGCCTGGGCCCACAGTACATCAGTCTCCATGGTGACAGCCGCATCGGTTTTTTGTATCCCTTGCTTAAAGAAACTGCTACCATCTGTAAACATGGTGGTGTCCACCTTTTCCAAAGGAGTGTCCTGGAGATCAGGTTGACCTGTTTCTGTAGTTTCTAGCAGTTCCTGGTAGTTATGGACAGGGTGGTGAAGTCTGGAATAGGGGATAGAGTAGCTGGATTTAAACACCTTGTGGGGGAGAAAGTTAACTGAGGCTGATTTAACAGCAAACTCTGATATTGCAGGATACGGGCATTAGACATTCATTTGCCAGGAGCACCTCGTAGTAGTGTCTCTATGGCATGCGGTGCCATGAGGGTTAAATTCTGGCCCAGAGTGAGCTTATTGGCCTCACGAACTAGGCTTGCTGTTGCTGCAACTGCTCACAGACAAGTTGGCCACCCCGAGACCAGAGGGTCCAATCTTTTAGACAAATATGCCACAGGGTGTTGCCATGGTCCCAAGGTTTGAATGAGCACCCCTTTAGCAACTCCCTGATTTTTATGGACAAATAGGTGAAATGGTTTTGAGGTATTTCGAAGGGCTGAAGCAGGGGCCTCAGTGTCTTTTTAAAGTTTTTGAAGTCCTGTTCTTCTGTGTCAGTTCAAACTAAGGGGCCATCTCCTCCTACAGTGGTGTTCAGAGGCTTGGAAATTTCCACAAACCCCAATATCCACAGTTGACAGTATTCCACAGCCCCCAAGAATTTACGTACCTGTCTCTTGGTGGTGGGGGTGGGGATTCACGAGACGGCCTCCTTCCAAGCATTGGTGAGTGCTCTTTTTCCTTGGTTTAGGTTATATTCCAACTAGGAGACCCTAGAAAGACAAAGCTGGGCCTTTTTGGCTAAGACCCAGTACCCAAACTCCTGAAGGAGGTGAAATAAGTCTAGTATGTTGCAGGCAGATTTTGGTAGTCTCAGTAGCCAATAACAAGTTGTCCACATATTGGAGTAAGGTACAGTTGGAATGGCTGGCTTGAAATGTTACAAGGTTCTGCTGAAGAGCTTCCCCAAATAGAGTGGGGAAATTTTTAAAACGCTGAGTCCAAGTTAATTGGGTTGTGTCTCCTGAACTGGGAACTGTTCATTTGAAAGCAAAAACAGATTGGCTCCTAGGAGCCAGAGGAATGGCAAAGAAAGCATTCTTTAAGTTAAGGACAGTATACACGGTATCCTCTGATGGAAGCAAGCTGACTGGTGTGTAAGGGTTAGGGACAGCTGGATGGACTGTGACTGGAGTCTGCTTGCTAACTTTCTGTAAGTCCTGTGCAGGCCGGTAATTATTTGTCCCAGGATTCTGAACTGGCAGGAATGGAGTGTTCCAAGCAGACTGGCAAGGTGTAAGTATACTGGCTTGTAAGAGCCATTGAATATGGCGGCCGATTCCCTCTCTAGCCCGCTAACTTATAGGATATTGCTTGACTTGAACAGGCAGGGCAGTAGCCAGAAGTTTTACAACTACCAGCGGGTGGTGCTTTGCCAGTCCTGGAGGGTTTGATTTTGCCCAGACCCAGGGAAAAAGAGTTTGCAGATTTAGTAGGAGAGGGTTAGTTTTGGTTTGTTTTTTGGTGGTGAGGACAAGACTAAGAGATATTCCTCTGATAGAGGGAAGTTAGCAGGGGCTCAGCAGGAGAGCACTGTGTGTCCCCTAACTTGAGATGAATTTGCTGAGCTGAGAAGATGGATGCCTGCAACTTGTGGAGCAGGTCTCGCCTGAGAAGAGGGAAGGGGCACTCTGGAACCACTAGAAATGAATGGGTTACTTTCTTTTTACCCAAGTTTACCTCATGTGAATGGGTGACAGGATATTCCTGAATAGCTCCAGTATCCCCCTGTATAGCCGCCATCTTGTTAGAGACACTGCCCAAGGGTGCTTGCGGTACAAAATGTTCAGTCCCCATGTTGATTTAAAAACGTACAGGCTGGCCCCCCCACAGTAGCAGTAACCATGGATTCCCAGGGGCCAAGTGAAAAGGAGCCCCTGTCCCATCAATCATCAGATTCCTCTGCTGCAGGGAGGGTGAGGACCCTTTTCTGTTCCGGTTTCTTCTCTGGCTTTAAAGGACATTTATTTTTCCAGTGTCCAGTTTGTTTACAATAGGCACACTGGTCCCTTTGTAGGGGAGCCCGCTCACCTTTCTGGCCTTCCTGGTGGGGATCTGGGATTCTCTGGCTGGTGCTCTGTGATGGAGGCTCTTTTAGTTCCCTGGAGGGCAGCCACTAAGATTTCTGCCTGTTTTTTTCTGGCTCTGTCAGCTGCCCTATCAGCGGCTTGAGCTGCCTGCTTTTGTTTTTCAACCTCTCAATTGTTAAAAACTCTCTGGGCTATTTCTAAAAGCTGAGTGATGTTCATTCCAGCAAATCCCTCTAGTTTTTGTAACTTTTTTCAAATGTCTGGAGCTGCCTGGGCCACAAATAATAAATTAATAGCACGGCTATTTTTGGGAGCTACTGGATTAAATGGGGTGCAAATTCGATAGGCCTTCTGGAGGCGCTCTAAGAACACTCCAGGTGACTCATCTGGCCCCTGGACAACTTCAGTGGTCTTTGACAGGTTCATGGGTTTCCGAGCAGCCCCTTTAATATCAGCAAGGAGATACTGGTGGAAATCTTCCAAAGCCCTCCTTCTCCCTGTGGTATTGGGATCCTACTCTGGTTGAGTAGAAGCAAAAACCTTCCCAAGGAGATTTTGGGCTTCCCCCTCTGGCCTACCAGCTGAGGTAAGGAAATACTTTCTGGCTTTCCTTTGAATTTGGTCCCTCTCTTTAGAAGTGAAAAGGGTTAGAAGGAGTTGCTGGCAATTGTCCCAAGTGGGTCTATGGGTGTGGAGCCCTGACTCCATCAGTGAAGTTAGGACCAGGGGCTTTTCAGAAAAGGGAGGGTTTGGGGCCCTCCAATTGTACAGGTTAGAGGTGGAAAAGGGAACATAAACCAGAAAGGGAGAAGAGGAAGCTACCCCACTCCTCCCCTTAAGGGAGGCACCACCCCCACTCATTAGCCAACGAGGGTGGTGCCTCCCTTAAGGGGAGGAGTGGGGTAGCTTCCTCTGGCCGAGGCCATAGCCAAGAGGCAATGGGTAGAGAGACCGCAGAAGACAATGGCTCAGGGGCTGGTGGCAGCAGATGGGCCACAGGAGGTGCTGACAAAGAAACTCTGGGAGATCCTTGGGGAGCAGGAGGATTGTTAAGGCAGAGGCAGTGGGTGCAGGTAGCTTTCCTCTTTTTTAGAGGAAGGCAGCACAGGAGGAGCAGAAAGTGCCACTTGAGCAGTAGGTCGAGGCAGGGAAGGTGTTTTACTTAGAAGGACCTTAGAGGTGGGGTTATGAATGGCGCCAAGACCGGAGCCACGGGGAAGGGTTCTGAACCAAACTAAACCATTGATTAATGTAAGGAAACTGATCAGGATGTCCAGGCGTTCCAGCAACAACTCGCCACACAGCTTGAACTGTTGTGGGGTTCAATGACCCTTTTGGGGGCCACCTGGTTTCGAGTTTCAGCCATTTCACTTTACAGAGAGTCTGGACTTGGCCTTCTTTAAGGCTGACTCTAGTTTTCTAAGAAGCCCAGAGAAAAATTTTTTAACATACACTGCAGAAAGTTTAGCAACTGGGGACGGGAGGAAGAGTTTCCCATTTTGGGAAATAAAGTCAAGAGGATTTAAGCAGAGATATTAAACCCAGCATGGACAAAAGTATTTATGGCCTGGGGGCATAGAGAACTGGAAAAACAGATTATGACCAGGAGAAACAAGAAAACGACTATAGCCACTATTTCATGCCACAACATGAGGTATTTTTGAACCTCAAACTATGGGGAGAAGGCAGGATGCTGGGGCCAAGAGGTTCCCAGTTTATAGGATCTGGGTGGCCCCTACCTTAGATGCCTCCATGTCTTAAGGCAGAGTGTTTAAATTCAGCTCTTTCTTTTAAGGGTTTTAGGAGGGATAACAAAGCCAAGTCCTGAAGACGCTGGACTTGCTGAGACACAGGAAAATTAGATGTTTGGGATAAAGGATGGGGATGAGGAGGAGCTTTGAGAACAGCCATGAGGGAAGGTAGTAGGTGTGCAGAAGAATTAGAGCATTACAGGCATAGGTTTTCCTACACAGTGTGCTATTTAGGGGCACTGGGAAAGTCGTGGGGTGACAGAAAAGGTGGGCGAGGAGATCTGCGGGATGGCTATTTTGAATCCACCACTGCTCCAAGAAGAAGGAGAAATTTAACCAGTTGTTGGGGCATGGGGTGTGACAATCCACGTGCCAACAATCTTTGTGGTGCCAGAAATCCCAAACTGGTGAATGATTTTTACAATTTTCCCCATAACAACACCTGATCTGTTTTTGACAGAAAAGACAGGACTGGGATGGCCAGCCCAATTGGCAAATAAGGGATTTGATCTCCTCAGATAGGAAGTTTGTGCTGAGTACCTTAAAGAAGTTTTTTTCCTAGTCGCTTCGGACAGTAGCGATGACCGGACATACAAATTCAGATGTTAGGAACAAACAGGACACCAGACACTTAGGTATATAATCACTTACGGCAATTTAAAGACAAAGGGGGGGCGTCCCGTATTGGGATTCTTTAGATGCCCACCTGGCCATGCCCCTTATGGGGATTTATGCTCCTCTTGGCATTGGCAGGTTGGTATAAACCCCCAACTTGGATTGAGCTAGGCTCAATACTGCCATAAGCCTTATGAGGTTGCCACGGAACCGTAGATTAGGGCACACTTGGACTCCGTAGTTTTCACCGTGGAGCCACAGACTGGAGATTCAGGTGCAAGCCCCTGAATTCCAAATTCACTCACTCAGGCAGAGTTTATTACAATTCCAAAGTAGAGGCCTCTTTAAAAGAAAAAGAGAAAGAAAGAGGGGAAGAAAAAGAGAAAGAGAGAGAGAGGGAGTGAAAGAAACGCTAAATTTAACAAAAAGCTTATTGACAGAAACCCGGACTCTGTCCTCCAGTGTCCTGGAGTATTGACAGAGTCATAAGAGAGGACCCCCATCAGTGTTGATTCCCTCCCAGAGGCAGACAGAGGCAGATCTGACTTACTTTCCTGGGACCAGAGACAGAGGACTCAGGGGCTGAATTTGGTGGGCACACCAGCAGTCGATCTGTTCCCTCTGGAAGGCCATGGCCTACCGGGCCCTGGAATGTCTAAGGGGGTGTCTCCCCTATAACCTGCCGTTCATCAAGGGAAGGCCAGAATGAGTCTGGCCATGCCCGGTGGTGATATAAAATCTCACTGGGGCCTCCAAATGTTATACCTGAGTGGGTAAAGGAATGCACCACACTGTGAGATTTGAGTTGCAAGTCCTTTATTGCCGGTGACCAAGAGATGGCTAACGCCCAAAATTCTCTCGGCCCTGAACAAAGAGTTAGGTGGTTTTCTTATACCCTAGTTTGAAAGGGGAGGGGGAACCTAGCTGAAGCAACTTTTTTTACAGAAGCAGAGCAAGCAAAAAGTTAAAAGATAAACTAGTACATAAGAAGTAAACAGTACCAGGTACAGGGGCTTAAGATCACAAAAGACATAAAACTTATAGATATGGGGCTCTGGGTACTTAGCAACATCTGCATTCCCAGGGTCTGCTGGTACTGCTTGACTTGGTATCTTATCAGCAAATGCATTCCTGGATATGCCTGCTGTCATCCTGCCCCAGCCACACACTACAGCTACATACTTAATGGAGAGAAAACAACTACAAGTGAAGAAGCTAAGATAGAGTTTGTCCGGCTTCTTTAATTAAGAATGAGTTAGTAAGGCCAACACAAGCTAGGATAACACATAGTAACTTTTGGATCATTGGGTCATCACCATGGCAACAGTAAATTGACATGGCACACTGGTGGACATGTCTGATTCAATGCTGTTTTTGCCCTGGCCTTCTTTTAGCTAGACCTCAATCTGGTCCCATGTCTGAGTTCCACCTCTGAGTCCTGTCTCCTACCTTAAAACAATGCCTACATTTTAGCAGAATTCAGGCGCCTCTTCATAATCCTAATCTTTTGGCCTTTTATTAGTTTTACAAAGGCAGTTTCAGTCCCCAAACTCAGTTTTAGGGAGGGACTATTATTCTCAATTTAAAAAATTCCCCCATGGTTAGCTTGGCCTACCCCCAGGAGTGAGGCAAAGACAGCTAGCCTGCAGCCTGTGATACTAGAAGCAAGATAGAGACCAGCCTGGGCAACATAGCAAGAGTCTGTCCTTAAAACAAAAAATTAGCTGGGTATGGTGGGGTGTGCCTGTAGTAGTAGCTACTCAGAAGGCTGGGGCAGGGAGGATCACTTGAGCCCGGTAGTTCAAACCTGCAGTAAGCTATATGATCATACCACTGACTCCAGCATGGGTGACAGAGCAAAACATCTCAAAAAATAATAAATATAAGAAACAAAGTCCAACATAAAATGGCAAAGTAATATACAATGAATAGTACATTATGAGATACTTAAATAAGATTTATTTTTAAAAACTAAGGCTTATAAACCTTTAATAATATTGTGATTTGAACATATAATATGGTAAAACAATATGTTATATGACATACTCAAGTTAGTAAGAAAATATTTTTAAAGATGAACCTGGAATTTGCCAGAAGGTAAGGATGCTTTCAAAATGTGAGAGATCCAGAAGCTAGTTGAAAAGCAGTTCCCATATATTAAATTGTGACCATTTATGTTTTGCTTCAAAAAGGAAATAACAATTAATTAAAGCAAGTTAAGATTGTAAAAAGCCATAGGTCTTTGAGCCATGATACTCAGAAGAAAATAAGAATTTATTTTCTCTTCAAATACCTAGTATTTTATTATAGCAAATTTTATTCAGAGAAGAAAAAATATTGTTTAAGTGTAGGTCTCTTGTCAGGATGGTTTAAACATATAACGAATAAGAGAATGTTAATAGCATGAGAAAGACAAGATTCCTCCTGTATAATATAAATAGGCTCATGAGACTTCCTGCAACCCCCTCAGCACCTGCCCACTTACCGGACATTCATCTACTAAATTGTTACCAAACATTAAGGAAGTGGGGCAAGGCATTCCTTTCCTAGGCATGAGAGGTCCTCCCACCTGACTCTGGGGCTTGAAACTGAAAAAAAATTTAAAATTCTGAAGCCAAGTGGATTTTACCATTTTATTTTTATGTTCTCCTTTTTCCTCTAAAGCAGCCAGAAAGGCTGAATTTTTACCTTTTAAACAGATTTTACTTTGTGGATTAATCTTTTTTTGCTTAAATTTAATTACTGAGTAGTGATTTCACCAGTTGTTTCAAGGTTGGTTACCTTACTAAAAATGCCGGATGAAGTCCAATGGGTCACACACTGGGCCTTTCTTTAACTTATAACTACAGTGTTGGAAGAGTTGTCACTCTAATCCAAAAAATCATCCTTCTCCTGTTGTGCCCATTTGCTCTGACCTTTCTCAGGGGATGAAATAAGAAAACAATTCATTTACAGTGCTTTTTTTAAAAAAAAGTTTTTTGCCTTTTTCAAAGTTATACACAGGCCAGGTGTGGTGGCTTATGCTTATAAGCCCAGCACTTTGGAAGGCTGAGGCAGGAGGATCCCTTGAGGTCAGGAGTTCAAGACAAAATTGGGCAGCATAGCAAGACCCTGTCTCTAAAAATAAAAATAAATTCAAAGTTATACATATACATGAGTTAAAAGTTTCAATATGTCTTCCTATTCTCCAAGGCAACCACTTTCAACTTCTGACTGATTCTTTGCTATTTACCTTCACATATCTAAATAACATGTGTTAGGCCAGGCGTGGTGGCTCACACCTATAATCTCAGCACTTTGGGAGGCGGGGGTGGGTAGATCACTTAAGCTCAGGGGTTCGAGACCAGCCTGGGCAACATGGGAAATCCTGTCTTTACAAAAACAACACCAAAATAATAGCCCGGTGTGGTGGAGTGTGCCTGTAGTCCCTGCTATGCAAGAGTCTGAGGTGGGAGGATCACTTGAGCCTGGGAGGTTGAGGCTGCAATAAGCCATGATTGCACCACTGCACTCCAGGCTGAGTGACAGAGACCCTGTCTTAAACAAAACAAAACAAAACAAAACAAAACAATATGTTTATATTTCTTCTTGATGTTTTAGTTACCATTTTCTGTTGATTTCCCAATATGGAAGATGAGGATTTAGCCTTCTTTTGCACACTCCTTTGTATCTCCACCACACATGTAGACTTTCAGTTATTTAATTCTCCTGAAACTTATAATTTGCTCACCCTGCACAATCAAGAAGATGTAATTGATGTAGTAGATCAATGTGATGCAGGATGTCCAGAAGGTCCAGATCTTTTCAGGCTATTTTATGATAGAGCACAGAAATACTGTTAACATAGCCCTGGAGCCAAACTGTAAATATGTACTTTTTTTTTTTTTTAATAAAAAAGAAATAGGGTCTAGCACTGTCACCCAGGCTGGAGTGCAGTGGCACAATCGTAAGCTCACTGTAGCCTCAAACTCCTGGACTCGAGCAATCCTACTGCCTCAGCTTCCTGAATAGCTGGGCAGATGCTCACTACTCTAATTTAAAAAATATATTTTTTTGCCATAGCGATAGGGTCTCACTCTGTTGCCCACACTGGTCTTGAGCTACTGGCTTCAAGCGATTCACCTGCCTTGGCCTCCCAAAGCACCGAGATTACTGGCATGAGCAACCACATCCAGCCAATGTGCACTTTTGTCTGTTTCATGGAATGCCACTATTTCTGATCCTTTCTTATGATTGGAATAGAAAAGAATGCATTCACTAAAATCAGTGGTGCATACCAAATATATGAGGATGTATTAATCAACTCTAGCAAATACACCACATCTGTCATGACAGCTGCAATCAGGCCTACTAATGGGTTGAGCTTGCAGTAATCTACCGTCATCCTTCAGAGTCCATCTATTTTTTGCAGGGCCATATGGTGAATTAAACAGAGATATGATGGGAATCAGCACCTCTGTTTTCTTTAAAATCTTAAGAGTGACATGAATTCCTGCTATCTTCTCTCAAGATATAATATTGCTTGATTTCCTGTGTGTGTTTCCTATGTGTTTCCTCAAAATTCATATGTTGAAGCCCAACCCGCGGTGTGACGGTATCTGGAGGTGGGGGTCTCTGGGAGATAATTAGGTTTAGACTATATCTTAGTCTATTTGGGCTGCTGTAACAGAATACCACAGACTGGGTGGCATATAAACAACAGAAATTTATTTCTCATAGTTCTAGAACCTAGGAAGTCTAAGATTGAGGCATTGCCAGATTCTGTATACGCTGAAGTCTTCCTGGTTCAAAGATAGGTATCTACTTGGATCCAACAACGCATGGGGAAAGGGGTGAGGGTACTCTCTAGGGTCTCTTTAACAAGGGCACTAATATCATTCCTTAATCATCTCCCAAAGACCTCACCCCCAAATACCATCATGCTGGGGATTAGGTTTCAATGTGAATTTGGGGGAACACAAACATTCAGTCTCCAATAGATAAGGTCATAAGGGTAAGCCCCCACAATGGGATTAGTATCCTTATAAGAAGAGGAACAATTCAGAGTTCTCTACACACTCACACTGAGAAAGGGTCATGTGAGGACACAGCAAAAAAGTGGTTGTCTGCAAGCTAGAAAGAGCCCTCACCAGAAACTGAATCTGCTGGCACCTTGATCTTAGACTCTCTAGACTCCAATACTGTGAGAAATAAATGTCTGTTGTCTAAATTTCCCGGTGTATATTATTTTGTTATAGCAGCCTGAGATGACTAAGAGACTGTGCCATGTTTCGCTGGAGCTGGGAAGCAGTTTCAACGGCTTTCACTTGGCCTTCCCCACCATTATGGCTTTTACTCCATAGGCAAAGTCCAAATGGATTTGCATCAATTGCCAAAAAGTACAATCCATTATACATTTGAAGGGTGGGGAAATGACCATTAGGTGTAGTCACAGATCCAGTAGTAAACTCACTCTGAGCTGGACCTTGCCATGACTCCATTTATTAACTGGCCTCTCTATGCCCCCATTATAACAGAGGACAACGATGATGCTTGTGGTCTGTGGACAGCAAGTTAAATTCATACCCTCTGTTTCACAATCCTTGGAAAGTTTGGGTATGTTCAATTCCCCAGGATACAATGACCCAAGTAAATGACTGAAGATCCCTTTGGGGAAGGACTGGGGAAACCATTACCATTTATACTTATTGAGGTATATCAAGGTCTCTTCAGTCAGTGGGTTCCAAGTCTAAAAATGCTCTGGTGTGGAAACTAATTGACTATTGTGTGACTATCCTTAGCATCCTGGTCATCTATCCTTTTTTTCCCACTGGTACATAATAATAGAGCTTTGTTGGTTGTCTCTTTCGCCCCTAAGAACATCATCATCTAGTAACCATTTCTATAACTCTCTGTGGGTCAGGTCCCCTTGGTAGGTCATAATAACGGCAAGCTCCTGGCTTCTGGTAATTAAGTACTGCCACTTGGCCTGTATTGTTTTGGGGTCTTAGCATCTCCATTGTTATCAGTGAGTCTAGGTCTGGGAGGCCTCTGCTACCATCTGTCCTGGCTTGCAGAGAGCCACCACTGAACTTTTTAGTGATGTTGATGTCCTTTGCACCAGTGCATTCCTTATGGCCTTGGTAAATGGTGTGTCCTCTGGGCCTTCCCTCAGAATATAATGATCACAACCTTCCAGCTGTACATAATATATTCACTCTAGCAGACCCATTTCTGGGAGCCTTTTAATCCCTTTTTGAGCCACCTGCCTACCCTGGCACTTCTGGCATTTCATTTTTTCCCCATGCTTTTAGAAGCCACTGTAGTAATGAGTGTTCAGGTCAACGTTTGGGGGTCCTTTGCAGAATATTAAATCCTGTATTTGGAAGAATACTCCAAATTCAATGTAACTTTCCCCATTCAATTTTATGTTCCAGCTCCCCTTGCTTAAGCACCATCTGAATCCAGCCCCGTGTATTCTTTCTAAGTTCCTGTTGCTACATGCTTGTCTAGGTCTTACATCTTCTTTGGGAAACAGTCCTTTACCTCTACTCACCAGCACAGCACCTTCCCAACTAGGTTATGCTATGATTTAACCCTAATTATAGGCCCACTGGCCAGAAGGCTAGGTGAGAGGTGAGTGCTGGGGGAAGGGAGGGGAAAAGGAGGACATGTCTTTCAAGAAGAAGCCTCTGCAATGTTTTCTAATACAGGAAAGTGATAGCTCTTAGGAGGGAGGAGGGGCCACACTGCAGGCATCAGAGGAGCCTGGGGAATTAAAATTTTCATGATCACTACCCACATGTCCCATGTGTCAGGGTGCTAGATTTTCTCAACCATGGCCCTGACTTTGACACAACAGACCTATTTTAGGCATTTAACCATCTTTTAAGTTTGGTCACTCTAAAGTGGTCTTGGTGCTCAGCTTTCTCCATTCTTCCCCTGCAGATGAGAGCTGCTTTTTGCGCAACAAAGGGGAGCTCTGGCTTTCACACCAGACCTTCAATTGCTTATTACCTACCCTCAGCTGTTCTTTATTTTTCTGTAATCAATGGAGTTTAGCAATTAGCCATCCAATTCTATTATCCTTATAGCTACAACTTCCACCATATGTCTTAGCTGCCAGATAATCACACCTGCTAGTGCCTTCTCTTCCACCTGGTACATCATTCCTGATTGGACCATTACCTTGTGCCAGGAGCTGACTATGCTTCACCTGCCACCTGCTAGGTAGTCTATAATTCAGCTCCCAAACCCTATCTGATTGTCTACTTTCCCCAACCAATCCTTGTACTAATTCGTGCAGGCAGGCTTCTTGAGGAGCAGATGTGGAGAGAGACAAAGCTGGAGTACAAGATGTGAAAGGAAGGGCGATGAAGTAGGGGAAGAGAATGAAGTCAAATTCTAGCGCAGGTCCAGCAAAGCTTTGGCCAGCCTGGCCAAGAGTTCTGAAGTGAATACTGCCCATCAGAAGTGTCCAGTGGTGGGCCATAATGGCTGAGCCTTCGTAGTCCAGCCTTGCTTAATCACCCAGTTTAGATTGCAAAGAGCATGACTGTGGACAAGGCCATTGTCTGCGGTTAAAGCAGAGCCTGATAGAACTGACAACTGGAGGTACTCTTTGCAGCTTGGGAGCAAGTCCTTCCTTGAAGGGGGATCTGGAAAGCACATCTTCATATCTACCACAAGGGCATACAGATATCCAGCACATTCTCTTTTCAAGGAACCAAAAGGTGTACAGGACTTTTCCATTTTTCACCTTTTGGGGTATCTTCACCAGCTGAGGATTTTTTTTTTTTAACTTGGTACAGGGAAGCATAGCAGAGAATGCTATTTGTTACCTAATATCCATTTTATCCTTCTTCCTTAATATTATAACCCTTGATTTTTAGTTGGGTATATGGCCACCCAGAATAATGTTGTCATATGACTTAAGCTCTGGCCAATGAGCTATAAGTAGGAATGGTTTGTACAGCTTCCTGGAAGTATCTTTAAAGAGAGGGGACCATGATCACCTTTATCCTATTTTCTTTCCTGCATAGGAGTGTAGACATGATGGCTGGAATTCAAACAACTATCTAGGACCAAAAGATAGAAGCCACATGTTAAGAATGGAAGAAATTAGGTCCCTGATGGTCATGGAATCACCATACTAATCTAGACTGCCTACTTCTGCATTATGTATACATGATAAATAAATAAACGTTAATTTTAGCTAAGGCCACTTAAAAATATTCTATTACTCATAAACGAACCTATTCCTATCGGATGCAGAGTTTGGTTCCTATAAATTTGTGCTACACATAACCTTAAAAGAAATGTGGTGTTTGTTTCATGGAAGCATTTGGGCAGTGGGTGGTAAAGCCTCAGATACTGCAAGATGGAAAAACTGGTGACCCTTGTTGTACAGTTGTCAGACATTTGGTAAACCTGTTGCCAGCTTTAGAAGGCAGATCACATGCCAATCAAAGTTGTGGCATGAAGGGAAATGGTTGGAAATGGCACGCGGATCACGAGGTCAGGAGTTGGAGACTAGCCTGGCCAACATAGTGAAACCAGCCTCTACTAAAAACACAGAAAAATTAGCTGGGCGTGGTGCGTGGTTGCATGCACCTGTAATCCCAGTTACTCAGGAGGCTAAGGCAGGAGAATTGCTTGAACCCAGGAGGTGGGGCTGCAGTAAGCCAAGATCATGCTATTGCACTACAGCCTGGACAACAAAACAAGACTCGATTCCCAACACTACCCCCAAAAAACACCTCATAATTTGAAGCTTTAAAGGGCAGGGAAAAAAAACCACACTTCCTCTTGCCTTCAGACTGAAGTACAGTTGGCCCTCCACATTCATGGGTTCCAAATACATGGATTCAACCAACCACAGATCAAAGAACCTTATGAAAAGAGGTACACAAATTTCCAAAAAGCAAAACTGGAATTTGCCACGGCCAAGTGTTAAATACTATGTAAATCCATGTGAATGAAGTGATGTGTAGACATTGTATTAAGTAATTAAATAATCTAGAGATGATTTAAAATATATGCAGGATGTGCATAAGCTGTATGCAAATACTATGGCATTTTATATATGGGACTTGAGTATCCTCAGATTTTGATGTCCGCAAGGGTCCTGGAACCAATTCCCTATAGATACTAAGGGATGACTGTACATAGAAACAGTGCCTGTGAAATTTAGGAAGGAAATATGCCTGGCATTTACCCATACAAGACTGACAAATATAGGATTACGAATGCTGTGAATCTATTAAATCTCATTATTTCCAGTGGGATTAGCTGTCATTAAGAGTGGGGTAGCTGGGGAGCGCACAGAAACCAGGAAAAAAGTTTCTGGGTTTAAAAACTAGGCAAGTACTATGGCTAGAATTTCTCCCACAAAGAACTGATTGAAAGCAAAAGGATGAGAAGGATATTAAATTTTTACATGAATTATATTGCCAGAGTACACCAAGCTTCTGCTATGGCTATTGACAAGCACAGGTGTGGAGGTGTTTGATTTTTCTGAAGCAGCATTAGCAGAAATCTCAGTGTCCAGCCACTTGTCCTGTGGGTATTGACAGGCAGGACCTAGGACATGCATGGCACTGGTGCAGATCATAGTGGGTATAGCGAGGTTCTAGGGTCAGCAGTGCAAGCAGCTTTCTGATGGTGGAGGTTTCCTAGGCATTGCAGTAGCAATGTGATTCCGAGACATCATTTCTGGATCATAGAAGAGTCATTGCTTCCTTGGTGGCCTGGTTCTGTGAAGACTTTGGGACTCATTCCTGAAAAACTAATCTAGTGCCTATTTAATCAACCCTCCCAAGTATGCAATACCATTGAGTTTCTACTAGCTGAAATGGATTCTGTTTTCTGCAACTGAATCTTAACTGATACCACACATTGTATACAGGAAGAATAGTGGCTGCAGACAATAGGATCTCAGGGATATGGGAAAGTAGAATTGCTTATCCATTCTGGTAGAGATCGAAAGTAGCAATAATTCTGCTAGTACTAGAAAATGAAACACTGCCTGTCTGTGATACACAATGGCTAAGACTGACTTATATATTTTCTAATCTTGTCCTTGTGTATTTGATTATATGCTGGTTCAACATCTGTACGTTAAACATCTCAATCTTAATATTCTAAGAACGATGATCCCTCCCATTTAGCCCACTAAGACCCCCATTTTAGCAAGGACCGACAGTTATCTAAGTTGCTCAGGTAAAACAAGACAAAAAAAATCATTGTTATCCTTGTTTTTTCTTTTCTTTTTGTCGGGGAGGGAACAGTATGACAGGGTCTCGTACTATCGCCCAGGCCGGAGTGCAGTGGTGCATCTCAGTTCACCGCAGCCAGAGATCCTCCCACCTCAGCCTCCCGAGTACCTGGGACTACAGGGAAGTGCCACCGTGCCCGGCCAATTTTTGGAGTGTTCTTACAGAGATGGGTCTCACCGTGTTGTCCAGGCTGGTCTTGAACTCCTGAGTTCAAGTGATTCACCGACCTTGGCCGCCCAGCCTGTTTTTTCTTACATTGTCATACAGCCAATCCATTAGCAGAGCTCATTGGCTGTACTCAAAACATAGCTTGAACCCTACCAGTTTTCAACATCCCACTATCTTATTCCAAACTATCAAAATTTATTTCTTGGTCTATTTAACCAGCATTTTGGCTGATCTTTCTGCTTCTACTTTTTTTTGAGACAGAGTTTCGCTCTTGTTGCCCAGGCTGGAGTGCAGTGGTGCGATCTTGGCACACTGCAATCTCCACTCCCCGGTTCAAGCGATTCTCCAGCCTCAGCCTCCAGAGTACCTGGGACTACAGGCCTGTGCCACCACGACTGGCTAATTTTGTAATTTTAGTAGGGACAGGGTTTCACCGTGTTAGCTACGCTGGTCTTGAACTTCTGATTTCAGGTATCTACCTGCCTCAGCCTCCCACAGTGTTTGAATTACAGGTGTGAGTCACCGTACCTGGCCTTCTGCTTGTACTCTTGAAGGTCAACGTGTATCCTGCCATTCCCCAGCTCAGAATCATCCAACCACTCCCATCTCCTTACTCGGCTTACCCAGGGCCCTGCCTGTCTCACCCATCTCCCATCTTCTTCTTCTTTTTTTTTTTTTTTTGGTGATGGTGACGGAGTTCTGCTCTGTCACCAAGGCTGGAGTGCAGTGGCGCAATCTCGACTTGCTGCAACCTCCGACTCCCAGGCTCAAGCGATTCTCCTGCCTCAGCCCCCCGAGTGGCTGGGACTACAGGCGCGTGCCACCACACCCAGCTAATTTTTTGTATTTTTAGTAGAGACGGGGGTTTCACCATGTTAGGCAGGATGGTTTCGATCTCTTGACGTCGTGATCCACCTGCCTTAGCCTCCCAAAGTGATGGGATTAGAGGCGTGAGCCACAGCGCCCGGTCTCCCATCTTTTCTTAAACTCACTGTGCTCTAAGCGCCCTGGCCTCGTTGTTCCTTTCCAAGACACCAAGCACATTAAGCTTCAGGACGTTTCCAACTTGCTGTTCTCTCTGCCCGCACCATTCTTCCCTCAGGTTCCTCCAAGGCTCGCTCAGCTTTATTCAGCTCTGCTCAAATGTCAACTCAAAGAGATCTTTCCAGGCTACTGTATCCATCACTTATTAGTGTCACTCGTCTCCCTCTCCAGAACGTAATGCTCCTTTATGGCAGGGAATGCACTTCATCCCTCGCACCTTGAAAAATGCCTGGTACATAATAGGCGCCTTAAAAATATTTGATTAAATGGATTTGGACTGAACGTATTTTGCTTAACTGCAGCACTCGCGTTGAGGTCACCTCACCAAAGCAAGCACACAAACACAAAACGAAGCACAACCAGATGAGGCCTGCCTGCCGCTCCTGAACCCTTTGGGAGGGCTCGTGCGGGAACCCTGGGAAGCTCCTGCGGCCGGAGCTGGGCCTGAAACTGTTCTTTCGTTTCCTTCTGCGGCCGAGAAGGGGAAGGGGTCAACATGCGCACCGAAATGGGAAAGGGGTAAATAAGAAAAAAATGGGCGTGGAGGGGCTGAGGATGGGGCCTCAGCTCTACAGCATTCGCCTGAGAATGTACTGTTATCCGTGGCAGCACCTTGTCTCACTGGATGGCACTAGGCCCGCTGGGGCCGCGACTCAGAACTGAAAGCCCCAGCGTGGCACCAGCAGCCAGCCTGGCAGCCATTTTCGGAAGCTGCTCTCCTAGTAACCCCGCCCGGGAGCGTACGCACGAAAGGGAGGCGGGGCTTGCCGCGAGGGCCTCGCTCCGGAAGCCGCACCCTCCGCGGCGTCCCACCGTCGAAGATTAACAAAACGCCAAACAAGATTTTAACAGTCGGCAGCGAAAGCGCGCACTCGAGCGCCAATGAGAGCGGAAGGAGGGGCACCGCGCCTGAGGAACGCTCCGTATGTCGAACAATGATTGGCTGGAGCCCTCCCTTCTTCTTTTTTTTCTATTAGCTGGGCTTGCTGCTCCCGCCCATCTAATTGGCTTTGGTCTAGGTACTTCTGATTGGCTTCCCCCGGGCGGTGGGGGGCGCGGTTTTGGGGATCGTTCATCATGGATTGGTGAATTTGGGCTCCTTCTCCAGGCGGTGGCCCGTCGGTCTTCTCTGTCCCGTCTCCCGACCCGTACGCTTTTCCCTTAACTCGCGCGCACGAATGGTTAAAAAAAGGGTGTGAGGCTCGAGCCCGCCAGCCAGGCCGCTAGCACTTCGCGCGCGCCCTCAGCGAGGACCCGCACGGGCTGCCCGGCTCTGTGCCTGCGCTGTTTGAAACTGTGGAACCCGTTAGGCTATTGGGGAACTACCGTCCCAGCTGGCTCCGGAGCCCGTGCGTGCCGGGGGTGAGTGGCCGTCGCGAGGCGGCTCCTGCCTTTCGCGTCTCCGCAACGTGGAGACTGGAACCGGCAATTTCAAAGGACGCCACGTTCAATCGCAGCGCTGGCGCGGGCGGAGGCTAAAACACGGGGGTCCTGAGACTGAGGAAAACGCGCCAAGTTCCCCTCGGTGGTGGAGTGCGAAGGACCCTAGCGGTTCAGGCGCTCGGCGAGCGGGGCCGCTGCTTCTTGCGCTCCTGGCCATCCCGGGGCGGGCGCGTTTGGGCGCCGCTCCGGGGATGTAGTTGGTGCCGGTGCAAGCGGGACCGAGCGGTGGCCGGGGTTCCCGCTCTTGGAAGCGGGTGGTCACTCCCCCGCGGGGAGGGCGATCCGACCAGATTTTCCTGGGGTCGGGGACCCGGCGGGCTCGGGGCAGGGACTCACCTGTCGCACCCACACTCATTCGGGTTGGACTCGCCGGCGTCATCGCCGCGGACCTCGCTTTGGCCATGACCAGGTAAGAAGGGCCTGGGAGGAGGGGCCGGCGCTCGGGCGCGGGGGCAAGTTCGGCAGGCACCGGAGAGGAGCTGCCGGGGAGACCCCGGGAGTGTGTTGGCCCCGCATCCTGACCGAGCTGCCAGCGGGAGCCGTGTGTGCCCCGGGCGGGGCGCCCGTCTTGCCGCCGTCGGGACGCGAGAAAGCAGGTGCGGGCTGGGCGTAAATAGGCCAATTCCACGGTGAGGGCGCCCTGCGCGGGGGTGTGGGCCGAGGACGCCGCCGCCAGCCTCCCCCGGCCCGGTGGCCCGGTTGCTGCTCGTCCTTCCAGTTTCCTTTCCGTTCCCGAGAGCGGTGAAGGATGGGGAGAAAGAAACGTTTCCACGCAGGTTGCGCTGTGTCGGTAATTGCGAAATTTTACCGCGCATTTTCTTTCACTTACACTTTTTCCAGAAGTATTTAGAACGCCACGTGTCTTAAACCTTGGCGAAGATATTGTCCTTGTTGTAGATTTTTCTTGAGAAATCGGAATCGAGTCGTGTCATAAAGGAAAGAATTTAAAACTATTGGGACTGAGTATTCACGCTGTCAACAGATGATGGTCGATTCGTTGTGATTTCTGCGAAAGTTGACTTAGTTACAGGAGAAATATTTTGGATGTAACAGTCCCCCAGTTGTAAGGAAAGCCAGGAGCAAGAAATAATAGCGCGGAAGATACTGCATCTGGCAAAATGTTACATTCTCGGTGTGAGCATTGCTTTGAGGGGCCAGGAGGTTTGTTTCGTTGATTAAGCTGGCGATCCGCTATTTCACCCGCGTAATCATTCTTCTGTGAAGTCCAGTTACTCTGTCAGTTTGAGATCCAGTTTCTATTATCCATTAGAATGGGCTCTCGAGAAAAACCTTTTATCAGAATCATTAATGCTTGGCGATCCGTGAGAACTTAGCGCAGATTGGTTTATCAGTCAGAAGACAGCGCTTCCTCAGAAGCGTTAGATACGAACAGGGGAGTAAGTGGAGTTGGAGACAGAATGGGGAGATTGGTCACTTTACAGTTCATCCTGACTTGGATCTCAAAAATGATTTCAGTGCTGAGTTCAGTGTGAATTCCTAGATCGGTGTCAGCCGAGTGAAATGCTTAGTAAGGATGGAATTTGAGTATTTCATGTTATTACTCTGCATTTTAAATTTGAAAGTCGTTGCTGAGATTTTGGGCTTTAAGTAATTTTATGGTAATACTCCAGTCAGACACTTTTTCCTCATTTGTCCTACTGAAATATAGGACTGATGTAGAAAATATTAACTCCTACAAATGTTGCCATATTTTTTCATGTGAAAGTTTTACTTTAAAACAGGGTAGGAGAGTTGCAAATGGCAAACCAGATCATCTTTTTTCCTACTGAAAGCACTATTTTTAAAAACCAAAGTTTTTTAAAAAGTTTGGAAAATGAGTAGAATATTGTAGGTTCTAGTGCATTAAGAATTTGATTTATGGGCTGGGCGAGGTAGCACATGCCTGTAATCCCAGCACTTTGGGAGGCCGAGACGGGCGGATCATGAGGTCAGGAGTTGGAGACCAGCCTGGCCAACATGGTGAAACCCCGTCTCTACTAAAAATGCAAAAAAAAAAATTAGCCGGATGTGATGGTGCACACCTGTAATCCCAGCTACTCAGGAGGCTGAGGCAGGAGAATCGCTTGAACCTGGGAGGTGGAGGTTGCAGTGAGCCGAGAATTTGATTTACACAAAGTGCATCGAACAATTTTTTATATCACTGTCTCAACTTTGCATATGTTTTATTATCTTTCACTTAGGTTTTTAGGTATAACTTAACAGCATTCCTATGCCTTGAATGCAAATTATACTTTAATAAGCTTTTTAGATACTGATATTTTATTTTCATGTATTCATGTTAGTAACTAGAAAAGGCCTTGGAAGAGAGGACTCATTATCGTCCAGCACTATGATAATGTTCATCCTTGTTTCCCACCTTGTACTTGGGAATTAGAGGTGGTAGTGCTCAGTCAGTATTTTCTGAATGCATTATAATGAAATATAAAGTTTTTGCTACTTATACTACTTTACTGTAGGTCTGTTAAATAGGATATTTTATAATGTGACCCTTAATCCATAGCAGGCTGATTTTAAAAATTCAGTAGCTTCTATTTTTTGTTCTTTATGAATAGTGTGGCAAGCTCCATTTAAACAATAAATATTGAGTGCTTATTGACAGGCATGAGGTTTTAAAATATTAATTTCTAAGTTGTACCATTCCTTTGGTAAATTTGTTTTCAGAATTGATGATTTTGTTACCTAAAACTGGTTACCAAAAACTAATACAACTTTTTCTCTGCGATTAACAGATATAATTGGTGATTACAACTTTTCCCTATAAATTTGTTCTTGACACCTCCTTGGGATTTGAAGAAAAAAAATGCCTGGTGTCATACCTAGTGAAAGTAATGGACTTTCAAGAGGTAGCCCATCAAAGAAAAGCAGACTTTCTTTAAAGTTTTTTCAAAAGAAAGAAACTAAGAGAGCTTTGGATTTCACAAATTCTCAAGAAAATGAAGAAAAAGCTTCTGAATATAGAGCATCTGAAATGTATGTATCTTACATTTCTGTACTTTTAAAATTCTATGGTGAAGCAGCAGTGAACTTGATTGACAACTCCAGTCTGACTTTATAGAGACAAAAAAAAAAGTACACCTAAGTGTACTTTTTAGTAAGTCTAGCAGTTTATAGTAGGAACAGCAAAACTGGTGCTTCCCCATAGGGATCACATCCTTAATGTTTAACTCATGAACATTGTGCTCAGCCATTTAGACTAACTTGGAGAAATATTTATTGACTAAAATTGTCTGAGTTTAAATTTGATTATTTGCAATGCAAAAACATTTGTGTAGGGATAAAAGGTGATATATATTTGTTTGGTTCAGAAGACTTGACAGTTATGTAAGACATTTTAAACTTTGTAGTCATGTAACTAGTCATACCTGTTGGAGGCACACGATTGTAAATTATAAAAATAAACTTATAAATAAGTAATGCTTTTGATGCAAATAAATTCTTTAGCTACTGAAAATATATCAGAACAAAGTAGAATACTTTATTTCATCAACAGCAGCTCTAGCTGGAGTCTGTCTGTACTACTTTCCTGTTTAACAAATAGGCACTCTGCTAGGTGACTAAGGTGGATTTGGTTCCATGTGTTAATTTCCTAATAGCTACCAATAATCAGTTGAGATTGAGAGATAACCTTTCGTTTATCAGCATTCATGCTTGCTAAATACTTTGAGGTGTTAGAGTAATGATAGCTAGCAATCGTAAAATAAATAAAAATACTGGGAGGACCTAGTGGGGTTTTTTTTGATTGCTGAAGAAGTAAAAGAATAATAAACTTGAACAATTTTTTTTTTTTTTTTTTGAGACGGGGTCTCATTCTGTTGCCCAGGCTGGTCTTGAACTCCTGGGCTCAAGCAGTCCTCCCAAATAGCTGGGATTACGTGTCAGTGCCACCACACCCACCTTCTGAACATTTTCTTTTTAAGTGAGGGATAGCTATATAATTTTTCTTATTTTGGCCAGCAGGAAGTCATATATAATTCTCTTCATAGACTTTCTTTCCTCTGAATTCTTATTAATAGAATCTTACTTAGTGCAGCCTCTCCCAATATTGTCATGGTTAGTTTATTCCCAGGTTTTTATTCAGTAAAACTACTTGATTAAAATGTCAAAGTAGGTGAAACAAATCACAATCTTAGTTCCTCAATTTTCTACTCTGTAAAATAGGATTAACATCCTTTTAAGGGAATTGTTTTGAGGCTTGTTAAGTGTAATAATGTTTTTAAATGCTTTTAAAACTTATTTTGGGCATGTAGCAGTTTTTGAGCCTGTATTTTTAAAAATGTCATCTGAACAAGATTCACATACTTTTTAGATTATACAACTTTTGGGAAAAGACTAAATCTACGGAAGTAATATTTTCATCTTGTTTAAGATACTATTTGATTATCTTTCTCCCTTCTATACTTAATAGTGATCAAGTTGTTCCTGCAGCGCAGTCTTCACCTATAAACTGTGAGAAGAGAGAAAACTTGTTACCATTTGTGGGACTGAATAATCTCGGCAATACCTGTTATCTTAATAGTATACTTCAGGTAAATTGACAATTTTTCTATATAGTAAAGCTTTAGTAGATGATGTAACATTTAACGTTTCTGAGTTATTGGAGGTCTTTAATGTCCATACTGTCTTCGCCTTTCATTGTAAATAAACCAGAGTAGACTAAAACAGTATGTTGCATGTTATTAAACTTTGGGATAAGAGAAAGTGATATACTAAATAAAGGTGGGATAATAAAATTGAGTAGACCTTGATAAAATGGAAGATGTCAAAGCTTTAATTTCTTTCTCTGATTCCTGGTGCTACAGTGATGTATCTTATCCCTTGGAAATAATGTTGGTGTTGTGTTGTGTGTCCTTGTAACCTTAAAGTCTTAACAATATCTGCCCAGGCTCAGTGCATTGTGCCAATGAGGGAAGACACTGGGCTACTACTGCTGGGGTGGAGAACAAATTTTGACACAAAACTTAATCTCAGAATTTTAGGTAATACACATTAAAAGTGTGCTGTAGAAAGCATGATGTTGTATTAATGATTTTACGTATCTTGTTGGTTCAGTAAACACTGAGACAATCTCGCTTTTTATAGGTATTATATTTTTGTCCTGGTTTTAAATCTGGAGTGAAGCACTTATTTAATATTATTTCAAGGAAGAAAGAAGCTCTAAAGGATGAAGCCAATCAAAAAGACAAGGTAGGAAAAATATATAAAAGAACAGAAAATAACATAAAATGCCAAAGTAAATGAATGGAAATTTACTTGCCTGGAAATGAAGAGGATTTTGGGGGGAGGATGACAAAGATTATTTCTCTGTTAATGAACTATTGTCAGAAACGCAGTTGTTTTTCATTCTTTCAAGTTAGCTAACTAGATAATTCTCTTTTACTGAGTGTTTGCTCTAGTCCTCAAATCTGTTTATTAAACTTCTGTCATTTGTATACTGTAATCACCGTGTTCTACCCATGTATAACCTATTTATCCATTGTGTTTTCAAATTGACTTTTTAAAAAATTTAAATACACTGTATTTAAAACCATTGTAATTCACATGAATAGTAATTAAAAATTCCTCTTAAAATTACAAAAAAGACCAGGCATATTGGCTCACACCTGTAATCCCAGCACTTTGGGTGGCCAAGGTGGGTAGATTGCTCGAGCGCAGGAGTTGAAGACCAGCCTGGGTAACAACGGCAAGACCCTCTCTCTACCAAAAATACAAAAACTAGCTGGGTGTGGTGGTGTGCCCCTGTAGTCTCAGAGCAGGGAGGATTGCTTGAGCC
>NW_016107450.1:3186943-3190701 GCF_001604975.1 Cebus imitator | reverse complement strand
AAAAAAAAAAAAAAAAAAAAATAAGGTTGATTTGTATATCCCATAAAATTAGTGTTATAATGCAACTTAGAAAAGCTAGTAAAGTGAGACAAAGACAAAGGAAGAAGGCACTTAATTTGTTCACAAACAAAATTACTGGTTTGTGTGTTTCTTTCTTGACAGGGAAATTGCAAAGAAGATTCTTTGGCAAGTTATGAATTGATATGCAGTTTACAGTCCTTAATCATTTCGGTTGAACAGCTCCAGGCTAGTTTCCTCTTAAATCCAGAGAAATACACTGATGAACTTGCCACTCAGCCAAGGCGACTGCTTAACACACTCAGGTATAGCCTATGATATAATTTTAGGGTTTCCATTTAGCTACTTGTTTATATCCTTGGAGGAGAATGATATGTGAACAAACAGAAATAAAGGGCAAGGAAAGTAAGAAACTCTAGGTCCACAGTCCTTTATATCCCAGAGGCTCTGAATACTGGAATTTTTTTTCATAAATTTGGTGCTAAATTCGTTAGATCTGAATATATTATATGAGGCTTTTTATAGTCATTATTCATGTTTATCTCTAATGTGAATATTCATACATCCTTCTATAGAAGTAGGATTGTGTTTAATTATAGAGTACTACCATATTATGTCGGTGATAAATATTTTATATGTTGTATTATCTTTGAATCTGAAAATGTCTGAATTTCTAAATGCATGGTCCTCAGATTAGGAATTGTAGAACTATATTCAAAATATGTGTAAGGACTGTAAGTTCCAAATAATGTATTTTGTTACATGTGATTAGAGGAGAACTATTGGTTAACTAGATTAGATTACTTTTTGTTATTTTCTTAAAAATGAAACTTTATATATATAAAATAACCTTATTCAAATAAAGTTATACTAATAGGGCAAGTCTTTAAAACAATCACTTAAGCATTTAGTTTAGAAATAGAACTAGGTGCAGTATATTGCTACAACTTAGTTAAGAGGTATTGTAGGCTGGGCACAGTGGCTCACACTTGTAATCCCAGGACTTTGGGAGGCTGAAGTAGGTGGGTCAAGAGTTTGAGACCAGTCTAGCCAACATGGTGAAAACCCCCTCTACTGAAAATAGAAATATTAGCTGGGCGTGGTGGTTCACACCTATAGTCCCAGCTTCTTGGGAGGCTGAGGCAGGAGAATTGCTTGAACCTGGGAGGTGGAAGTTGTGGTGAGCGAGATTGTAACACTACAGTCCAGCCTGGGAGACAGAGCAAGTCTCCTGTCTCCAAAAATACAAAAAAGTATTGTAGCATGGTGACCAAGAGTGGGGTTTGAATACTGGCTTTTCATCCTAACTAGTTCTGTGACCTTGGGCAAGTTATTTAACCGCTGTGTGCCTCAGTGCCTGTATCTATCTGTCAGTAGTGGCGGTAATAGTCCCTTATAGGGTACTATTGTTATTATGAAGATAATGTATATGTAGGAGATAAAACATTTTGACTAAGACCTTGTATATGGTAAGCACTAAGTATTAGTTATTAATATGTTTAGAAGAGGATCAAGCATATTAAATATATTATAAAAGATATGTACATTTTTAGAGGTTCAAAGTATTATAATGAAAAACAGATAAAATTTACTCTTAGTTTCAGGTAAGAAATTTCAAATTAGTGCTGAATAAATGTCTTGAGATTTAAAAATTAAATAATTTACAATATTCCTTACATGAATTCATTTCTATGTAGAAATAGTTTTATGTACTCTATCTTTAAAACTAGAATAGATGAAATGGAAATTTTTATTTATAGGGAACTCAACCCTATGTATGAAGGATATCTACAGCATGATGCACAGGAAGTATTACAGTGTATTTTGGGAAACATTCAAGAAACATGCCAACTCCTAAAAAAAGAAGAAGTAAAAAATGTGGCAGAATTCTCTACTAAGGTAGAAGAAATACCTCATCAGAAAGAGGAAATGAGTGGTATTAACAGCATGGAGATGGACAGCATGAGGCATTCTGAAGACTTTAAAGAAAAACTCCCAAAAGGAAATGGGAAAAGAAAAAGCGACACTGAATTTGGTAACATGAAGAAAAAAGTTAAAGTATCCAAGGAACACCAGTCATTGGAAGAGAACCAGAGACAAACTAGATCAAAAAGAAAAGCTACAAGTGATACATTAGAAGTTCCTCCTAAAATAATTCCCAAGTATATTTCTGAAAATGAGAGTGCAAGAGCTTCACAAAAGAAATCAAGAGTTAAAATAAATTGGTTAAAGTCTGCAAATAAGCAACCCAGCATTCTTTCTAAATTCTGTAGTCTGGGGAAAATAACAACAAACCAAGGAGCTAAAGGACAATCTAAAGAAAATGAATATGATCCCGAAGAGGACTTGGGGAAGTGTGAAAGTGATAACACAACTAATGGACTTGAATCTCCAGGAAATACTGTTATACCTGTAAATGTTAATGAAGTTAAACCCATAAACAAAGGTTAGTATGATTCTTAGACTTTGATAGGTAGGAGCATTAACAGCTACAGAATTAGAATTTTCTCTTCTTAAATACATGTATAATATAATCTCTATGCATAAAATTGTTTCAAGAGAAGGAAATGTAACACTAAATGTGAACTATGGTGTTTTAAGTGCTATGCTTAAATTAGTGTGTGTGTGTATATATTTATATATATGTAATGTCATTAAAGTAATTTTAACTTACAGTTATAAAGTAGGGAAGTTCAGCTGGGCCATGGTAGCTTGCACCTGTAATCCCAGCACTTTGGGAGGCTGAGGCAGTTGGATCACCTGAGGTCAGGAGTTCAAGACTAGCCTGATCAACATGGTGAAACCCCATCTCTACTAAAAATACAAAAATTAGCCAGGCATGGCGCATGCCTGTAGTCTCAGCTACTCAGGAGGCCGAGGCAGGAGAATGAGGCGGAGGTTGCAGTGAGTCGAGATGCGCCACTGCACTGTAGCCTCGGTGACAGAGCAAGACTCTGTCTCAAAATAAAAAAGTAGGGAAGTTCAGTATATTTTAATGTACATTTAGGAGTACATTTCCCTTTATGCAGTGTTTGATATAAAGTCATGAAGGACATTGCATTTAGTGAAATTTTTAAAGTAGGGACTAAGTACAGTCATGTGTTGCTTAACAACAGGGATATGTCTTGAGAAATGTGCTGTTTCATTGTGCGAATACCACAGTGTACTCATACAACTAGATGGTAGCGCATACTACACAACTAGCCTATGTGGTATAGACCAGGGGTGTCTAATCTTTTGGCTTCCTTGGGCCACATTGGAAGAAGTGTCTTGGGCCACACACAAAATACACTAATGGTAGCTGATGAGCAAAAAAAAAAAAAAAAAAATCACAAAAAGTCTCATATTGTTTTAAGAAAGTTTATGAATTTGTTATGGGCTGCAGGCAAACTTTGAATGGCCTATTGCTCTTAGGAACAAACCTGTACAGCATGTAGTTATACTGAATACTGTAGGCAACTATAGCACAATAATATTTGTGTATCCAAAACATCTAAGTATAAATATGTAAACATAGGTATGGGACTACTGTCATACGCAGTCCATTGTTAATTGAAACGTTAGGTGGTATGTAACTGTAACTTAACGTCAAATTTGAACTAAATTTTTACCTAGTTTTGTCCAGATCTACAGATCTCAGGGAAAATATATAATATTAATATGAATAGTTTTACTGAAAATGTCATCCTTATTCTGGGTTTATTCTGTGGGGAGGTGTCTTTAGGAAAGGAGTGACAATA
>NW_016107450.1:3174176-3186905 GCF_001604975.1 Cebus imitator | reverse complement strand
GGTTCAAGCAATTCCCGTGCCTCAGCCTCCCCAGTAGCTGGGACTATAGACGTATGCCACCACACCTGGATAATGTTTATATTTTTAATAGAGACGGTTTCACCATGTTGGCCTGACTGGGCTCAAACTCCTGACCTCAGGTGATCCTCCCAAAGTGCTGGGACTACAGGCATATGCCACTATGTCTGGCTAATTTTTTTTTTTTTGTATTTTTAGTAGTGACAGGATTTCTCCATGTTGGTCAGGCTGATCTTGAACTCCTGATCTCAGGTGATTCCGCCTACCTTGGCCTCCCACAGTGCTGGGATTACAGGCATGAGCCACTGTGCCTGGCCTGCAACTGACTTCTTTTGGAGACAGTAGTAATTCATAATCAAAGTTTTATCTTTACAGGGACCTTAAATTTCATTAATAGGGTACCTCTAATCTAATAATGCTAATAAGCTGATATATGAAAATGGAACTTTTATTCATGATATACTTTATTTAAATGGAAAATTGGTCATTTGGAGTATAATGAGAAACTAATCTGTATAGACTCATAGTTTCCTATTTTCATTTTAGGTGAAGAACAAATTGGTTTTGAGCTAGTGGAGAAATTATTTCAAGGTCAGCTGGTATTAAGGACTCGTTGCTTGGAATGTGAAAGTTTAACAGAAAGAAGAGAAGATTTTCAAGACATCAGTGTACCAGTACAAGAAGATGAACTTTCCAAAGTAGAGGAGAGTTCTGAAAGTAAGCAAAATTGGACTCTTGTATGGACCATGGAATATTTATAATTCTTTAACAACACAAAGTCTAACAGTAGCTGGTATAATTAGGGAGGGGGAAAAAAGCTAGCTTTTAGTGTCGATCGTAACCTTTCTGCTTATCTGGTTTCACTTGTAAATAGCATTTGGGAAATAGTGACATTTTTATTTTGACATAGAGTGTGTTAGAATGGAAAACTGAAATGCTTTAATAAGTGTACTTTTGGGGACCTGGGTCTTTCAGAGCTACTGAGGTTATTTTTAACACAATAATTCAGCCACTGTTGTGTCTAGTGCTTACCACAGAATATGAAAATACCATAGGAGAGAATCATGAGACAGGATGAGACAGGTTTATCTGTCAGATATTGAAAATTTGTGATTAAATGTAAACTATTTTGTTTTACACTGAGGCACAGAGACTAGGCTTATTTTGTTTTTGCTGTCTCTATCGTAATTTTTTTTGCTGATCAAATATAGATATTTAAAAGATAATGTACTGTTGGATGTGCTTATGAAAGTAGTTTCTGAAAGTAAAAATCTCTTTAGTTATTTAGGAATGGGTTGGTCAATTGAAATTAAATGGTAATTTTGAACATGAAACTTTAGTGGTTTATTTTTGAATGTCTGAGAGAGATACTTATTTGTGAGTGAAAGGATTCTCTTTTAGTTTCTCCAGAGCCAAAAACGGAAATGAAGACCCTGAGATGGGCAATTTCACAATTTGCTTCAGTAGAAAGGATTGTAGGAGAAGATAAATATTTCTGTGAAAACTGCCATCATTATACTGAAGCTGAACGAAGTCTTTTGTTTGACAAAATGCCTGAAGTTATAACTATTCATTTGAAGTGCTTTGCTGCTAGTGGTTTGGAGTAAGTATTGTAAATAAGAGCTATATGAAGAAAATTAGCTGCTGCAGAAGATAAGTCTTGTTCAAAATGCTGTAATAGAAGGAATTTAAAGTACTGAAGTCGACTGTAAAGATTGCTTTAGTAAAGTTCTGTTCTCAATTTATTAACAGTTTACTTAAAAAAATGCATCAACCTTAAATTCTTTGGATATGAATACATAATCTACTACTAAGTAAGATTTCTTTTTCTTTCTTTTTTTTTTTTTTTTGAGACAGGGTCTTATTCTAGTTGCCCAGGCTGGAGTGCAGTGGCACAACCTCAGCTCACTGCAGCCACAACCTGCCGGGCTCAGGTGATTCTCCCACCTCAGCCTCCTGAATAGCTGGGACTACAGGTGCATGCCACCACGCCTAGCTAATTTTTTGTAATTTTAGTAGAGAATGGGATTATAGGCAGTTTCTTTATACATCTTTTCATATTCATTCCCTCTTAGATGTTAGTAGCAGAATTTAGTAGAACTGACTAGCAGGGAACAAATTTTGTATACATCAAGATTTTTTTGAAGGGGTGGGAAAGGCTAAATTTTTCCTAGTTTTAAGGTAAAGCAGGAAATCAAACTAGTCTTTGAACAGTTTGAAAAAAATTGCTAATTGTTTTTGGATAGTCTGTTTTTCTGACATGCATGTCATTGTATATGTGACTCCTTTGTACATTAGTTGCTTGTTTGAAATTACCATGAGAGCTTCCCAGTAGCTCTCTTAGCTCTCTCACACTTGATTATGTCTGAAAATGACATATAGCCCCTTATTCAGTGGACCTTCCCTTTGCTAATAGTAAAAATACAATTTTATTTACTTTCCTAAATGTTGGTAGAGAAAAAGTTCACACTAAAAATGACTAAAATGGACTGGGCATGGGTGGCTCACACCTAGTAATCCCAGCACGGGCAACATAACAAAACCCTGTCTCTACAAAAAAAAAATACACAAACTAGCCCAGTGTGGTGGCGTGCACTTGTGGTCCCAGCTACTCTGGAGGCTGAGGTGGGAGGATCACTTGAGCCCCGGAGGCTGTGATTAGCCATGATTGTACCACTGCCCTCAGCCTGGGTGACAAACTGTCTTGGAAAAAAACAAAAACAACAAAACTACACACAAAAACTAAAATGTAACATTTTGGGTTCATGTTCAGTCTATTTAAAATACCATTTCTTTTCTTACTGCACAAAATTAGGAAAATAAAGGAAAAAATACTTTATCTCCACAGAAATGCCTGAATATTAGAAGTTACTTCAGTATTTTTTTGTTTCTGCATGTATTATAAATATTACTGAAGGATGAGGTCTAAACGTTTTCTGCTTTTCTGATTGTTCATATGAGCACTGAATATTAAGGGTTTATTCAGATTTTTACTTGGTTTCAGATTGGGGTATAACATTTTCAATTTAAAATGGAACTGCAGGAAATCTTTTCTTTTTTTCCTCCCAAAGGTTTGATTGTTATGGTGGTGGACTTTCCAAGATCAACACTCCTTTATTGACACCTCTTAAATTGTCACTAGAAGAATGGAGCACAAAGCCAACTAACGACAGCTATGGATTATTTGCGGTTGTGATGCATAGTGGCATTACAATTAGTAGTGGGCATTACACTGCTTCTGTTAAAGTCACTGACCTTAATAGTTTAGAACTAGATAAAGGAAATTTTGTGGTTGACCAAATGTGTGAAATAGGTAAGCCAGAACCATTGAATGAGGAGGAAGCAAGGGGTGTGGTTGAGAATTTCGATGATGAAGAAGTGTCAATTAGAGTTGGTGGAAATACACAGCCAAGTAAAGTTTTGAACAAAAAGAATGTAGAAGCTATTGGACTTCTTGGAGGACAAAAGAGTAAAGCAGATTATGAGTTATACAACAAAGCCTCTAATCCTGATAAGGTTGCCAGCACAGCATTTGCTGAAAATAGAAATTCTGAGACTAACGATGCTAATGGGACCCATGAATCGGATAGAAACAAGGAATCCAGTGACCAAACAGGCATTAGTATTAGTGGATTTGAGAATAAAATTTCCTATGTAGTGCAAAGCTTGAAAGAATATGAGGGGAAGTGGTTGCTTTTTGATGATTCTGAAGTGAAAGTTACTGAAGAGAAGGACTTTCTGAATTCTCTTTCCCCTTCTACATCTCCTACTTCTACTCCTTACTTGCTATTTTATAAGAAATTATAGAGTGAGTGTATTTTCCTTGTGTATATTTAAACATACCCACACAAATACTGGTAAAGTTGGTTACATCAAAGAGTCTTTAGCTTATCTTTTGAAGCTATTGGGTATTATTGGTCTCTCTAGGTTTTTCTATAAATAGTGAAAATTTGAATTACTGAAAACCATGTTAATTTTTAGAATTCATTTTCCTCAGTAGAGACTAGTGATGCGTTAGCTTCTGGGAACAAACTTGTATAGGTTCTTAATTAAATTATCCAAAACGGAAGCATTTAAACACTTTTGGATTTACACCAATCTTTTGTGTTTGCTTTTTAAAATAAAGTGCTTGTATTTGTATTCTCCATATTTTGGAGTAATTATCTACATGATGTTTATAGGTCCTGTGGTTTTTCACCCAAGAAGCAGAATCTCATTCAGTACATTTAGTTTTACAAGAGTCATGAAGCTAAATATTTGGGCTGTGTCAGGGGCACAAAGTCTAGAATGTGTGTATTCACAATGTTGTACATTTTGTGCCTTGAATCACTTAGAAAAGTGTCTCAGAAAAACTGGACAGTTCCCTTCTGTCTATCTTCACAAGAATTTTATATGTATTTATGAAGATGATTCTGTACTCTAGTATATCTTTTTGGGCATGGACTAATTTGTATCTCTTTAACTCATATTCTGCACGATCTGTATATAGTACATCAAATTTAGAGGTGTGACCTTAACTTTTTTTAAAAACTGGGAGGTCAATAAAATTTAAACTGTTTAACAACTATGTATATGAATATTTGAATTTTTTTACTTGTATATTTTTATAAATACAGCTGAATTTTCTTAAAGAGATTAAGTGTGTGTATATATATATATGAGAATAAATATGCATAATTACCTTTATTACTGAATACTTTCTGACAGTGAAGGAGAAGAGTTTTTCAAAGAGGAGAAACTGCTTAGTCCATCCATGCTGTTATACTTAAAAGAGATTTATAATGAAATTTGTTGCATCTAATTGTCCTTTAAGGTAGACACGATTTAATGGAATCCAAAACTGGAAAACTTAAGATGATACTTGGGGTACACATAAAAACTTGGTTAAAATTTCATTTTAAAATGGTATGCTGAATTGGTAAGTGATGAATTATTTCGTGACTTGTTAAGGGACATTCTTGGTACTAAGAGAGTTTTTCCTAGAAATGATTCTAAATATATAAATGCTATTGGGATAACACTAAAATACATTTCAACAATGAGTACCTTCATCAACTAAAAAAAATCAGTTACATAATGTCTTACATTCTTCCATAGGATAGTGAGATGATAATAAAATGATGGTTCTCCCCACCTTTCAGAATCACTAATGGAAATTCTTAAACAGCCCTGAGCACTACCCATAAATTTTGAATGGAATGGGCCTAGGATAGACAATGGCTGTCTCTTGAGTATTAGAGGCCCAATGTTAAGTAATACAAATTCCTGATGTGGGAAAGTTGCATTTTAAGAAAAATGAAGTTTGTAAGAAGTCAGGCAGTATTCAGTATCATATGAATGTTTAAGAGGAAGCCTCTTCTGAAGCATGTCAGAAAATAATTGGTTTTGCAGGATAATTAAATCATAACCATACACATCATAAAGTCCTTGATACTGTTACTGAGATGTGTGAGATTTTTCTCCAAGCTCTTACATAAATGTAACCTAATGAGAAGTGACCCTTAAAGGGTTCCTTATTCTCTCCCTTATGTCCATACCCACCGCTGCCCCCCAAAGAAGGGAAAAATGTCACTTTTGGTGGGGGAGGGGTTTCCATTCTTGACTCCTTACCTTTCCTTATTGTTCATTTGGTTCCAATACAGTTTTGAGGTTATGCTGTCTGACTCAGATTTGGTCCAACAATGTAGATATCTGAAAAACCTTTTTGTGATTCAGTCTTTGAATTGATGTAGATAAGAATTTGAGATAATACTGCCCATTAAAGTCACATGGAGTGTGGGATATCAACCATCATCACTTAGGCTCTCAGATATTCTTGAGTATCATATTTTTGAATATCTACTACACTGACTATAGAATGAAGGCACTACATTAAATCTGACCAGTTCTTGTTTTTTTGTTTTAGAGTCTTGCTGTGTTTCCCAGGCTGAAGTGCGGTGGCGCAATCTTGGCTCACTGCAACCTCCACCTCCCAGGTTCCAGTGATTCTCATGCCTCAGCCACCCAAGTAGCTCGGATTACAGGTGTACACCACCATGCCTGGCTTATTTTTGTATTTTTAGTAGAGATTGGGTTTTGCCATATTGGCCAAGCTGTTCTCGAACTCCTGCCCTCATGATCCACCTGCCTTGGCCTCCGAGTGCTGGGATTATAGGCCTGAGCCACTGCACCCAGCCAATCTGATTCATTTTTTTTTTTTTTTTTTTTTTGAGATGGAGTCTCTGTCGCCCAGGCTAGAGTGCAGTGGCTCTTATGTTGGCTCACTGCAACCTCTGCTGTCCAGGTTCAAGTGATTCTCCTTCCTCGGCGTCCTGAGTAGCTGGGATTACAGGCTCCTACCACCGTGCCTGGCTAATTTTTGTAGTTTTAGTACAGATGGGGTTTCACCATCTTGGCCAGGCTGGTCTTGAACTCCTGACCCTGTGATCCACCCGCCTCAGCCTCCCAAAGTGTTGGGATTACAGGCGTGAGCCACTGCACCCGGCCTCCTTGTTCTTAAATGATTCATGTAACTGGTTAGTAGAAGAAAGGGATTATAAATGATGCCATTCTGTAAGCTGCATTACTACCCAAAAATTATTGGTCTAAACTGTTCTGGAAATCATTAATACACACTGTCACTGTTTTGGAATAACTTCCCGAGAAATTAAAATGCTACTTCTCAGTTTCTTTTTTCTGCATGACTTTTTCATATAATTTTAGAATTAGTTAATTAAAGCAGCGAATTTTACTTTTTATATGCTTCTAAACTCTCTACTATAGTGTCAGAAAATATGTGACTTCTCTCAAACTCAGGCTGTGTTATGTTCATGGTGCTACCAAATAGCTTTAAGCAGATTCTATTTTACTGGTTTGCATCATTAAAAGCTGATGTCTGGCTTTAATTTGAAACATGGGAATCAATCATTTTAGTTGCCAAGGGTCATGAAGTCCATAGTACTATCACTGGTATAATAAGATTTAATCATAATGTCAAGCTGTTGTCACTGATACTAGTTATCCCAGTATTTAAATTATTTTAGAGAAAAGTTTTACTAAGTTCTGCAATTCTGATTTCCTTTTTTGGGTATGTAAATAGAAAATAATGTAGAAACCAGTTACCAAACTCATTTGATTTGGGGCTATGATTTTTATTTTGCTAGGTTTGGAACTAGTTCTTGAGTCAACCCTTAAATTGTTCTCTGCCATTGTCAATAAATAAAAATTTTAAAGTCCCACTCAGTAAAATTAGTGTAAACATTCACATATTTAATAGTACCTTTAAAATAAGCATTACTACATTTAAAATGGTTCCAAAATGAATCTATAAATGGTAATATAAATTAAAAAATATGAACTTAAAGTAAATAAATTTAACGTTAGCTATGGTATAAATAATGATAAATGTATAGTGTACCTTTGAGTCATTAAAATGTCTTAAACGATAACAGCTTGTTACCAGAACATTAGAGACCATAGCCATGATTCTCAAATGTAAATCTACATTTGATATTTTCTTGGTCACTGTATTATTCAATGAATAATTAATTTCCAGAATTCCATTCCATGTTGTTTTCCAATAGATATTTTCACACTCAATGTTGAATACATGGCTCTTTCCAGATGAATAAAACAAGTGCATTGGGTTTAGAGATCCATTTTGCGAAGGCTCATTCGACTGAAGGAATCTCTGGGAAAAAGAGGACATAGTTATAAGGAAACAATTTTTGCATATACCTTTAAAATGTCTTACATGCTTTTTTTTTCTGCTAGTTACCTCAAAGTTTTGCCACCATTTCTTACTAACTTCCAAGTTGGATGCTCATCCTACATACTCTGCCTTACATATTTTGGCTTACATATTTCTCTATAGAGTGGTTTATAGTCACCACTTACTGGTTGGTTGTATTCATTTCTCCAACTAATGCTGCAGATACTGTAATAAACAAGATATGGACTTAAGGGATAATGAGAGATTTCAGGAAAAGTGTGGAGTTTTTCAATGTCAAAAGGCAGGTGTTTCTTTAAATATTAAATTTAAGTCTTAAACCAGTTGTTCTCAAATTTTGTTTTAGGTCCTTTTTACACTCTTAAACATTATTGAGAACCCCAGGAATCTTTTATGTGGGCTATATGTGGATGTTTATCATATTAGAAATTAAAATTAAGAAAATCTTAAGTTACTATAAAATAATCCATTACATGTTACTATATATAGCATTGCTTATTAAAAATGACTTGCAAGAAGCTTTAGGAGAGTGGTACTCACGTAAGAGTGTCGCTTAATATAAGGCCTATGTTCTTACATCTGATTCTATAGTCAGTCTTTTCCAATCTGTAGAAAACTCCACTGTACCCTCACAAGAGAAGAAGTGAGAAAAGGCTAATATTTGGCATTAATATGAAATTAGTTTTGACTTAGGGAAATTCTTTAAAGGATCTTAGGGACTCTCCTCTCATGGGTCCAGGATCCCTTCTGCAAAATATTCCTGATTTCATAAAACCGGCAAAATTAAAAATTCAAATCCTAAAGAAGAATTTAAAACTTAAATTCTAAACAAGAGTGAAGGGAATGATAGTCCTGGAATACACTTAATGTATTTTCTGTTATCAGTTGGTTTCTTTTGCTTATCCTTCCTGCCATTAAGGTTAAGCCATATTAAGAAGCTTAATATCTCCAGGAAAGGAAAAGGCAAGTACAGAGAAATCACATAGGCTTCAAACCTCAAAGCTTGCTTTGAAGGGAAACAGCAGTCTTGAAAGCTAGATAGTATTCATCAGTAAAAGGTTTCCTTCTAAATTCCACAAAACTGCCTACAAATATTAGGAACTAAAGCTTGGAGGACCGGCCAAAAAGCAGATCATAGAGAAAGGCAAAACTTACAAGGCAAAGTATAAGGCAAAGTTTCCTTCGGGAAGAATACAGCCTTTCCAATGGAAAAGAGTTGGAGATCTGAAGGAACTGAGACAAGGATTAGGCAGCTCTATCTCAGGGACTCAGCACCCTGGCTCTCTGGGATCTCTGACGTGGTAAGTATAAGACTGGGAGAGGGCGGGTGGAAGCAGCAAGAAGGAAAAACTTCCAAAAAGACTTAAGGGGAAACCAAAAGTGGAGGGGATTAGTGTTTCCTACTGGGAATTTTGAGGAAACCATCTTCAATACTAGTATGTAAATTTGATTTCAAAATGCAAGAAAGTTTACTTTTTGCAGTTTTTGTGTCCTTTCCAGAATTCTGGTGCTATAAAGTGAAATGTCAGGCACTGTCCTAGGAACTTTACATCTGAAATGTCATTTAATCTCCACAACAACCTCTTTAAGTTCTATCTCATTATACAGAGAATAAATCTAAAAAAATTATCTGCTTAAATAATAGAACTAGAATTTAGTTGCAGAAAATTCCAAGTTAATGACAGGACTTTGTGTGGTGTCCTGGTTCATATGAGTACCAACCTTTTGATTTTCAAGTTACTTACCTTGTAGAATCATTATAGATGATACAGGTTGAGTATCCCTAATCCAAAAATCTTAAATGTTCTAATATCAGAAACTTTTAAAGTGCTGACATGATACTCAAAGGAAATACTCATTGGAGCATTTCAGATTTTTTGGATTAGGGATACTCAACCAGTAAATATAATGTGAATATTCCAAAGTCTGAAAAAGAAATCTGAAGCCCCAAACACTTCTGGTCCTAAGCTTTTCAGATAGGAGATACTTGAGCTGTAAAAAAAACTTATACTAGTTGAACATTTTAGGGTTCAGAGGAAAGAATATCTAAAACCATGTAAAAATAAACATACCTGTGGCAGGTAACAGGTAATACTGCCTTGTATAACTGAGGGATCTTTCTGTTGATCAGTGGCTGTAGGGCCTCTTTAAGGCGATGATAGTTTCTCTCCAGTTCCCTTTGATACTCCTTTTGATCTGGCCCAATTAAGCTCTTATTTTTTCTTAAGGCATCTTCACACCTAGGAAAAATAGCATGTTATCAAGAGATTAATTCTGGCATAGTTTGTGGATTTAATGGCATACACACATACACACACACTATATATATGTGGGCTTGATGACACAACACACTATAAATGTGGGCTTAAATACACACACACAATACAGGCCAGGCGTGGTGGCTCATGCCTGTAATTCCAGCATTTTGGGAGGTCGAGGCAGGCAGATCACTTGAGCCCAGGAGTTTGAGACCAGCCTGGGCAACATGGCAAAACCTCATCTTTACAAAAAAATGCAAAGATTAGCCAGGCATGGTGGTGCACTCCTGTAATCCCAGCTATTCATGAGGCTGAGGTGAGAGGATCGCTTGAGCCCAGGAAGTGGAGGTTGCAGTGAGCTGAAATTGCACCACTGCATTCCAGCCTGGGCAACAGAGTGAGACTGTCTCAAAATGTATGTGTGTGTATTAACCATGATGAAGTCATTTAGTTTTTTAGCTGAATGTTAATCCTCTTTTGTTTTAGGTTTAAAGCTGAGTTCCTTTAAAACCTACTACACATTTACTTCCAGTTGTCATTAAATTGAAAATTATCTGAAGGTATTTTTTTCATATCACCACTTGACTAGAAGCTCTTTCAGGGATGTAATCATGCTCATTTATGTGGCACAATGCCATCTGGCACAGTGCTTTGCCTGTGTTCAAATAGTTCTTAAATGAATAGATTTTGATGACAGTCCTTTATCCAAGTTATTCAAATAGTTGAGAAAAATATCTGGACCCCGAGAGACAATGAAGAAAAGGATATTTAAAAATAATATATATCTCTCTCTATGTTTGTGGAATGCCACTAAAGTGATGCTTAGTAGAAAATGCATAGCCTCAAATGCTTGTATTAGAAGGCTAATACTGAAGAGCTAAGCAACTTAAAGTATTAGGAAGGAAATAAATTTTAAAATATATGAGTATCAGAAAGTACAAAAGTTGGTTCTTTGAAAAAACTAAAAAAACAGACAGCTCTAGCAAAATTAAATGAAAGAGGTCAAATATCCCCAACAGAAACTTAAAATGGGACATAAATACAGCAGAAGTTTTAAAAGGCATAGAAGATATTATGTACTTTTTTTTTTTTTTTTTTTTTTTTTTTTTGTTACAAAATTATTTTTTAATTTTTAATGAAAACTTAAACATTGATTCGAGAAGTTTTGAAGAAGGAGTATGCAGAAATTTTTTTTTTTCTTTTTTGAGACAGAGTCTTTGTCATTCGGGCTGGAGTGCAGTGGCATGATCTCTGTTCACTGCATCTTCTGCCTCCTGGGTTCAAGCAATTCTTGTACTTAGCCACCTGAGTAGCTGGGACTACAGGCACATGCCACCATACCCAGCTAGTTATTGTATTTTTAGTAGAGATGGAGTTTCTCCACGCTGGCCAGGCTGGTCTCTTACTCCTGGCCTTAAGTGATCTGCCTGCCTCGGCTGTCCACACTGTTGGGATTACAGGGAGTCAGCCACGGCACCCGGCCAATACAATTGAACAGTTTAATGCACCCTCCCAAATTGTTATTAATTGATATTAATAGATTAATGCAGATTTTTTGCTAAATTATTAATATATAATCTGTTAATCTAGATTAATATAATTTAGCAAAACAGAATAAAGAAAAAAATGTCACTAATACTAAAATAATCAAATAAATTGAATCAACTGTCACAAATCTATCTACGAAGAAAACACTAAATTCTACTAAACATTCTAAGGACCAACAACCCCAATGTAAAACAATTATTCCAGAATATATAAAGAAAATGATTCCAGAGTATAGGGGAAAGTAACTATTCTTGAGGGGAGTTCCCAACTCATATTTCAAAGCTGGGATACCAAAACCTAATGAAGACTATAAGAAAAAAATTTTAATCCAAAGCACATCTATAAAAAAAATTGTAAAACTTCCAAACATAACACAGTTGGCCCTCCCTATCTGCATTAATGAATTAGACCAATCTGGGACCGTAATAATAATTAAAAAACAAAACTGTGTTGAACATATATAGACGTTTATCTTGGCCTTATTTCCTAAACAATACAGTATTCAACTATTTACATTATATTAGGTATTTTAAGAATTCTAAAAATAATTTAAAGCATACAGGAGGATGTACACAGGTTATATGCAAATACTACACCATTTTATATAAAATATAGAGCTCATCTGGATTCTGGTATCCACAGAAGGCCCTGGAACCAATTCCCCATTGATACTGATGGACAATTTTAGTAGGAAACTTGTACCAATGTATTAAACATACAGACACACATACCCCCCAAGTATTTTTCTTTTCTTTTCTTTTTTTTGAGACAGAGTTTTGCTCTTTTGCCCAGGCCAAAGTACAGTGGCTTGACCTGAGCTCACTGCAGCTTTGACCTCCTAGGCTCAAGGGATCCTCCTACCTTAGCCTCCCAACGAGCTGGGACTACAGGCATGCACCACCATGCCTGGCTAGTTTTTGTATTTTTAGCAGATAGGGCTTCACCATGTTGCCCAGGCTGGTCTCAAACTTCTGAGCTCATGCGATCTGCCTGCCTTGGCCTTCCAAAATGCTGGGATTTACAGGCGTAAGGTACCTCACTAGCCACATTTTTTAGCCCTGGAATAAATTAATAGTTAGGTTATGGGCCAGGCGTGGTGGCTCAAGCCTGTAATCCCAGCACTTTGGGAGGCCGAGGCGGGTGGATCACGAGGTCAAGAGATCAAGACCATCCTGGTCAACATGGTGAAACCCCGTC
>NW_016107450.1:3164444-3174091 GCF_001604975.1 Cebus imitator | reverse complement strand
GGAGGCTGAGGCAGGAGAATTGCCTGAACCCAGGAGGCGGAGGTTGCGGTGAGCCGAGATCGTGCCATTGCACTCCAGCCTGGGTAACAAGAGCAAAGCTCCGTCTAAAAAAAAAAAAAAAAAAAAGTTAGGTTATAAAACCGATAAATGTAACTTACCCCATTAAAAAATTAAAGGAGATACAGAAAACAAGCACTTGATAAACTTTTTAAAAACGTGTCATATTAAAAACTCTTTGCGTAACTACAAATAGGTGGGTAGTCCTTTAACCTAATTAAAAATCTATAAAAAACCTTTAGCAAACATGTTCAGTGAAAACCCTTTTAGAATGAGGAACAAGAAAATGGCCTCTCTATTCCTAGTCAACACAGTACTGGAGGTACTATCATTATAAGAAAAAGATTCTACAGATAAATTATCAGAATTTATACATAAGTCTGGTAAAATTCTCATGTAAAAGTAATATATAAAGTCAACTGCAGGCGGGCATAGAGGCTCACACATGTAATCCCAGAGCTTTGGCAGGCTGAGACCAGAGGACTGTTGGAGCCCAGGAATGAGAGATCAGTGTGGGCAACATAGTGAGACCCTGTTACGACAAAAATAAAGTAAAAAATTTGGTATAGTGGTGAACACCTGAAGTCCCAGCTACTTGGGAGGCTGAGGCAGGAGGATCACTTAAATCCAGCAGGTAGTCCCAGAAATACCATTTTATCTCATATAGAAAATACAGCTTTTATGTGGATATAGGATTGCTATTAAAAAAAGTATACCTATAGACTAATGATTTGAGAAAAAGTAAAGTATGACAAAGTAAAGGGAAGGTAAAGGATCTAAAGCTGGAGAATTTAATACCAGCCAAGGATGGTTTGATGATTTTAGAAAGAGGTTTGACTTTTTAAAATGCCAAAAAATAGGAGAGGCAGTTTCTGCTGACCAAGAAGCAGCTTCTGCCAACCAAGAGATAGCAGACAAGCTCCTAGTTGCCACTACAAAAATCACTGAAGAGACAGAATATTTGCCTGAACAGGTTTTTTGTTGTTGTTTTTTCTTAACAGGTTTTTAGTGCAGGTGCAAAGTGCCCTATTTAGAAAAAAAGAAAAATGCCACAATGGACATTTATTAGTAAAAAAGAGAAGTGAGTACTAGGATTTAAGGCAAAAAAGGGATAGGCTAACTTTACTATTTTGTACAAATGCAGTCAGGTTTATAATCAAGACTTCCCTTATTTATAAAGCTACTAATCCCTGAACCTTGAAGGGAAAAGGTAAACACCAGCTGCCAGTCTCCTGGTTGAACAAGAAGGTCTGGATGAGAACCCATTTTCTGGATTGGCTCTATGGGTGCTCTGTCCATGAAGTCAGGAAGTTATCTTATTAGTAAGGGAATGCTTTTTAAAGTTCTTTTGATATTGGACATTGCTTCTGGCCACCCAGAACCCTGAGTTTAAAACCAAAGGTCTTGAAGTCGTCTACTTGCCCCCCTAAAAACAACATCTTGACTGGGCACTGTGGCTCATGCCTGTAATCCCAGCACTTTGGGAGGCTGAGGTGGGAGGATCACCTGAGGTCAGGAGTTCAAGACCAGCGTGATCAACATGGTGAAACCCCATCTCTACTAAAAATACAAAATTAGCCAGGCGTGGTGGCAGGCACCTCTAATCCCAGCTACTCGGGAGGCTGAGGCACAAGAATTGCTTGAACTTGGGAGGCAGAGACTGCAGTGAGCCAAGATCGCGCCATTGCACTCCAGTGTAGGCAACAGAGCAAGACTCTATCTCAAAAAAAAAAACAACCAACCAACCAACCAAAACAAAAAAAGACAAAAAACAAACAATGACAAAAAAAAAAAAATCTCTAATTCAACTTCTAGATTGAGGGTCCTAAGGACTTATAAGGCTCATTACACATGGTACTTTATATTAATAGAAAGGAGTGTCAGCACTATCGAAGAGAACTCAGATAGAGAGAACATCACAAGTCTGGAAGAATTATACCATTGAAAATGTCTCCACTGTTTACAGAGAAAGCATGAAAGCCATCAGGCCCAAGACGATCAATTCCTGCCGGAGAAAACTGAGTCCAGAAGTTATGCATTACTTTACAGGATTTACAACAGGGCCAATCAAAGAAATCATGAAACAGACTGTAGATATGTCTTAAATGTGGAGAGTGAAGGGTTTCAAGATACGGATCTTGGAGAAATTTGAGAGCTAGTAGACACTATACCAGAAGAATTAACAGAAGATGACTTGATGGACATGAGTGCTTCTGAACCACTGCCAGAAAATAGGGCAGAAAACGTGGAAGCAGTGGTGCCAGAAAACAAATTGACATGGGACAATCTGGCACAAGGGTTTTGATGGCCTAAGACTGCTTCTGACTTCTTTTACACTATGGACTCTTTATGATAAGGGCACAGACACTAAAACAAATGGTGGAAGTAGGACTGGTACACCTGGAAACATTTTTAGAAAATGAAAAAGCAAAAATGTCAGATAGAAATTATGATATCCATCTAGATAGATTCACAGCTGAATTCTACCATTCAAACTAGAACTGGTACCAATCCTACTGACACTTTCACAAGATAAAGAGGGAATACTTCCAAATTGTTCTATGAAGCCAGTATCACCCTAATACCAAATCCAGGAAAGGAAATAACAAAAAAAGAAAACTACAGACCAATAACCCTGATGAACATAGATGTAAAAATCCTTAACAAAATTCTAGCTAACCAAATCCAACAGCATATCAAAAAGATAATCCACCATGATCAAGTGGGTTTCATACCAGGGATGCAGGGATGGTTTAACATACATGAGTCAATAAATGTGATATACCACAAAAACAGAATTAAAAACAAAATCACATGATCATTTCAATAAATACAGAAAAAGCAATTGACAAAATCCAGCATCCCTTTATGATTAAAACCGTCAGAAAAACTGGCATACAAGAGACATACCTCAATGTAATAAAAGCCATCTATGACAAACCCACAGCCAACATAATACTGAATGGGGAAAAGTTGAATGCATTCCCTCTGAGAACTGGAACAAGGCAAGAATGTCCACTCTCACCACTTCTCTTCAACATAGTACTGGAAGACCCAGCCAGAGCAATCAGACAAGAGAAAGAATGGGCATCCAAATCGGTAAAGAGGAAGTCAAACTGTCGCTGTTTGCTGAAGATATAATTGTATACCTAGAAAACCCTGAAGATTCCTCTAAAAAGCTCCTAGATAACTGACAAATGAATTCAGCAGTTTCAGGATATAAAATTAATGTACATTAATTAGTAGCTTTGCTATACACCAACAGCAACCAAGCTGAGAATCAAATCAAGAATCCCGGCACTTTGGGAGGCCGAGGCCAAACCCTTTTATAATAGCTGCAAAAAAAAAACCCCACAAAAAAACAACAACAAAAAACCCTTACAAATATAACTATCCAAGGAGGTAAAAGACCTCTACAAGGAAAGCTACAAAACATTGCTGAACTAAATCACAGATGATACAAGCAAATGGAAACACATCCCATATTCATGGATGGGTAGAATCAATATTGTGAAAATGACCATACTGCCAAAAGCAATCTACAAATTCAATGCAATTCCCATCAAAATATTACCATAATTCTTCACAGACCTAGAAAAAAACAATCCTAAAATTCACATGGAACCAAAAAAGAGCCCACATAGCCAAAGAAAGACTAAGCAAAAAGAACAAATCTGGAGGCATCGCATTACCTGATTTCAAACTATACTATAAGGCCATAGTCAACAAAACAACATGGTATTGGTATAAAAATAGGCACATAGACCAATGGAACAGAATACAGAACCCAGAAATAAATCCAACTGATCTTTGACAAAGCAAACACAAACATAAAGTGGGGAAAGGACACCTTATTCAATAAATGGTGCTGGGATAATTGGCAAGCTATATGTAAGAGAATGAAACTGGATCTTCATTTCTCACCTTATACAAATCAATTCAAGATGGATCAAGGACTTACATCTAAGACCTGAAACTATACTAGAAGATAATATCAGAAAAATCCTTCTAGACATTGGCTTAGGCAAAGATTTCAGGACCAAGAACTCAAAAGCAAATGCAATAAAAAGAAAGGCAAATAGGTGGGACTTAATTAAACTACAGAGCTTTTGTATGGCAAAAGAAGAGTCAGCAGAGTAAACAGACAACCCACAGAGTGGAAGAAAAGCTTCATAATCTATACCTCCGACAAAGGACTAATATCCAGAATCTACATGAACTCAAACAAATGAGCAAGAAAACAAACCAAACAATCCCATCAAAAAGTGGGATAAAGCCATTAATAGTCAATTCCCAAAAGAAGATATACAAATGGCCAACATATAAAAAAATGCTCAATATCACTAATCATCAGGGAAATGCAAATCAAAACCACATTCCAAAACCACCTTACTCCAACAAGAACGGTCATAATAATAAAAATAAATAGATATTGGTGTGGATGCAGTAAAAAGGGAATGCTTCTACACTGTTGCTTGGAATGTAAACTAATACAACCACTATGGAAAACAGTGTAGAGATTCCTTAAAGAATGAAAAGTAGAACTACCGTTTGATATAGCAATCTCATTACTGGGTATCTACTCAGAACAAAGTAAGTCATTATATGAAAAAGACACTTGCACATGCATGTTTATAGCAGCACAATTTGCAATAGCAAAAATGTGGAACTGGCCCAAATGCCCATCAATCAATGAATAAAGAAACTGGGGCCAGGTGCTGTGGCTCATGCTTGTAATCCCAGCACTTTGGGAGGTCGAGGTGGGCAGATCAACTGAGGTCAGGAGTTTGAGACCTGCCTGACCAACATGGAGAAACCCCATCTCTACTAAAAGTATAAAAATTAGCTGGGCGTGATGGCACATGTCTGTAATCCCAGCTACTCAGGAGGCTGAGACAGGAGAATCACTTTGAACCCAGGAGGCAGAGGTTGTGGTGAGCTGAGATCATGACATTATATTCCAGCCTGGGCAACAAGAGCAAAACTCCATATAGATGATAGAATATTAGCCATAAAAAGGAATGAGTTAATGGCATTCGCACCAACTTGGATGGGATTAGAGACTATTTATACTAAATGAAGTAACTCAGGAATGGAAAACCAAACATTGTACGTTCTTACTCAGCAGTGAGAGCTAAGCTATGAGGATACAAAGGCATAAGAATGATATAATGGACTGGGGACTCAGGTGGGAAAGGATTAGGGATAAAAGACTATAAATTGGGTTTAGTGTACACTGCTCAGGTGATGGGTGCACCAAAATCTCACAAATCACCACTAAGTAACTTATTCATGTAACCAAATACCACCTGCTCCCCAAAAACCTGTGGAAAAAAAAATCATGATGTCTGTAAAGTTATACCAAGTGTGCTTGCCTCTTCTGCGTCCTGCTACCTCCTCCACCTCTTCTGCCTCTGCTACTCTTTAGACAACAAGATCAACCCTACTTCTTCCTCCTCCTCCACAGACTCTTCAACACGAAGACAAGAAGGATGATGATCTACTTCCACTGATGAATAGTAAAATATATTTTCTCTTCCTTATGATTTTGGTAGCAACATTTTCTTTTCTCCAGCTTATTCTAAGAAGACAGTATATAATACATATAACATGCTAACCATGTGCCTAACTGTATTATCAGTAAGGCTTCTAGTCAATAGCAGGCTATTAGTTAAGTTTCTGGAGAATCAAAAATTTACACAGGTTTTCAGCTGTGCAAAGGATTGGCACCCCAACTTCTGTGTTGTTCAAGGCCAACTGTACTTACAAACTTTTTGGAATGTACTACATATTGTGAGCCAATAAAAATGTTCATGTAGGCTGGGCATGGTGGCTATTCCCTGCAAACCTAGTATTTTGGGAGGCTAAGGTGGGAGAATTGCTTGAGGCCAAGAGTTCGAAACCAGCCAGGGCAACATAGTGAGACTTCACCTCTACCAAAAACTCCCAGCCAACCAAACATAATCGGGCATGGTGGTACACATCACAAGGCTGAGGGAGGAGGATCTCTTGAGCCCAGGAGTTTGAGGCTGCAGTGAGCTATGGTTATGTCACTGCACTCCAGTCTGGGTGACAAAGTGAGACCCTGTCTTTTTATTTTATTTTTTTCATTTTTTTTTTGTCTTATATATTTATTTAATTTTTTTTTGACCCTGTCTCTAAAACAAACAAAAAATGTTCATGTACTGTGGCTCAGTTATCGCATGCTGAAAATTTTAATTCAACAAAAGAAAAAGATCCATTCAAATTCAACTTAAATTCTAGTATATTAATTTGAGGAAATAATATAACCATTAGAATAGTTTAAGCTCTAATTGAAAAATAAGAATTTAAGATTATAGGTATATTATGACTATAGTATATTAATTTGAATAAATAACATTAGAATAGTTTAAACTTTGAGAATTTAAGATTATACATATGACTAAACCATTATAAAATAAATATATATACATAAAGACATATTATTTAGTTACCATACTGAATGGTAACACACAAAAATAAAAAATGTAGTATTGGCTATAACTCCTTTATAAGGTTTATATTATGCAATTTGTTTGTTTGTTTATTTTTGAGATGGAATCTCGCTCTGTCACCCCGAATGGAGTGTAGCGGCACGATCTTAGCTGGCTGCAACCTCCGCCTCCCGGGTTCAAGGAATTCTCCCTGTCTCAGCCTCCCAAGTAGCGGGGATTATAGCCACCCGCTACCACATCCGGCTAATTTTTATATTTTTTAGCAGAGACGTAGTTTCACCATGTTGGCCAGGCTGGTCTTGAACTCCTGACCTCAGGTGATCCACTGGCCTTAGCCCAAAGTGCTGGAATTACAGGTGTGAGCCAGTGCACCCGGCCTCTTGTTTGGTTTTTGCAAAACAAGGAGAAAATCTTCTCTTCAGAGAATAACACTTAAGGAGACCTTTTGGCTACAGGAATTCAGCATCCTATAGTAAATGTATACAAGAAGGAGGACATTTAAGAATTGTAGTCATGGTAAAATATTCCAAAAACAAAAGAAACGAAGTACCTGATTGTCTTTTACTAAATGACTATGACCTAAATAAGTATGTCTATGATCATCTGGCTTACAAAGACGGCAGGGTGTATTTTGTTGCTTTTTTACACCTCCCAAATAATAAAATTAATGCAGAAATCAGTCAATCTAAAAGTAGAAAACAGGTTTCTTTCTTTTACTGCCACAGTTCACCTGCTGAATACCTGCTTTCCTTCTGAGAGTGCAGAATTTTGGTACATGTCAGAGAGGGGGTTCCTACATGACCGGATCCTGATAAAAACCTTTGGCACTGAGTCTCTTAATGAGGTTCCTTGGTAGACAACATTTCATACCTGCTGTCACAACTCATTGCTGGAGGAATTAAGCAAGTCCTGTGTGACTTGACTGGAATAGGACCCTTTGAAGCTTGCTCCTGGTTTCCTTGAGATTTCACTCTATGCACCTTTCGCCTTTGCTGACTTTACTTGGTATTCTTTCAGTGCACTAAATCACGAACACCAGCATAACCACATGCTGAGCCCTGTGAGTCTTTCTAGCAAACCACTGAAATTGGGGATGGTCTTGGGGACCCCTGACAAGCCCATAAATTATTTCACCTAATCTGCACAACTTCCTTATGGGAGGAAGTTATCTATCCTTACTTTATAGATTAGAAAATGGAGGATCACAGAAATTAAGTAACCTGGAAAAGCACAACCAATGATAAGGTCAGGCTCTGAACACAAACTTTTTGCTTCCAAGTTTACTGCTTGTAAGCTCCCTGGGGGGAGGGAAGAAGAAACTCAAATATTAAAGATTCACAAATAGTAGCTTTCAAGTTGAATGATCTTACAGTAGTTTCAAGTTAATAAAACCTGATCTTTGGCTTTTCTAATTTTTAAAATTAAAAATATGGCATTATAGAGTATGGTAGCGTGGTGGGGCAGGAGAATAAGTACACGCTATTAAAGAATAGTAAATTCTACACAGATTATTATTGTAAACCACTTTTCTGTATTTTTTCTTCTCTCTTTTTCTAACATAGGGTCTTGCTCTGTCACCCAGGCTGGAGTGAAGTGGTACAATCACAGTTTACTACAGCCTCCAACTCCTGGCTCAAGCAATTCTCCTGTCTCAGCCTCCTGAGTAGCTGGCACTATAGGCGCACAACCTACACTTGGCTAATTTTTAAATTTTTTTTTTGTAGAGATGGGGTCTTGCTTTGTTTTCCAGGCTGGTCTCAAACTCCTGGCCTCAAACGATCCTTTTCCCTCAGTCTCCCAAAGTGCTGGGATTGCAGGTGTAAACCACTGTGCCTGGCTTATTTTCTTTTTCAATAGTTCCTTAAGGTCCTTATGTCATACTGTGGTATTAGACAGTCTCAATTTGAAGATCCTGATGCAGAAAACCTTGAATACCTTTTAGTAAAATCTTTAAAGCAGAGTCGCAGTTTATTATGATGTCTGAAGAGCTTTGGGTCACTAGGTATTTCAGACAGAAAAACCTGGGCAACTTCCAAAGGCCCCTGCAAAATAAGAAAATAAAACAAGAAGTGTTGTTTTTTTTTTTTTTTTTTTGGTTATCTCTAAAATCACAGAGACAGGATTCATTCAAACGATTTTTCTTAGCACTGAGATAGCTGCATTTAAGCTTAATGCATATATGCCTATGCCTAAATTAAAGCTCGACAGAGACTGTTCCAGTATTTTCTAATTTCATTCTACATTCTTGTCTACTGCAATTAACTTCTTATTAGTTTATTATTCAAAGAAACAGAATAGGATCTCAAGGAGTGACTACCGTGTTCATTAATGTATTTTGCTTTGTATTTTCCACATTCTTTATTGTATTCTGGATGTAAAAAGTTGTCAAGCTACTACATTTGCCAATCTGCTGATTATCAGAGTTGACTTTGCTCAAACAGCTTCCCTCAGTATTCCAAAGGTGTTCCAGATACCACGTTAAAGAAGATAATCTTGGCTGGGTGTGGTGGCTCACACCTGTAATCCTACCACTTTGGGAGGCCAAGGCGGGTGGATCACGAGGTCAGGAGATTGAGACCATCCTGGCTAACATGGTGAAACCCCGTCTCTACTAAAAGTACAAAAATTAGCTGAGTGTGATGGTATATGCTTGTAGTCCCAGCTACTGAGGCAGGAGAATTGCTTGAACCCAAGAGGCGGAAGTTGCAGTGAGCTGAGATCATGCCACTGCACTCTAGCCTGGGCGACAGAGTGAGACTCTGTCTCAAACAAACAAACAAACAAAAAAAAAAAAGGAAAAGAAGATAATTGTTCATAAGCTACACCATTTGGAAATAAAACCTTAAAATCATGTTTCTAGGTGAAGGTCTTAAGGTATTTATTTCAGTTTTGGTGGGGCATTTTTTAGCTTTGTTCCTTTAATCTGAAAAGTAGTTAAGACATGGTACAGGAAATCTTACTTGAAGACTTTCTGCATTTTCCCTTATCATGAAATCTTCCTAAGACTGGGGCCATACCTAAAATCATTAAGGGAATCTGAATAAACCAACCACAAGAACTAATGGGAATGCCTTTTAATCTGCATATGAAAAAAGAACAATAATTTCTTATGTC
>NW_016107450.1:3118481-3163779 GCF_001604975.1 Cebus imitator | reverse complement strand
AAAAAAAAAAAAAAAAAAAAAAAAACAAACTTTCAAAGAACAAACTTGGGGTGAATTAGGAAAAGAAGTAAAAAATTAAGGACTCAAAAATGGGTAAAATACTAGTATGTTATGGTGTAAGGAATGGTACATATCTTCTGCTACATCCAAGTTGTTGTTACATGGCTTGAATATATTTGCTTCCCTAATTCTGTTTCCCTATTTATGGACTTACCTCTTCTTTGTGAGTGACATTGACCCTTGTTTTAATATAAGGAAAGGCATGAGATGTAGTCAAAATGGTCTTCCTTTTGAATTGTTCATGAAGTTCCCCATGGGCACGGCCATCTAAAGTAAAGGGTGTACAGTACATGAAGCGGCGAAGATTATAATTTTTGTCGAAATAAGTGATTCTGTCCTTCATCTCATATGTGTCAAAGTATGGCTCCACATAGGTAATCTGAATATATGCCTAGGAAAGAAAAAAGTCCTTTATTTCCTCACTGTTAAGTCATCATTTAGTCTTTCTCAAACAAAACTGCATAGAGGATCTCAAAGAGATGCCTATATGTCATTATTGTCAAATCAACCATACCTTGTTAGGATCTAATTTACACTTGTCTACAGGATTAGAGTCTTTGATTACTTCAACCACATCCTCTCCAAATCTTTCTCCATAAAATCCCTACAATAAAGAAAAAGAAACCTTTTATATGAAGTTAACAAGACTGGGAAATAGAGAAGGCCTCTGAGGGTGACTCCTGAGCAAAATCAAGAGAATTAGTGAGTTCTCTACAATCTTATCAATAATTTAAAAATAATGATTTAGGCTTATAAAAATTATACTAGCTTATGAAGTTGTACAGTCTCAGCCCATATTTATTTGACACTATTCCCATCCACAAACTTTCAATAACACAAAACCTCAGAAAACAACAATTTTCTCCAATAAAAAACACAGGATTCCTCAAGAAGTCCTCAAGAGAAACAGAAGAGAAAAGAAAGCAAAGACAAAAGAAACTCATTATTGTTTATGTATAAAATCTTAGTTTTACTGAGTTGGTTGTGGCTTGATTTCTTTCTTTTTTTTTTTCAGATCTCTCAGGCCAAGTGGCTTAATTTTTTACAGACCACAGGTCAATGAATAAACATTCATTTTTATGAACGACTATTTTAATCCCAGAATTTTCAAATAAAACCATTGACCTGTGAAGTTTTGCATAGGTTTACATTTTGAAAAGGCAACCTTAGGTCAAGAATGTAGTGATTATTCCATATGACACTTGAGTGGCAGCATGGGCAATGGATGAAGCTATTCAAAAGGAAAAATCAAATTTGAATCTGCAAAGGAGAAACCCTCACTGCTATCCCAAGGGTAATTTTTATAACTAAGTTTGATACAGTCTCAATTAATATTTCCCAAGACTTACACCTAGCCTCTCGAAAAATAAAAAGTCACAGTTTGAGCCAATTTATGTAAGTTGGGCCAGAGAAGTCACCAATAGGAAACTAATGTTTAAGAAATTAACACCGGTAAGAATAAAAACAACCCTAAGAGCACTATTTCTCAAACTGCTATGTGAACACAAATCACCTGGGGATCTTGTTAAAATGCAGACTCTGATTCAGAAGGGCTGGGGTGGGGTCTGAGGTTCTGCATTTCAAACAATCTCCCAGGTGATGCCAATGCTTCTGGTCCATGCACCACACTTTGAGTAACAAAAATAGAGAAAGGTTGGAAAGAATAACTATAACAGAAAAATCTGGTTAGCCCAGTAAATAAGAAACTCAATATTTTATGGTGAAAATTAAGAAGTTATAAAGGTTAAAGGAAGTGTTTTTAAGGTGTGATTTCAGGCTTTTAAGTTCTAAAGATACCTCACTGGGAACCAATTAGGCCAAAGAGATAATATGCCTGAGTCAGAAATTTCTTGGGGTTCTGTTTCTAGCTCAATTATTAGCTACTACTTCTTTATCTTTTTCAACAAAATGTGGATTACATTATATATTTTTCCATAAGTCACAGTAATTCTGAAGGATACAGGGGTTTCTAAAATATGTGTGAAAACAGTCTCAAAAAAAATTACTATTTTATTGTTGCCATAAAAGATTTGAAAGAGAATTATTGTAACTATTAAAAATCCTTATTCTCTAACGGAATAGTTTATTTGGCAAGATCTGGCTTATTAAATGATTATATCTGGATCTGAAAGTCGAATCATCAGAGAGAATACAAATTAAAGATGACATTTTATGAAGCACCACAGCATTCACCTCCAATCTGTGAGATATCTCTGCAAGTTTGGTTATTGCAGGCTCCTTGTAAACAAATTCTTGTTCATCCAAATCCCCGAACTTGGTTCCATAAAAACCAACACGAAAATAGGTGCCAAACATCCGCTTACCATCCTAGGTTTAGGAAAATGAAGAAACTTTAATATGAAATATTTCTGCTTTTCACATTATGTTTAGATTGTTACATCATGAAATTTCCAAAACATTGCAAAAAGTTTTCTTTCAAAATTATAATATTTTAAATGAAGGTTTAAACAAAGTAAATAGTCTTTCTTTTTTCATTATTTCTAACCAATAACTGCAAATAGGGCTACTAACAAGTGACTAAATCACATATAATATTTTTCAGAGTTTGTACCAAGTGACTTTATCACATTGGTCTATGTTTTTTAAATCTAAATAATTGAGATAAATCAACTAATTTTTCTTATTGCAAGAAAAGATGCTTGATATAACATATACTATGTTAATTGTACTGATACTAGAGCATACTAGATCAAGTTAAATTTTAAAACAATGTTTACATATTTATAAATTAGCATTAGCCTTTATATAACCTCTTTACAAATATTAAATGAGATTGTAAAAGTCAGGAGTCAAGGATAGCACCTGGCATAGAGCAGACAATCAGTAAATGTCAAGACCCTCCAGAAGCACTAGAGCAAAAATTCTACAGTTAGCAGCTCTGTGCCAGCAAATTTTTTTTGTTTTTCAGACGGAGTCCCACTCTTTTCACTCAGGCTGGAGTGCAGTGGCACAATCTCGGCTCACTGCAACCTCTGCCTCCTAAATTCAAGAGATTCTCCTGCCTCAGCCTCCTGAGTAGCTGGGATTACAGGCATAAGGCACCACGCTTGGCTAATTTTTGTATTTTCAGTAGAGACGGGGTTTCACCACGTTGGCCAGGCTGATCCCACGATCCCAGCCTCAGGTGATCCATCCACCTCAGCCTCCAAAAGTGCTGGGATTATAGGCATGAGCCACCACACCCAGCCCAGTAAAAGAGTTTTATGTAGAAGAGTTACTAAAAATGGAACAGAAAGAGGGAAAAAAAATCTATGAAAGAAAATAAGTAAAAAATTTTTTGAGATGAGCTGGTTATTCTAAAGCACCCAAACCTCCCACTGGTATGCCTTAACTACACATTCATGTCCAGTACAAAGTACATTAAGGTCACCTTAACTCTCACAAAGCATATCAGAAGACAAATTATTTTAATAAAGATAAATATTTGGATACTTTCTATGCAACTTTTTTTTTTCCTTAAAGATGGGGTTTCACCATGATGGCCAGGCTGGTCTTGAACTCCTGACCTCAGGTGACCCACCCACCTCGGCCTCCCAAAGCGCTAGGATTATAGGCGTCAGCCACCGCGCCCACTCTATGCAACTTTTATAATTTTTTTTTTAAGTGTCACCTCAGCCTCCTACGTAGCTGGGATTACAGGTGTGTGCCACCTTGCTCAGCTAATTTTTATTATTTATTTTAGGATTCTCTGGAGGTGACTATTACGCATCACAAGTGTATTTAAAGACTTCTGAATTCTCTTTAAGCAAAAATTCTAACCTGCTTTTTATTTATTTTTCCTATATTGAAAAAGAAAGGGCATACAAAACAAGCTAGAAATGCCACACATAAATAAGCAAAATGGGAAGCTCTAATCCTTAATTTACCAGTTTTAACAACACCTAAAAAAAAAAGTATAGCGAAAAGGCTAGGCATGGTGGCTCCTGCCTGTAATCCCAGCACTTTGGGAGGCCGAGGCCGGCGGATCATGAGGTCAGGAGACGGAGAACATACCGGCTAACATAGTGAAATCCCATCTCTACTAAAAATGCAAAAATTAGCCTGGCATGGTGGCACGCACCCGTAATCCCAGCTACTCGGGAAGCTGAGGCAGGAGACTCACTCGAACCCAGGAGGCAGAGGTTGCAGTGAGCCAAGATGGCGCCACTGCACTCCAGCCTGGGTGACAGAGGGAGAAGTATAGGGACTAAAAATATCTCTATATTTTTCTCCAAAAACATGTAAAGTTTTAAAGAAAAATGTCTTTGGAGCTAAAGAAAGCTGAGGTTTATAATTTAAAAACTTTTTTTCAGTTACTTTATTTCAAAATTTAACACATATAAAAATTAACTGATTCCTACAGCAAATTAATCTGTCTAGATAGATTAAATGATTCAACTAAAATACTGATTAAAACCATAAGTAAGCCAATGGAACAATATAATAATAGTAAATTTTGACTTAAGTAATAAACGTACTGCATGAAAAATATAAAAGGAATATAAGAAAATTACTTGAAAATTTGTGGTTGTTTTTCAAAACATGTCATACACATATATACATATACATTCCTACTTTTTATTTTTTATTTATTTTTATTTTTTAGTTTTTTTGAGACAGGGTCTCACTCCATTACCCAGACTGGGATGCAGTGGTGTGACCACAGCTCACTGCAGCTTCCATCTCCTGGGCTCAAGCGATCCTTCCACCTCAGCCTCCTGAGTACCTGGGACTCCAGATGCATGCCACCACACCCATATAATTTTTTGCACTTTTTGTAGAGCCAGGGTTTTGCCACATTGCCCAGGCTGGTCTTGAACTCCTGGGCTCAAGTGATCTATCCGCCTCAGCCTCCCAAAGTGCTGGAATTACAGGTATGAGCCACCACACTAGGCCCATTTCTACTCTTTAAAACCACAAATATTAATATGCTGCTATTCTGGCTGTCCTCCTCTTAGCGGTTTCCAGTTTAAAACAATACTGCAGTTCTTCAATATTGTGGCCCTTTAAATATTTGAAGATAACAATTAGAACTTGTTTCCTTTAGCTAAACTTTCTAGTTCTCAATTAATCTTCATATGACAGTAATTTCTACTATTTGGCATTTTATTAGTTTTTCAATGCCATCCTTTAAAGTATGATATCCCATATATAGCCATAATACTGTTGATGTGATCTGACCAGTGAAAGTGTGTTGGTGGGTGGGCTCAACGTCTCCTTGAATCTGAACATTGAATTTTATTAAGGTAGCTTAAAACTAAACTACCTCTTTTTATTATACTTTCTCATAATGACATTCGGTTCAAGGAAAAAAATTAGTGGGTGTTTACTACATTAGCCACTGTTCATCTTCAGTAATAGAAAAGTAAAAATGAGTAAGACTTGCTTCCCAAGAGAGTAAAAAGTGTATTCAAATAGTTATAAAACACTATGTGTCAGCAAAGGGATATATGCTATACTAAAAATAGGTGTAAGAAAGGAAAGATTAATCTTGTTGGAACTAAGTCACAACAGAGGTAACACATAGGGTTCTACTCAAAATAAATGGCCAAGTGGACAGGAAAGAGAAGGAAGGAACACTGCAATGGAAGGTGTGAGGAAGGCAGCTACAATATGAGAAAAAGTATTCATCCATTCAAATACTTATTGAGTGCCAACTATGTGTCAGAAAACTGTTCTAGATATTTATGATAAATCTGTGAACAAAAGGGACAAAGAAGGTGGTCAGGGTAGGTTTCATCTGAGCAAAGAGTGAAGGAGATAGGAGACTCATTCATGTGGATCTCTGAGGGATGTACATCCCAGGCAGAGGAAAGAGCCAGTGCAAAGATCCAACAGCTAAAGCTTACCTAATGTGTTTGAGGAACAGGAGGTAAGCAGTGTGGCTACAGCAGAGTGAGCAAGCGGGTAGAACAGGAAGAGATAAGGTTAGATAAGTAACTATAAGGAGTAACCAGTTATTTAAAAACAAATGTTTGTGTGCAGAATGGAGTGGGAAAGGGAGCAGCAGGTGATGAGGCTAGAAAGAAAGGCTGAGAATTTGATTATTTTCAACTTAGACTCCTCTAGTGTCAAACTACTATGGAAGTATGTTTCATGGAAGCATAGTCATATTGCTTCGCCTGTAGGAAAAACATCACTTCATCTTTATTTTCTCTTCAGAGTTTTTGGACCACAGGATGATACCTGTTTTTCCTCTGAATTAAAACAAACAAACAAAAACTTTCCTATAAGATAGCCTGTTTTTCTACCATTACGTTTCTTTACTGTTATGAATCCTTTCCAAACTTCTCACACTACAGCTTATCCTTCCTTAGCAATTCTAATTATTGCTTCCACAATCTTCTGGGTGATAAAACTATGTCCAGGACAAAGAAATCCATCTACCATGTTTCTAAATTGTTCAAATCTCTATGAAAAATATATCATAAATCTATTTTAGTTTTGTTGTCTTTATTTAGCACGAACTAGTTGTTTATTTCCACAGTGACATCATTTCTCTAACTTCTTTTATCCTCTCCCAGTTGTTTTCCATTACGCTTCTTTTAAGTTAACTGATTTCCATATAGGCATGGCAATATTTCTCACAATGGTCATCTCTCTTCTTTTACTACATTTATTCCTCTTAAAGAACATTTACCAGTTCACTTCTAGTCATAGGTCTCAATTTGGAAATGTAAAACCTCTTAGATTTTATTAACCAAATAGTGTTAAGATTTGTAATAGTAATCATGATAAAATCATAGTAACAACAACAAAGATAACTTCCAACATTTTTTGAGTACTTACTATGTGCTAGACACTGGTTAACCACTTTACATGTATTATATCAATTGTTATCACAACTTTATGTGATAGGTTCCATTTTATTAACCCTCATTGTATAGATGAGGAAAGGTACCTTGCTCAAGGTCACACTATTAGTAAGTGGTGGAACAGGAAGTTAAACTTAAATATTTGACACTCGACTCCAAGTTCTTAATTAAGATTTATGTTCCCCATATTCTTCATATACTGGTATAAATACTAGGTCATTAGTATAACCCCTGAACTATCTTCCACTTCTCTGGTGTCTTCATGAGAATTCTTACGAATTTCCTCAAGTAATTCTTTTAAGGATTACCTCCCTCCCTATGTTCTGTCTTCTTCTATATTATATCAGCATCCTCTACTGCAATTATTTTTGCATGCTTGCATATCCTTCCTTTATACTTCAGCATAAAACCAGGTTGGTGGCTTATCAACAAAACACATTCTTCCAAGATATATCATACTCCATTTCTTATCAGAAGGACATTTCTGACCATTATATGTCCCAGTCCCAAAAAAAGAAACCACACCTAATATCAGCTACATAGTAAATACTTGCTGTCCATATTTTTCTTTCTTTTTAAAAGACAGGGTCTTACTCTGTCACCCAGGCCAGAGTGCAGTGGTGTGATCATAGTTCACTGTAACCTTGAACTTCTGGGCTTAAGTGATCCTCCTGTCTCAGTCTCCCAAGTAGTTAGGACCACAGGTGCACACCACCATGCCTGGCTTTTTTTTTTTTTTTTTTTTTTTTTTTTTTGTTTGTTTTTTTTTTTTTTTTTTTTTTTTTTTTTTTTTTTTTTTTTTTTTTTGTGGCAGTGGGGTAGAGAAGAGATCTTGCAGTGTTGCCCCGGCTGGTTTCAAGCTTCAGGTCTCAAGATATCTTCCCGCCTCAGCCTCCAAAAATGTTGGGATTATGGATATAAGCCACCACACTGGGCTTTCATATCTTTCTTTTTCTTCTCAAATGTAGCATAAGGGGCAGAAAAAAAAACCAGTGGTATGGTGTATCTTATCAGGCACTCAGTTATGGGTCTATACCAGCCATCAGAGAGTCACTAACTACCAGAAAATATCTCCTCTTAGAGATATTAAGATTCTTCCCATTTACTATGTTTTCCTTAACTTTATTCATACCTAGCTTCACCTTCCTGAGGTAAAGGCTCACGGATGTTCTATACCTACAATGTTCTGAGATCTTTTTTTTTTTTTTGAGATAGGGTCTCGTTCTGGCGCCCAGGCTGGAGTATGGTAGCGTGGTCTTGGCTCACTGCAAACTACCTCCCCAGCTCAAGCAATAATCGCACCTCAGCCTCCCAAGTAGCTGGGACCACAGGTACATGCCCTGGCAATTTTTTTGTTGTTGTGTTGTTGTTTTTGGTAGAGACATGGGTTTTGCCATGTTGCCCATGCTGATCTTGAACTCCTGGACTCAAGCGATTCTCCTACCTTGGTCTCCCAAAGTGCTGGGATTACAGGTGTGGACCATGCACCTGACCTGCTTCTCATTTCTTCTTTAGAGTGTCACATTTGAGTGTCACTCAACTATCCAAAAGTACTTGTTTTCACTACGCTCTGCTCTAGAATTTTTATTTCATTTCATTCTTTCAGAGTTAATTCCCCTGCTCATTATAATTTACTATTTCTAATTCTGCTCTTTTAATTGCTTGGATGAGTTACTTTATTTCACTCAGCTTTAGTGTGGGTTGAAGAAAATAAAAATCCAACAGAAGCCACTGAGCCAGAACTATGGCTGGTATTTCTGAACATGTAAAAACCAAAATACTGGCTCACTTTCATGTCTATTCAGTGCAATAATAAGAGTTAAGATATAGTTATTTTGCATGTGTCAATCTTAAAGTTAAGGTAATCTATACTTCCTTAGGTATCTAGTAGAGATCTTCTCTAGCCTTTCTGGAAAATGTAAGATATATTTCACTAAAGTAGTGGGGGGTTTTTGTTTATTTTGAGACGGAGTTTCGCTCTTGTTGTCCAGGCTGGAGTGCAATGGCGCGATCTTGGCTCACTGCAACCTCCGCCTCCCAGGTTCAAGCGATTCTCCTACCTCAGCCTCCTGAGTAGCTGGGATTACAGGCATGCACCACCATGCCTGGCTAATTTTTTGTATTTTTACTAGAGACAGGGTTTCTCCATGTTGGTCAGGTTGGTCTCGAATTCCCAACCTCAGGTGATCCGCCCGCCTCAGCCTCTCAAAGTGCTGGGGTTACAGGCGTGAGCCACTGGGCCTAGCCGAGTAGTAGTGTTCTTTAAAGAACTATGTTGTGATCTTTGAAGAAAATAAAAAAGCGTCACATGACTATGTTATCACTATTTGAGGATTGATTTTTCTGGAAAATTTAAACTTGCATTAGTGTACTTCTACATACAAATTGGTCATTATTTGATAAATGAACAAACTTTTCTTTTTTAACCCTAAGACAGGGTCTCACTCTGTCATCCAGGCTGGAATTCAGTGGCACCACCACAGCTCACTGCAGTCGTGAATGCCTGGGCTCAAGTAACCCTGCTGCCTCGGCCTCGCCAGTAGCTGATAGTACAGGTGCAGATGCACACCACCATACCTGGCTAATTTTTCTTATTTTCCGTAGAGATGGTGTTGCTATGTTGTGCAGGCTGGTACGAACATAATTATAAAAATAAATACATACACATAAAAATAGAAAATGGTTACAAAAATTTTCATATAGAAATCTAACATTTCTCTTTCTGCTAAAAATAATTAAATATGCATCATAAAAAAGAAATGTTCAAAGCATGCTTTTAGGCTGGGTGTGGTGGCTCATTCCTGTAATCCTAGCACTTTGGGAGGCTGAGGTGAGTGGATTGCTTAGGCCCAGGAGTTTGAGATCAACCTGAGCAATATGGCACAATTCTGTCTCTACAAAAATACAAAAAAAAAAGCTGGTGGCATGTGCGTACAGTCCTAGCTACTCGGGAGGCTGAGATGGGACGATCACCTGAACCCAGGAGGTCAAGGCTGCAGTGAGCTATATTGGTGTTGCTGCACTCCAGCCTGAATAACAGAGTAAGATCCCATTTCATAAACAAAAATTTTAAATGACAACAAACATGTTTTTACTTCCTATTGTTTCAAGAAATACAAAAATACTTTGGGAAAAGTAAAAATAAAAGTGAGCACTAAACAGCCATTAAAGAACTGAAACTAGCAGAGGAGATAACAGCCACATGATTCCTGAAAGGTTCATGATTTATTATTTTGCATGGTAAACACTTTACCAAAATACTAAATTTTAGAGTTATCTTTTACACACACATCCACACACACCCACACAAACACACACCCCTAAAAAGCTCTGCTAAATCAAGAAGGATAATAAAAAAAATGAAACACATAACTAATATATAAGCCCAGATGAGGTTTTCCTATAAGTTAGGGAGCAAGTTATCAATTCTAAGAGCCTTTCTACGATGTACAGATTATCCTTATTGGACTTCAATCCAGTGAGAGCTCTATTAGAATACCAGAAAATTAGCTAGGAAACATAGCTTTTAGAAAAAACAAAATTACTGAAGTTTTCATAGAGTCAAAAAGAAAAATATACACAAGAGAGAACTTACCACAATAGACAATAGTAAAAGTAGGGAGTAGGGTCAGCAACCAGGGACAAGAGAGAAGAGAAAACAGAAAGCATTTTAATTACAGAAATTTCAAAACAAATAAGCAGCAAATGGTAGAAAACACATTTTTTAAAAATGCAGGCATCCATTTAAGTTTTACAAAGGAAAAGCAAAAAACAAACGTGCAACAAATTTAGCAGCTACAAAGCTAAAGGTCCAGTAAAAGGTAGTGACAAGTATATAAACAAGAAAATAAAGTCTGTGAGACTTTTACCATGCAATAAACATGATGTCAGAATGATATTAATGTCATAACCAGTGAAAATTATACCTTTCAGGGGTCGATTTAGCATCACAGAAACTACTAATAAACTGCTCAGAGGTTTCAATATCTTCTTTTATGCCTAATTTTCAACTAATTCTATTTTATGCTAGGAAATTTTAAAGGAATTTTACCATTCATAGATAACCATGGCAAATCTCTTTATGCATGTCTCAACTGAGCCATAGGAATGAGCATTATAATTTGAGTATTAATACAGTCATACACATTTATTCTGGAGAATTAAGGTAGATTTATAAGAGTACTGGCTTCATCTAAACAAAAATAAGACTTGGGTACTATTTTAGAAATGGAAGAAAACTCAGTAGTAACATTTATTCCCAAGTTTTCTATCTGGGTCTCAAAATAAGGACTGAAATGCAAACCCAAACAGAGAAGCCTAAGCTGTTTGATCAACATAAATCTGACTACAAGTGAGAGGCAAAGCACACGACTTTACAAATATACCTAGCTTTAAATAAACCTGACTTATTAATATTACTACCTTGCTTTACCTCATCAAAATAAATTAAGGCATATTTTATGGAATTATTTCCTTTGCAGAAAGGTTTAAAACAATGGTAATCAATTCTTCCTGGCATTTTTTTCAGGTAAGATTTTATTTACATATAACTTTTCATGAATCTTATCAAATAATATATCAAATGCTGTCAGAATATGAGGTCAAGTTAAATTAAAAGTTCTCTTAATTTCTTTATCCCTCTCCCCAACAAAATTTAAATGACAAAAATGAATTTGCTTATATTCAAGGTGAAGTGACTTAAGATCAAATTAATACAGGATCTCATCAATTCTAAGATGTACTTTTTTGGCCCACATTTTAATATGTTTGTAGTTAGCATTCATCTTTCAACTGATAGGATATCCTGATTTAATATACAGGGATTTTTTTCCTTTCAAAGGCATATAAAATACTAGTATGCTTTATAATTGATGCCATCTTAGATCAGACGAAATATAGTATTTTCTATTTACACCTCTGAGCAATAACACATAAATCGACCTCTGTAAAATGAGGTGAAACAATATGGTTAAAAAAAGAAATCTGTGTATAAACGTTGATGAAAGAAATGCTTCAAAGGATAAAAACTAAAGTGATGACAAAGTGGCTCATTTACCAAAGAATCTCATTAGTGTAACATATGGATTTCCATGCACTGCCTACAACCTCATAATAAGATATTTCTTAAAATAACTTACAGTATTTTAACAAAATTTCTTTGGTTAATGAATTCAGTTGATAGCAGACAGCAACAGAATGCCCACAGCTAGCACATGTGGGCAAAGCATTGGCATAAGAAATCTGATAAAATCAATCTATTAGTGTCTTTAACTAACTAAAACATTACCTACCTCCCAGCCAGTACTCTGTATAATAAAAAGTAAAAAAGGGCAGGTCATATAAAAAACTGTTTAAAAAGAACAAAAAAAGGCCAAAGGTACCATATACCATAAATTCTTCTCCACAAATAGAAGACAGCAGGATATTTTAAACAGCATATTCATTTACTTAAGATCTGCAATAATTTTATAAACTGCTTGTTCAAAACCCAGTGGCTAAAATTTTGCCTTTTAAAAACTTTAAGTGAAAGTACAAATTTTGGAGAAAGAGAGTCAGCTGCTTATTCCATATGTTTAAATGAGATCTCTAACTAAGGTGAGATGCACTTTGCTAAGTATCCAGGATAAATTAAAATATAAATTGCAACTCTGCTCAAATGCTAATGACACAAATCGATGAAAGTTTCTCAGAAATGAGTAGCTCTAAATATTCCAGACCTAACATTTATAATTTGCAATTTACAGCTTTAGAAACTGGGATGAGTTTCCTGCAATAGCATATGTACAACTGATTATTAAAAGACCCACATTTTATGGTCATGAAACCTAATCAATATTTTGCAACTTTTAACATTTTAGTAGATGACAATAAAGTCCTGACATAACAGGATAGCAGCCCTACTTTTAGACTGTCAAAGGCTTTTCAGGTTAATCAGTTCATTTAGAACAGCTTAATTCATTTCAAGAAAGAGGAGGTCAAGCTGATAGATAACAAAGTAGGACTAATTCTGAATACAAAGGTGGATAGTCATAATCCACTTCCTTTGACACTGGCAGCAGTCGGTAACAGCAGGGTAGCATGGGGAAGGGAACAGAAAAGTGGGGGAAAAGGAGACTCAGGATATTTTGCAGTATTTCAGTGAAGCCAAGGATTTAGTTTCAAAGAAATCAACTGCTAGTAGTGTACTTCATTTTAAAACCAAGTTTAATTTGATTCTAATTTTAGTGGTAATATGTAGATTCCATAATCAACTATAAAGATTAAATAATGAAATACTATTAGAATTAAATATACATTAAGTCAACCATTTTATTCATTATTTTCACAAAATATTTTTGAATTAAAATATATCAAAGGATGATTGAATGCAAACATCTAGGAAAAATAAAGTTCAGTTGCAGTCATTACAAATATTAGTAGTTTATTAAAGTTTCACATCATTTAAAAAGCTTAAATATAAAAACTATTTTCACAGCAAAATAGATTATCAATTTTAAAATCAGACACAATTATGATCTACATTGTGAAACAAAATAAATCACAATTTTTAAAAACTTGCTAATTAGGAATAATTCAAAAATGAAAAAAAAAGCTATGTGGAAAGTTTATGATGATCACCATTTACTTTAGGTGAATTCATTTTTGTTAATGAGTTTTGCTTTGGCCATGAACTATCATTTTGACCATTCATTTGTAGTCTGATTAAAATGGTCATTTCATGGGATCTAGTTTGACATCAGTACAAAACATTAATGCCTTCAGACAGTTTTTTCCCTTTACAGTGAAGCTAGAAATTGGAATCATTACCTGATGAACAATTTTGCTGAATGCTTCTTGAAGTTTACCATGAATTGTGGACAGTTTCTTTGCATCCCGATTAGCTTCATGAACAGGAATAAGTACTTTGTAAACCTCATTAACTGCTTCATACATGCCAGCCTATAAGAAAAAAAGACTTATATAAGACGTTTCTTTCTTTTACATTAACTAGAAAATAATTACAACATATGAATTCACAATATTTCTATTAAGATAATACCACTGAAGCTTTTCCAATAGGAAATAAAAACAAATACTACTAATTTTTAACTGTATTAAGGCTTAATGAAAGAATTTTGCAATGTGTCATCTCCTCTAGATAAATGGGCATGTATGTAGATAAGTGTATGTCTGTGTGTATTAATATATATACATACATACATGTGCATATTTATATTTGTATAATTTGAATTGGGCATTTTCCTTCTATCTGCCCAATAATTGCTTCACTAAGCTTAATGGGTGCATGTATACTTATCTATGCATATAAACTTTTGCAGACACGGAAAAAGAAATTTAATATTACACTGGTCACAGGTACCCAATTCTCCTATAATCAGATAACCCATGGCCTCCTGGGAAACAAAAATCATTTACTTTTCCAAAATATTAAGTTGATACAGGCAATCTCCTATTGTAAGTCTCCTATGAAAAAAATCACAAATCTTTAACAAAATATAGAGAGTTCTAAGCCACCAGATTTTCTTTCACTGTGGGCTAGTTAGCCAGTGGTTGCTATAATTATAACCACATAATCAGAGTGAGAGATAAGATGTGTTTGTATTAGTCTTCTATTCCTTATCCATTTTTATTATTATTAATAAGAGACAGGATCTGGTTCTGTTCTTTAGGTTGGAGTGCAGTGGTGTCCTCATAGCTCACTACAGTCTTGAACTCCTGAACTCAAACAATCCTCCCACCCCAGCCTCCTAAGTAGCTAGAACTACAGGTGCTCACCACCATGCCCAACTAATCTTTTCATCTTTTGTAGAGAATGGCAGTCTTGCTACATTGAGCAGGCTGGTTTCAAACTCCTGGCCTCAAGAAATCCTCCTATCTTGCACAGTAATCCTAGGATTACTATGCAATCTCCCAAAGCACTGGGACTACAGGCGTGAGGCACTGGGCTTGGCCCATCCCTTATCCTTAATAATGGATTGGTGCTGTAGTAAGAGAAGAGAGAGATATTTTCCAAAAGCCATTGAGTCCTCATTGCTTCATGGATCAGCAAACATATTTTCCCAAAGAAAGATACATGGTCCTTATATTTCCCAGTAAGTTCGTAGGAGTATATTTAAACAATAATGTAGCTGTAAAAGTGAAATATGTTTAGAGTAACTAAAATGCCCCAGTAATTATTTTAACTAAAATCAGATTGAAAAAGAATATAATTTATAATTATATACAACTGTAAAATAATTTTAATAATATAGGTTACTGTCCCCCAATCTAAGTGTGCTACTGTGAATTATTAAAATTACACACACAAACACACAGTTATATTAATTAAAATATTCCATCAATGGCAAAAAAAAANTGTGAATTATTAAAATTACACACACAAACACACAATTATATTAATTAAAACATACCAACAATGAAAAAAAAAAAAAAAAAAAAAAACCCAAACCTTTCCCCATGCTAGCTTAGACAAGTGTAGGGAAGGAATTGGAATGGTCAAGGTCCTTAAAGGCAAACATTTTAAAAGATGATTGACACCTAATATTTTAACTCTGCAAAAAGACTCTTAAGGGTCTCATAATTGTCAATAATGATGAAAATGATGGTAGCAGTAAGCACACTTGTACTTACTTGGAGCCAGGCACTGTGATAAGCACTTTACATACATGAACTTACTTAGAATCCTAACAACATTCCTATGAGGTAGGTACTATTACTAGATGTATTTAATAGACAAGAAAAGTGAGGCACCAACTGGTTAAATAATTTGTGCCTGAAGCAACACAACTACTAAATGGCAGAGCCAGGATTTGAACTTTGGTAGTATGCCTTCTAAAAGTACCCTTAACCAATATATTGCAGGATAGGGATAAGGCCTGGTAAAGAAAGAGCCAATTTCCAACAGTAGTACAAATGGGGAAGGAAGGCAGCATTGCGTATTACCTCAAGCTTCTCTCTTATCCTAACATGAACCTCAGTGTCTCCCAAACCTTGGTGCTGAGACACTAAACATTCGGCAGAAACGTCAGAGAAAGTAAGGGACCCTACCAACATGGTTCAAGACGGTAAGCATGAATTCAGCTAACTATCTTTTCCTTCTCCAATAAACACCCCATCTGGGTTCCATCTGACTGCTGTAATTCTTCACATAGACATGGAAGGGAACGAGACTGGGGTTATAGCATGGTAGTGTAGTCAGGCAAAAAATTCAAGACGCAGTTCATAAAACTAAAGAGTAAGGTCCAGGCCTCCAATAACTACCTAATGAGGATTACTATGCAACCAACAGAATGAGTGGCTTAACTTTCCTGGACACCAGGGCAATGCCCAACAAACTGGAAAGATTCTCCATTTCATCCAACAGACAAGCTCTATTTACAGAGCCCTGTCACTCTGCCAACTAGTAACATATCACTCAGAGACTTTCTGTTTTGTTTTGCTCTGTTTTTTAATTTGTTTTAGAAAATGTTTGGCAGTAAAAGTTTTATGAAACAAAAAATATCTGCTGCAAATTACATGCTGGTTCATAAAAGCAAATTACATGCTGGTTCATAACAAGCAAATAAAAAACACTGGTGGGGCCAGGCACAGTGGCTCATGCCTATAATCCTAACACTTTGGGAGGCTGATCGGGGGAACATAACTTGAGGTCAGGAGTTTGAGACCAGCTTGGGAAACAAAGTGAAACCCCATCCCTACAAAAAAATAAAACAATTAGAGGGGTGTGATGGTGTACCTCTGTGCCCCTGTATTCCCAGCTACTCAGGAGGAGGAGGATCCCTTGAGCCCAGGAGTTTGAGGCTACCGTGAGCCAAAACACTGAAACACTGGGGGAAGTGACAGATTACTAAGATGAAAAGGAGTAAGCCAACAATGAATCTAGCAAGAAAATCTACTCCTAGATAGTTTTTAAGGGACTTGGAATAAAAAACAAACTTTTTTTTGGAGACAGGGTTTCACTCTGTTGCCTAGGCCAGAGTGCAGCAGCATGATCATGGCTCATAGCAGCCTCAACCTTTTGGGCTCTAGCAATCCTCTCACCTCAGCCTCTCTAGTAGCTGGGACCACCGGCATGAGCTACCATGCCTGGCAAATTTTTAATTTTTTGTAGAGACAGTATCTCACTATGTTGCCCAGGTTGGTCCTGAACTCCTGAATTCAAGCAATCCTCCCGTCGTGGCCTCCCAAAGTGCTGGGATTACAGGCATGAGCCACCATACCGGGTCCAGAATAAATTATCTTTAAAGAAAAGTAGGGTCATAAAACAGAGAGAACAAATATACATGTCATTGATAATTAGAGGTATGAAATTGTAGAAAAAGAATTAACAAGAGTCATCTACCATAGAGAAAGAAGCAGCTGCTTGTTCCAGTAATCCCACAAGTCCTGACTCAGTAAAGTATTTTCCAGAGCAGATACCTTCTTCATCTGGAGATACCACATCATCTGAGACTGCAGATTCTTCTAAAACATTAGATGAAATATTCTAGGGAAAAAATAAATTGAAAAGGTTTTTGAAATGGAATTAATTTTCTAGCATAAAAATGTATAAGAAGAAATATCAGGATAAACTATAACTATCAGGTTAGGTTAAAAAAAAGGAGAGTGAGGTAAAAGATAAATCTCCAAAAACTTTCTGTACTTTGAAGATGACAATAGAATGAAAATGCCATTACTATATAACTTTTCTCTTAATAAAAAGCTGTATGAAAGAAAATTAAGAAAAATCATGGGCTAAAGGAAACAGTAATATAACATAAGACATCAAAGGAGACATCAATAGTCTTTCTTATTTATTTATTTAATTGATCTTCTCAAAACTATAAGAGAAATTAAGGTAAAAAAAATGGTCTCGGCTTATCTAATATACACTGAGTTATTTAAAAAACTCAGGTATAATAAAAGCCCTCTTATTTAATGAGATTGCGATCAGCCATTATTTCTAAAAAAGAAGTGATACATATATATGTTATTTTAGCCTAAACATTTACAGTAGATGTACACTCATTTATCAACTTTTGAAGTTGATCTAAGGCCTTTTCTTTGTGTGTATGGGTCTCCAGATCAGATTTCCACGGAATCTCTCTTGGTTAAATACCCATAAGGCAACATTCTTTTTAAAGATTTCAAGTTTTTGTTTCTTTTGAGTGAAAGCTTGAACTTAAAAGATTATCAAATTATTCTAGAATTTTAGGAGTCCCCCCTCCCCTAATTTATTTGTCTGGTCCAAAATTAATTCAACAGCAATTATTTTGGAGATTCATCTTTCCTGAGTCTTTGCAAAACATTCAATTTTTTTTTCAGAGAAATAATAACTTCCTTTTTGCATTCTGATTTCATTAGAAGACATAACATTTAACTAAATTGTATAATATCCTAAACCTACCATTAACAGGTTTTGAAGAAAAGCAAAGCAGAACTGACTCTTGGTAAGCAAAGAATTCAACTAGTGGGTCAGAGCTATGTACCCTACTAGAAGGAAACTCATCTGTGAGTCATTGTATTAGTCATAAAATATACTAGTATTTTATGCCGAGAGTGGAGAATATTGGTATGTCTGCTATGTTAAGTAAAAGCCAATTAAGAATTTCTACTGAATTCTGATTCTCAGTAATAAATTTTCATAGATGTTAAAGTACATAACTGATTACAAAGCAGTAAAGACAAAGAGAATAAATAAGCATAGCACTGACAATTCAGAGGTAAGAAACTAGAAAGTTTCTTAATTCAGATGTAAGAAACTGTGGAAAGTTTCTTCCCTCTCAATTATCAGTGCTATGGAAGATTCCTACCTGAAATGTTACACATCCCACAGGAAGATATTTCCGGTCCTCTAGCATGCTCAAATATTCAGCAACAAGTGCTGCTGAGTGGACTAGACACTGTGCAGCTTCAGCATGATTGCTTCGTTCTGAGTGCTTGCCAGCCATGTTCTGCAGCCAGGTCAATCGCAGATCTGGAGAGGTCTGGTAACCCTTGGCAATTCTAATTAGAACAGAAATTCTTCTCAGTTAGCATATGCTTCCCAAGCTGGGCGGGAGTTTAGATGGCTCACTCAGAGTTTACCTAGATAGGTTTTTGACACTATGCACAACCTATGTAGTTTTAAAGTAGTATGAAAATGTCATTGTGCAGGCTTAGAGAAACAACTGCGGCCCATGGAATGGATAATATCAGTTGAGGGGGCGGGGAAGGCAAAAAAGAAATAGGCCATATTAAAATCTGATCATTAAGGAAATAATCAGTTAAGGGAAAAAGTATGAAATATTATGTGTCCATTACAGAAATACAGGGAAAATAAGAAAACTTATAAAAAGTACTTTTTATCACATCACCTGTATTTCAAAGAGATTAAACTGTTTTATTTGTGCTTTTAATGAACCCCAAAATTGTAAGAACATAGGATCATATGACAGATAAAAATTCTTAAGTTTTACTATTGTATCTATTACGTTGTTAATACAATAGGAATTACAGATTATTCAAAATGTGCCCCAAGAAATATCACTCTTTGGTCATAACTGTATTGAATATTAGGTAATTAATGTTATGGTAAAACACTCATATACTGTTTTTTCTTCTTAAAAGACTGAGTTTTACATTGAAAATATTGGTATGGGCCTTCAGAGGAAGTTTGGGGTACAGTACACCAAGGTGTTAAATGTGTGTTATGAATATTTTTAAATATCCTCTTGTTTTTGATAATCAGTAAGTATACTTGCATTGTTCTTAAAAGAAGAGACACAGAAGATCTGAAGATGTCACCTGGAAAAAGTACATTTGTACTTTCAATCTACCATTAGAAAAATCACTCAAGGTTTGGCTCATGCCTGTAATCCCAGACCTTCGGGAGGCCAAGGCAGGCAGATCTCTTGAGCCCAGGAGTTCAAGACCAGCCTGAGCAATATGGTGAAACCCCATCTCTACAAAAAAGTAAAAAATAAAAAAAATAATAAAGCAAATAGAGAAAAATCACAAATCATTCTTGGGTGTTTATTTTTTTCACCTAATGCTTACTGTATATCTTACTAAGTCCCTTACACAAAGCATAAATGAATCATACAAATGCTACCTGTACATTAGGTCAATCAACATTTCAGGATCCTCCTGGTGTTCCTTCATTTTCACAGTATCAGAAAGGATCATATGGAGATTGAAAACCAGATCCTGAACCTGCAGCAGATAATTATATAAAAAACATTCTTGAATTGTTGTTCATCCATAATCACCAAATTAATTTCAGAGATATTTCAGATAAATATCTAAAGATTTCAAAACAAGTTGTATCATACTGATATGGTTCTGTAGAGTATAGGTATGTGGGGATATGGTTAAGTGAAGGGTAGTAAACTTTATATAAATTCCTCAGCATACTATGTACATTTTTGTTCTTTCACCTGGAAACAAGCAGAACTATAAGTAGAAATAAAATAGAAGGATACTCGATATACGAGAATACAAAAGAAAAATTCTCTCCTGTATTTCTGATTTTACTAAAAGGTAGTTTGTAGAAACTTTCGTTTTTAAGGCATATTATCGTTTGATTAATAAGTAGGAACATTTAGTCATAAAGCTTTGTCTGTACTGTCCAAGTCTACTGTTCTACTTGTTATAAATGCACAGAATTAACCACCAAAGACATTAATTATTTCCAAAAAGAAGTGTAGCTTAATAAAACAAAAAGATTTAGTCCTATCTATGGCACACGATGTGTGGACTGAAAATGAAATAAATGATCCTCTGGCAAAAACCAACTTTTGATTTAACAATTTGGAAAGTGCCTATTTAACAAGCCTATTTCAATTAATGATCTAGAAAGCAGTATTTCTGACCTGATCAGGAAATGTTGTTTCCCGCAATTCCAGGTCTTCTTCAGCATATGTCAATATGGTCTTTAGAGAACGTCTTAAGAATTCTTCATTAAAATTCTGAGATGTGCCCACCAAGGAGGATAGTGACATTGTTACCTGCATTTTAACCCTGGCAAAGTTCTGTAACAGAGAAATTGTCAGGTCAGTAGTTAATACAGGAAAGCTTTAAAAAGTCTGCTATTTTCCTTGCTAAAAAAAAAAAAAGTATATTTAGTGAAAAAATACCATTCTAAGCAAAAATATTTTTAAAGTAATAAAATATGTATATCAAAATCTTATTTTAGGAAGGATGTAAAACTTATAATTTTGTTGTGAATAATGGCTACAAAACAGGATTTTAAGAAGTCACGTGTCAGAGCTGAATTAGAAATTCTGCTTATGTCTTTACATTGATTTATTATGAGGCATATGTTATTAATAAAACATTCTACAGATGAGGTTAAATAGCTTAATTGACATTATAAAACTCTTAAATGGTAGATAGAGTATTTAAACTCTATTCCATTTCATCAAATCCATACTATGATGAAAGTAATTTAACACACATCACCATGCATAAAGTAATGTAAGGTAGAATCTTTTGGAGTGATGACTTTAAGAGCTCATAACTTAACATTCTTCCTTTTTTAGTGTAAATTCACTTCTGCTCCACCATTCTCTACCATGAAATCACTCTTAAGAGATTACTGGTGATAATATATCAATTATCTAATCCAATATTTTTTGGTCAATATTCTTCACATCTTGGTATATTTAAATGCATTACTTTCTCCTTGAAAATCTCCTACTTTATCTTTAATGGCACCACTTTATCCTGATTTCCCTGTTCTTTTTTGACTCTTTTTCTGTTTTGTTTTTCCTTGGCTGACCTTCCTAAAGACTAGTATTCCCAAATATTCTGTCAAAAACCTTTTCTCACTTAACATATTCTAAAGAACCTCATCCTTGTCTTTGCTTCAACCAGTATATACAAATGTTTCTGTCACCAGCTGTTATTTCTCTGTAGAGCTCCAGGCTATTATATTTTACTAGATAGCACCATCTGGATGTCTCATAAGTACCACAAAGTCAACATGTCTAAAATACCTTCTTTTTCTACTGATTACCTAAAACAGTGAAGATACTATTCTTAGAGTCATGCCAAAAATCTAGGGGTCAGCCCCTACTCATTCTCCCCTCTCATTTTTCATACCATAAATTCAAACCACACCATCTCCTGATGTGTCTCAGTATATCCTTTCTCCATTCCCAATGCCTTTGCTTTATTTTACACCCTAACAATTTCTTATCTGGATTACTGTAATAACTTCGTAATCAATCTCTGTGACTTTTTCTTTCATATCTCTCAGTCTATCCTCTACTTAGCACCAGGAAACTTTCTGTAAAATCTAAATCTGAACATGTGCCTCCTCTCCCTAAAATGCTCCAAAGGAGCTGTCCAAAGTTTTGAGGAGAAAATTCAAGAATTCAACTCAGTAAATATGTCACACTACATAGTAGGCACTGAGAGTATAGTAATAAAATAATTTGTATTTGAAAAGACCTAACTTAGGCCTTTTCAATTACACCTTTATCCCTTACTCTTTCTTCCAGCCATAACCATCAAGAAGTGCTTTAAAAAAAAAAAAAAAAAAAAAAAAGCGTGGGCATGGTGGCTCATATCTGTAATCCCAACAGTTTGGGAGGTCAAGACAGGATGTTCACTTGAGGCCCAGAGTTTGAGACCGGCATGTCTACAATTGTTTTTTTGTTTTTTTTTTTTAAATTAGTTTGGTGTCGTTGCACTTGCTTGTAGAGCCAGCTACTTGCGAGGCTGAAGTGGAAGGATCTTTTATGCCAAGGAGTTCAAAGCTGTACCACTGCACTCCAGTCTGGGCAATAGAGTAAGACCTAATCTCCCAAAATTTGAAAAAGGTGCTAAAAAATTGCCTCTGTGTTTGCCCATTTCCTTCTCTTTCTCCATGCCTTTCCAATTATGCATGTGTCATTGTCTTTACTTAAAAAGCTCTATCCACTTAGCCAACTGATTGGGTAATTCTTCATCCTTACTTCAAACATCTTTTCTTTCTGAAAACCCATCCCTGAATCATAAAACTATTTTTCTATGTGCTTATGTAGTACCCTGTGCTTATCTCTCATTGTATTAATAAGACCAAGTACTTATTCAACACTTGCTTAGTGCCATCTACTGTTACGTTTTACTTAATTTATATAACACTGGCAAACCGTCTTAACTAGATTCATCTATTATTAAATGAATGTTACTTTCTCATCCTCTCCCACTAGGTGCCAAGATACTTGAAAAAAAAGAACTGTTCTTTTATCTGTATCTGCCCAATGCCTACTAAAGCAGCCAAGACACAGTTCCATACTTTAATATATTGTACAATATACAGATATAATACTGTATCTGTTGAATAAACATATGCCAGTTTTAACTATTCCTTTTTAGAAATACTACCTGACAGTAATACTATAAACTGTCCTCTCTTCTTTTAATAAAGCTTTTCCAAAATAACAAAAAAAATATCAAGAAAACTGAGTGTGGTCAAATTTTAGAGACTTTATTTCAAAAACTAAATAAGATCAATAAAGTAACTGTATTCTTCGATTCTGGGTTAAGTCAGAGGACTTTGCTTCTGGAAAAAAAGGACAGTATGAGATAGCAATTTCCCACTTCTGAATTTCATGTAAAAATAAAAGGTGAATAGAAGAAAAATCTATAAACTCTATTTACATCAAAATAAGGAGTCAGATATAATCCATTTATTAGAAAAATGTGAGGTTGTCAACACAAGCTAAGTTAGGAAGCAGTTCCAATATAAGGCAAGGAAAGGAAAGCAAAGAGTGAGGAATCCCAGGGCTCAGATTTCAGAACTAATGAGGGAAACAAATATTTCCTCTAAGTAAGAAACTTGGCCAGGTATGATAGTAGCTCATATCTTTCATCTCTACAAGAAATAAAAAAAATTAGCCAGTCATGGTGGTGTGTGCCTACAGCCCAAGCTACTTGGGAGGCTAAGGTGGGAGGATCCCTTGAGCCCAGGAGTTTTGAGGCTGCAGTGAGCTGGAGTACAACTGCACTCCAGCCTGGGCAACAGAGCAAGATCTTGTCTCTAATAAATACATAAATATATAAGAAACTCGGCCGGGCGCGGTGGCTCACGCCTATAATCCCAGCACTTTGGGAGGCAGAGGCGGGTGGATCACGAGGTCAAGAGATCGAGACCATCCTGGTCAACAAGGTGAAACCCCGTCTCTACTAAAAATACAAAAATTAGCTGGGCATGATCGTGCGTGCCTGTAATCCCAGCTACTCGGGAGGCTGAGGCAGGAGAATTGCTTGAACCCAGGAGGCGGAGGTTGCGGTGAGCCGAGATCGTGCCATTGCACTCCAGTCTGGGCAACAACAGCGAAACTCCATCTCAAAAAAAAAGAAACTCATCTTGAAGTTACAAAATTGTTTGGAAAAAAAAAAAGGTAAAAATCTGGTAAAATTGAACAGAGATGGATCCTCAGAAAGTTTAGGCAGTTAGGCAAGATGTACCTGCAATAGCAAAATCCCAGCCAAAAAACACATTCCTAAAGGAACTCCCTGTAAATACCTGGGCCAAGATAACCCAGTTTATCCTATGTTGAGTAATAAAAAGGTAAGGAACAGCAGCAAAACTCACCAGATAAAGAATACTTAATAAACAAATGTCATAAAACAGATGAAAATTCTAATGAAATATTTTGACTTAAATAATAAAAAATTTATGAAGATATTATCTTTAGGAAAAAAAAAAAAAAAAACAACAAGGCAGAATATAAGAACTCAAGATCACGCCTGTAATCCCAGCACGTTGGGGGGCTGAGGCAGGTGGATCACCTGAGGTCGGGAGTTCAAGACCAGACTGACTAACATGGAGAAACCCCATTTCTACTAAAAATACAAAAGAAAATTAGCGAGGTGTGGTGTCGCATGCCTGCAATCTCAGGTACTCGGGAGGCTAAGGCAGGAGAATTGCTTGAACCCGGGAGACAGAGGTTGCAGTGAGCTGAGATCACGCCATTGTACTCTAGCCTGGGCAACAAGAGTAAAATTCTGTCACAGGACAAAATAAATAAAAAAAAAAAACCTCAAGGAAAGATGGCAAAAATCAGAAAACAGTAACATATAATCGATTACATGTGAGCTGGCAAAGAAAATTTTTTACTTGGAAAAGAAAGGAAAAAACAGAAATGAAGATGAAATTTTTAAAGTGTTAAAAAGGAGAAGGCAAAATGACAGGTAAAATAAAAGATTTAACATATGTATAATGATACCCAGTAAAGAAACTCCAAACACAGGAACAAAAAAAATATTTAATTTTATACTCAAGAAAATGTTCTGAAATAAATGAACTAAAAGTATACATCATGTGCCTGAGAAACTTAACACAAATCAGTCAACACCAAGACAAATATTCTAAAAAAGACATTTAATTGTAAATATAAAGAAAATCTCATGAGCAGCTGGGGAAAAATACGTGATTTATAGGGGAGAAAAATATCAGGCTATTTTCCAATATAGCTACAACAATACAACAATATTTAAAGTCAGAAGATAAATGGTACTCAAGTACCTTTTTTTTCTATGAGGTATTCTTTATCTGATAAGTTGTGCTGATTTGTCTCATGCTTATTATTATTCAAAATCTAAGGCCAAAATTTCATAAACACTCTTACTGTCCAAATTTCATAACCACCCTTGCTGTCCTACAAGTACAGACAACTTTAAACAAATAAGAACTTGGAAAATTGGCCAGGTGCAGTGGTTATTATCTGTAATTCCACCACTCTGGGAGGACAAGGTGGGAGGATAACTTGAGCCCAGGAGTTCTGGGCTACAGTGAAGTGCCATCACGCCACTGCAGTCTAGCCTGGGCGACAGAGGGAAACGCTATCTCTATTTTTAAAAAGGGGTTGGGGGTGAGGCAGGCAGAGCGAGGTGGCTCACACCTGCAGTCCCAGCACTTTGGAAGGCCACGTAGGGAGGACTGCCTGAGTCTAGGAGTTCAAGACCAGACTGGGCAACAAAGTGAGTTCCTGTCTCTACCAAAACAAACAAAAAACCACTTGGAAAATATGACTCCTAAGAACCTTGATGAGGACAATATTTAGCTAAATAAAAGACAATTACAGCCCAAAAAAACTGGTGGTAGGCAATATTTCATTTTATAACTAAGACTATGAACTAAGACTGAAATGTTACAGCCAAGAAAAAAACTAGAAGGGTGAGAGAGGAGATGAAAAGAAGCACTTAACTATCTACAGTAGACACGAAACAAATAACATTACTTGAAGGTAGCAATTAAATCACGTGAAGTACATGCAGATTCAGCAATACAAATGTAAACAGTAAGAAAGATGCTTTTTCAAAATACTGAGGTACAAAGAATGATAGGGTGCAGGAAAGAAAGAAGAAAACCAGCAATTTTATCACTGTTCATTAAAGGGAGTTAACAGATACTTGCTTCAAGTAGTTTCTCAGTATTTTTTCCTTTATTAACTCCCTAATAAATATTTTTGAACATTTTTTTCTAATATCCCTAAGATATTTTAATATCAGAGATGTATATATCTGTTTAGGTACTCTATGTATATCTGATTTATATACACACAAGAAAGTAAATATAAAGCTTATTCTTTTTATTCAATGTAAGGTTATGAATGACTAGATTAAAATTTTAAGTTAAAAATCTGAAAATGATTTATATTTAGTTTACCTTTATAGCCTGGTTTTCTGAAAAACTTATAATCTTTAAGTTTAAATAAACTGTAATGTATCAAATTACATAAATAAATTAGCAACTTATATAACTATAAAACAAAAGTAGCAATGTAATCAAATATTTTAAACTATTCAAAACTGCTGTTTATCCAGCAAAAGAAAACAATTAAAAATTTCTTAAAAATTATTTCAGTGAACTTTTACCATTTGCTTGATAAAAGAAAGTAAGTTCTGGTTACTAGATATTCATTCAAATACTGCTGACATTTTTTCTTTTCAGCAACTGACATGATTAAAAATTGGTTGAATAACTTTTGTAGAATGAAGTAATAAATCGGAAAGTTTTTTTTCTTGGGCTTAATTTTCAAAGCCCAAGTCACACATGAATACACTGAGAATCAAATATAAGTAATATTCACAAGGCAGCCAATGGAAGCAACCTCTTGCCACTGACTCTGAGATCAAGCAACTAATTAAGTCTCCCAATCACAGTCATCTATTCCCCAGTTTCATAAGACTAACTTTACATACATTTTGTTTTTTGTTTATTTTTCATGAACTTATTGTCAATGTTGCTCATGTGATACCCAATAAGACCAATGAGAAAAATAAATACTAAGGAATGCCATGTTGTTGGGTAGTATTGAGCTTTCGAGGACCATAAGCTAAGATTCTTCTCATCCTCCACAGAAACCAATTTTCACTCCCTTGGTGGTAATACTGCCCTGGTTGAGAATGCATGATCTCAAGAAATAGAGGACTAGGGTTATTATATAACTACAAAGGCAACCATTAGAGCAAAACCGGAAATTTTCCTAAATGTGATAAACACTACATCCCAAAAACAAGGTGAACAGACCAGATAATGTAAGATGAAAACAACCAACACAACTATTTAAAGGGGAGGGAAAACAGAAAGGTGTAACACAATAATAAAATAGAATTCCAGGACATATCTAACATAATAACAAGTATGAGGTTGGATCATAAAGCAAAACTCAACTCTTACATTGTATATGAGAGGCACACCTAAAATAAAGTGCAAATTAAAGAACAGGCAAAGGTAATTAAAGTAAGTTCAAATTAAAAAGAAGACAGAGGTCAAGATCTTAATACCATAAAAGATAAAATTCAGGCCAAAAAATAAAATGGAATAAAGGTTTTAAATGAAAGCAACATGGATTCTTTTAAATTCCAAAGGGAAAAAACTCTTAAGAAGATGTAACAGTTACGAGTATTAGCACACCAAATTAAAGCTAAAGGAGAAACAGACAAACACATTATAGGCTTTAATTTACTTCTACCAAGTAAAACAAAAACAAGGATATGGAGAGACAGAGTAATGTTAATAAGGTGTATTTATTTGGTATATGTTTAACTCAATATTCTGAAAATAGAAATACCCCTTTTTAAAGATTTTTCTGTAGAATACTTGTAAAAATGGATTATATTTAGACACACAAATACAGAGATTCACAGTAAAGAAAGGGAGAAACAGAATATATATCGTACAATCACAATGTAATAAAGCTGAAAATTAACACTTAAAAAAAAAGTTTTTTTTTTGAGACAGGATCTCACTCTGTCACTCAGGCTAGAGTACAGTAGTCTGTTCATAGCTCACTGCAATCTCAGACTCCTGGGCTCAAAGGGATCCTCCCACTTCAGCCTCCCAAGCAGTTGGGACCACAGGCACAGGACACCAAGCCCGGCTAATATTTTTTATTTTTTATTTTATTTATTTATTTATTTATTTTTTGAGACGGAGTTTCGCTCTTGTTACCCAGGCTGGAGTGCAATGGCGCGATCTCGGCTCACCGCAACCTCCGTCTCCTGGGTTCAGGCAATTCTCCTGCCTCAGCCTCCTGAGTAGCTGGGATTACAGGCACGCGCCACCATGCCCAGCTAATTTTTTGTATTTTTAGTAGAGACGGGGTTTCACCATGTTGACCAGGATAGTCTCGATCTCTTGACCTCGTGATCCACCCGCCTCGGCCTCCCAAAGTGCTGGGATTACAGGCGTGAGCCACCGCGCCTGGCCTATTTTTTATTTTTTAAATAGAGATAGGGTTTTACTCAGTCACCTAGGTTGGTCTCAAACACCTGGCCTCAAGCAATCTTCCTTCCTTGGCCACCTAAAGTGTTGGGATTACAGGATGAGCCACTGGAACCAGCCAAAACTTTGAAACAAAAAGGCTAGTCAACTTTTTGGGTTAAAAAGAAAATACAAACTGAAATATATCACAACCAAAGAGATGCCAAAAACAGTGCTTAAAGGAAAATTCAAAGCCTTAAATACTTACATGAGCAAAAATAAATGAACTAAATATTTGACTCAAAAAGGAAAAATACAACACATGAATATAATATATAATAAAAAGCTTAAATGAAAAAATGGAATTCTTCAAAGGTTGTGACATGTAATCATAAAATATCAAGCCAAGATACTTAAACTTTTATTTCTTTTTACTTAGGGACAACTAAAATTTAAAACTGCTCAATGTACATTTATATTCTAAGTTTGTACTAATTTACATACATACACACACAGAGATTTGGATTTTTGTAAGAAATACACAGAATGAGAAATATCAAGACAGTCTATGACTACACTTAAAATGTACAAAAACCTCCATGCTTTCCCAAAAACTGATTTAATAACTATCAGCAGAAGTTATATTTCATTATGAATACAGAGAATTTTCATGATAAAATACTTACATTCCCAATCTCAAAGTTTTGCCTCATTAGTAGGTAAAGGGAAGCACTGGCGTGTGACCGTATCGTACTGATGCTACTGCTACAGTGTCGAAGAAGCCTGAGGCATAAATCAGCACACTGCTCTGTCTCTTCTTCAAATAAGAGTTCAGGAAACTGTAAAACACAACCACCAACAAACCACCACTGAATTTTTACAGTAAAAGTTCCTGAGATATGTTAATATAACCTAAACTGGAGATCTTTAGTATAGCCCAGAAATTAAACGAATGGTTAGGACAATATTAGCTAATGGTTAATAGTGTGAGACACAGAGTCAGACTGGGTTCGAACGCTGATTATGCCACTTACTAACTAGTAGTGTGACACTGGACAAGTTTTCTCATCCACAAAATAGGTCCAATAATATATCTACAAGGGATTGTTGTGAAGCTTCTATCAGAATGTGCATAAAACACTTAGTAATCAACATATATAAATTTTAGATTTATTATAAAATAATATGTAAGTAATTTTCATCAACATCTCTGCATTCCATCTTCTAGGATGATTAAAATGAAATAGCTATCTTCAAAATTTAAGAATATTCATATTTCTGAGGGAAAACAAACATAAGAAGTAAATATTGAAAGCAACTGAACAAATAAACATCTTCTTTTCCATTCATCACAGAATAGTTTCAGTGGGTTGAACTACTGATATATTGAATTCTTTATAGATTGAGTTTTTAAAATAACAGAACAAAGTGAAGAGAAAACAAGAGACGCCCCATATTTAAGATGGGCTATTAATTTCAGGCTCTTCTCCACATCAAAATTACTATTTTTTAAACCAGAACTGGTTAAAGGTGATTCAAATAAATCAAAAATTCCAAAAGGCAGGCAGCAGCAGAAAGGCAAAGAAGAGTCAAGGGTCTTAGGCTATTATTTAAATTGTAACTACACATATTAATTAATATATTACTACATATGTTAACCAATGAATGTGTCAAATGATTGTGAATAAAGAAAAACATCTGACAACACTGCAGGTACAAAATAACCTACCTTTGAAACCAAGGCTCTCTGTGTAGCAAAACAGTGTTGTAGATAAACTGCACTTTGGTTACAGGCCATGCTGTGTAGTAGCACTTTTAGCACTCCACCAAGGATGCTCTCTTTGGATTCTGTTACAGAAACGGTCTACAATTTAAAAATAAACAAATAAAATAGAGATGTACCCGCAATTTAGTTAAGGTGGTAGAATATGTAAACTTTTAAAAGATTAAAAAATGGCAATATAAGATCTAGGATGGCTTCAAGAGGGAGCTGAGAAGGATTTGAATAAGAAAAAGGAGAAAAAAATAAATATAATTTAAGTGAGAAAAAAAGTGGAGCAAGATATAATGGCAGGAAATCAATCATCAGGTGTGTTTTAGGAAAATTAGTAAGTAAATTTGAACTGACTTGAGGTTCAGTAGAAAATAACTAGAGATAAAGCTAAAAAATACAGTGGTGCCTATAGCAAAGAATATTGGCAGTAAACAAATAACTATTCTTTGAAATCCTGACTTTTAGCTGGAGACTTTGAATCCAGCGACAGAGAGAGGTAAACAAAAGAGAAGTTTCATCTTCTGAGTCATGCCCTTAAAAGAAGAAATGTACTCTGTCGTTGCTGTTTCTTTGCACAGTGAAATATAGACATGATGGCTGCAGCTCAGGCAACCATCTTGAATTAGGTATCTTGGACTTACTACTTCTTTTGATTCTCTTTGTAGTAATAGCTGAGACCTATTCCATCTCTCCAGCTAATAAACACCAAATTATAAAGAGCATTCTAAATCTGAAGAGTTTCCCAACTTTTTCTTTAGGCAATGCAAAATATTAAATTTTTTATATTTTTAAAACTTTAGTCAGGATAATGAATGATAAAATATTTTTTTTCTTGAGCTGGAGTCTCGCTCTGTCATCCAGGCTGAAGTACAGTGGTATGATCTCTACTCACTGCAACCTCCGCTTCCTGGCTTCAAGCATTTCTTGTGCCTCAGCCTCCTGAGTAGCTGGAATTACAGGTGCACACCACCACACCTGGCTAATTTTTGTATTTTTAATAGAATCAGGATTTTGCCCTGTTGTCCAGACTGGTCTTGAACTCCTGACTTCAAGTGATCCGCCCACCTCAGCTTCCCAAAGTGCTGGGATTACAGGTGTGAGTTACCGTGCCCAGCCATAAAATATTTTTAAAAGAAAAGTCTTATGCAAATGTACAGAATGGATAGTAGGAAGCACACAGGGTAAGTATCATGAAGCAGGCGGCCATTGTAGTGGTAGCAGAAAAGAAGTGGAAGGAATAGGTGACAGACCTATTTACTAAAACATCTGAGAGATGTTGCCAACTGATTTGAATCCTGGCTCTTCTACATACTAGTTGTGTCATTATGGGCAGTTATTTAACATCTTTGTGCCTAAGCGTTCTCATCTACAAGATGAAGATACTACAGTTTCAATGGCATGAGTTAAGAAGGATCAAATGAGTTAATATTTGTAAAGTGCTTAGGACAACGTTTAACAAAGAAAAAACTAAATAAATGTTTGATATCACATTGTTACTAACAGAATAATACCACCTAGAGGGCTTCTGTTAGGACCCAACAAGATGATTATAGATAAAGAGCCTGAAACACTGCTGTAGGATACAGAAGATACTGCATAAACCCAGTGTACGTATATGTAGCTACAGCTATACAGGCATGTTGAATCTCACATGATGGCAGAACACCCAACTATAAACACTCAGAGGATACTTGGAAATGCAAGACTAGGCCACGAAGGGGAATGACAAGGAGATAAAGATTTTATAATTCTCCTCCATGAAGAAACAGTTGAAGTGATGGGAATTTATAATTATAGAGAATCTCAGCATGCTTGGAATGAAACTTTTAGGAACTACTACTATTTAAATGTAATTAAACAAAATGTAATTTTATGGCTCACAGTAAACACTTTTCCCCCAACCTCAATTTACCAAATCTGTATTTTAAATTTCTCTTCTTTGCGTTCTTACCTGAACAACAATCTCTAATGTATCCAAAATGATCAGGTTTGCTTCTGTAGCCAGGTTTCCATCAATCAGCGCTTCGTGTTCAATCTCTGCTCTTGATCTAATACAAAACATTGTAAGAAATTATACTTATCTTTTTAAAAGCCACAATTCTTAAAATATTTAAGGATGCATAGAAACAAAAAATTTGAAATCATTTTCAATATTTGCCTGATAAACAATTACAAGAGAATAAAAAGAAAGGCAATAGTTTACACATTTACCGTCTTTTGTTAACTATGACAATACATGTTTTCTCATCCCATTATGGAATCGTAATGCCACTAAAAGCATAAATGTTTATGTTTTAGCTTTCAAACATGCAGCGACATAGTTTTATTCTAAGTGACACTGACACTAGGTGGTGCTATGTGGGCTTGTATTCAGGAATGCTTCACAGAAAACAACATTCAAATATTTAGTATTCATCTTACTATTTCAAAGATTTCCAATGTCTGTATTCAGGATAAATGTACTTATTTTGTCTAAGGTTTCATCTAATTTTCCTCAAAATTTTTAAAATAAATATGCTCAGATGGTCATTTAACTCTTCAGTAAAACTAGATGGAATCACTCATTGGAAAGAAAACAATTTGGGGGGAAAAAGGATGTGAGGTGATGAATATGCTAGTTAGCCTGACTGTGGTAATCATTTCACAATTGTACACATACATTAAAAGATCATGTTATATTCTGTAAATATACACAATTTTTGTCAATTATAACTCAATAAAGCTAGAAAAATAAGAAAAAGAACAAAAGTTTGATGCAATAAAGTGGTTTGCTTAAATACTAATATTTATAAAAGTATCATTTAATGCAAATAAAAATTTAAGCGTAAACATTTATGCTTTTAATGGCATTCTGCTTTTGTAATGGGATGAGAAATGTGTATTGTCATGGTTAACAACAGGCAGGATAAATGTGTGAACTATTGCCTTTTTTCTTATTCTCTTTTAATTACACATTATTTATGAATATAGCTGACATTTCTGTTTTAGCAACAATAGATATACAGACACCATATATTATACCAAAGTAGACAAAATAACACGTAAATTAAAGTACAAAGACATATTAAACGCTAACTTTTCTAAGTTTTTAGATCTGTAAGTCTGTGGATCTTTATTATTACTGCTAAAGAGAATACTTCATGAATTTACATTTTACAAATTCAGTTTAAGAATAAAAATACTTTAGAGAGGCTGAGGCAGGGGATCACTTGAGCCCAGGAGTTAAAGACCAGCCTGTGCAATATGGCAAAACTCTGTCTCTACAAAAGATACAAACATTACCCGGGTGTGGTGGTGGCACAGCTGTAACCCCAGCTACTTGGGAGGCTGAGGGGGGAGGCTCACCTAAACCTGAGAGGTCAAGGCTGCAGTGAGTCATGATTGTGCCACTGCACTTCAGCCTGGGTGACAGAGTGAGACCTTGTCTCAAAAAAATAAATAATAAAACATAGTTATCAAAATTAAACTGGAAAGTAAAATATTTAATGTTCAAACTTAAATTTTCCAGTGAGATTTTATAAAGAAATATAAAGATGATTTAAACAAAAAGAATCAGGAGAACACCAAAAAAGTCTCCCTCAAAGTACAGTAGGATAAGCCAAGAGAACATGTTCTATAAATGCAGAAATAAAGCAATATACTAATAGTATAGTACCTGGCTGCTCTGTGATTTCTAAAAAATAACAACTGTAGAAAAGCCATCAGAGAAACAGACTTAGAGAAAAAGAAAGGAAAGCACACATTCAAAGGTTAAGAATTTTAGTATATTTATATTACATTCAGTATCATTATTTCAAGCTCTCATACATACGGTACTGAAACTTGTTTCTCTCTGCTGGCTCTCACTTGTTTCCTCTGTTTCAAGCTACTGAGGGCTAACTTATAAATTCTCAAGTGAAAAATTTTAGCCCCTTGACTCAATGCCAAATCTCAAGCCAGGCAAGTTTACCTGCAGCCACTTGGGCAGTGAGAAGACTCATGTAAGTGCATTGTAGGTGTTTACGGCAGTAGGGTCAGTCAATGTGTCCAGTCTGCCTTTATGACAGAAACAGAAGACCTGCATTGTTTCGTCTTACTTCAATTATAAGCTCCAAGAGGACAAATATTAGGTTTCTAATTCTTTGAGATATTTGAAATATTAGTTCAATGTGACATCTAAAATATGTTCAAAATATAGTTGCTGAATGCATTTTCCAAGAGGCTGTGTTAAAGAAAATGAAGTTTAAAATATAACATTTTGCCTTACTATACCACAACAAGTTCTTCCTCCAAATCTTTTTAAATCTAAAATTTTTAAATTTAAATATTTTGTCCTCTAAGGCTTAATAAATGTATTTATTAAATGTAAATACTAAATATAAATATAAAGTGAAAGTAATCATTTTCCTCTGGCATTTAAAATTCAACAAGCCCATAAGTGATAATAGAAAGCTCTGTTACTTGTCAAGCTTCTCTGTGTTTTGACGCCAGTGAGTCATATCTTTTCTCCACCTCAAATTTTCTTGACTTCCAAAGGCACTTCCAGATGGGCTTCTCTCTGCCAAATAAATTTCAAAGGTTGGACCACCTATATGTATACTTGCAAACACGTAAGGAATATCATATAATTTGTACATAGCCATTTTATTCACAGTACAGGTGGAAAAGCCTGACAACGATGCTTTTTATTAAAAATTTTCACAATAATTTCATAAGAAATGTATTTGCTATATGAATTTAAAAAAAATATCCTTTTAAATGGGTATTGTTTATTTAAACAAATGTTCTAACACTGATTTTCTTAAAATTTTAACCATGGTTTATAAGGCTTTACGTAATATGACTTTACTTCCTACCATTCTTCTTGCTTACCGCTTTCTGTTATCTTTGCAAATCTATCAGTATATAGTCTGACTATGTGTGCTTCTGACGTACAACCTGTGCAATGGTTGTTGTTCCTTTTTCCTAACTGTTCGTCTCATAAATTTTCATTTATTGCCTCCTTAGAAAGGTCTCCCACTCTCCAGTATTTCCTTTCCTTTTACTTTGCTTTGTTCCTTTCCATAACACTTAGGACCGCAAGTATATAAGCTCCTTAAGAACAGAAATATGTACTTTGTCCAGCATGTTTTATCCAGGATAATAAAGTGGTGCATACTGAGAGCTCAGTAAGTTTCTGTTAATTACATAAACAAAATAAGAAGGATTCCTAGTTACTCCTTTCAGTCTACATAAGGTAGAACAAGAGGAAGAACGGAATTTTCTCTTAAGAGGTTTCTAGGTTTGAAGGCAGACTGCATGCATGGATTCCTTTAAGGGGTGGAAGCAATATAAATGATTCACACAATCCATTAGAGGTGGAGAGAGCATTGAGAATTGTGGAGAATATACAAACATACATTTAAACAATGGACTCAGTCATGATTTCAACTTTCAGCTACAAAACTAAATGCTTGTTTTTGAAAAAGATAAGACTTTAAATTGGTTGGGAGGAAGGAAGAATAATACAAGTAAAAGTTTAGAGTTCAAATAGAAATTTTAAAAATACTGAAAAAAATACAGCTATATATATGTCAATTAAAGAAATACAAAAAATACTGAGAAATAAGAATAATTTCCCGCACAATAAAGGACATGCCTGTATTTCTTCCAATTTCTTTCCCTTTCCTTTCATTTCTTTCCTTCTCTCTTTCCCTTTTTAAAATTTTGAAATCCGTGTCTTTAAGAAATTTGTGGAAAAAACAAAAGATATTCCTATATTAAGACAGTTAGCAAAATTAATATCTATTTACATTTCTATCATTTACATTTTTTTCCCCACAAAACTGTTTCTCATTAGTTAATAATGTCTTAGAACTGAAAGTTAAGAAAAAGAAAAGAATGTCTTTAGACCTAATAAACCAATGTCTATGATTGACCTGGCTTAAATGTAGCAATGTAAATAAGACTTACAAAGGCTTAGGTTTTCTAAGACAAGAAGACTTCAGTTCTTATATTCAAACAATAATAGATTTCCTGGGGCCGTAGATTTAAAAATATAGCAAGTATATTGTTAATAGCTCCATTCTTGCCAAAAATAAACCTCAGGGCTGTGGTATAATAGAAGGAATGCTAAATTAGAAATCCAAAGATCCTGGTTCTGTCACTTAGTTTATGATCTTAGGCAAAGTTATTTACTTCTTTGTGTTTTATTTTCTTAATCTAAAAGATGACTATAATTATTCATTAGGTTTTGGTAGTAATTAAATGATCTCAGTAAAAGCTAACTTTCATGCTTTTTCAGAGGGTTTCTATACATAATAAATGAATTAAAAGAAAAACCAAAAGTACACTGTAAATTGAATATAACTAAAGAGAAAAAATGGTGCTCTATTAATTTTTTTAAAGTCAAAGACTTTGTTTTGTGGTAACTTTGTTACTATAAAACACACAGTATATAAATGATACTTAAATAGATTATCATTATGCTAATAGCCTGTCAGAAAAAAATTAAAAATCCATTCACACTTACATTTGCATTTTAAGTCAATAAACACATATTATGCTGTTGGCATGTACCATGTACACATATGACCAACCCATGACCCTGGCCTTAAAAAACTCTTAGCAACAATATTGTCTGTATGTCACTTTAGAATTTGCAAAACGTTTCTGCATACATGGTTACTATAAAAATGATATGATCAGTTAGTTACAGCAGCTTCTAAATTCTGGAAACAATCACAAATTTGTAAGGAAAAGGAAGGTAGGGAGATTAAGTGACTTGGCCAAGGTTATATGGCTAATGAGTAGCAGCCCTGGGATTAGAAAACCAGTCTCAAACGCTACTAAACTGTTTTGTTTCACTGATATTTGAGTTTGATGGGCAATATTTTGCCTTATATACAGGGTATATTAATTCATTTTGCAAATGAAGAGTAAAAAGGGGCCAGCTGTGACGGCCCACACCTGTCATCCCAGCACCGTGAGAGACCAAGGTGGGAGGATTACATGCGCTCAGGAATTCGAGACTAACCTGGGCAACATAGTGAGACCCTGTTTCTAAAACAAACAAACAAACAAAAAATTAGTTGGGCATGGTGGCGCATACCCGTAGGCCCAGCTACTAGGATAGGTGTGTACTGGGGGGTGAGGGGGTGAGAATTGCTTAGGCGAGGGAGGGCAAGGCTACAGTAAGCCACGATCACACCACTGCACTCCAGCTTGGGTGACAAAGCAAGAATCTGTCTCACAAAAAAAACAAGTAAAAAGAGACGTTATACAGAATGAGCCCTAATGTAAATTGTAGACTCTGCATGATGATGTGTTAATGTAGGTTCACCAGTTACAACAAATGTGCCACTCTGATAAGGGATGTTAATAATGGGGGAGGCTACGCATATGTAGGGATAAGGGACATATGGGAAATCTCTGTACTTTTCCTCAGTTTTGTTGTGAACTTAAAACTGCTCTACAAAAATGAAGTCTATTTAAAAAGGGAGGATGGGTGCTATTAATAATAACAAAAGGGGAACAGGCATAAACTGAGACTATCTAGAGAAAACTGGGAAGTTATGTTGACTCCTCTTAAATCAGAATTCTAACTTGTATTACCATAGAGAAATGATTATTCAAGTTAATTCACAGTTACACTTAAAACAATCTTTAAAAAGCATAAGACTGACATTGAAGACTAGCAACAATGATTATTCCAATACAGAACTCAAGGAAATTGAAAAAATTCTCACCAGAAGGAGAAGCTATTGTGTACGTACCGAGCTGTCCTCGGCTTCGACGCACCATTTCTTGCCTAGCACCTATGCTCCCAAGAATAGCTTCTTCAAGCTTTGCTCTCATGTCTTTTGATTTCTTAAAGGTCAAGCTGTTCATTCTTTCAAACACTTTTTTCCCCTAAAATTTAAACATTAGAAGAGAAGAGGCATTGAAGACATTTTCTTCTATTTTCCCCACATTGTTTCCTTTCTTGTTCTTTGCACTTACTTTATACTCAAAGCAAGATACGCAGAGATAAAGCAGATCTAATAGCCGGTTTAGCTGCAAGACCGAGAGATCTGTAAACCACTTCTGGAGAACTGTTTCATCTGCATTTTTGAGAACCCAAAGTAGACAGATCAAAAGGCTTCGACTTGATTCTGCTGAAAAGGTAGTGTGTTGCCTGCCACTCTGAAAATAAAGAGCAGTAGAATGAGATAGATTGATCAATGACCATTTCTTGTTTTTTGGCTATCAACTATTTTCTTCTAAAAACAATAAAACAAAAGTTGTTTAAAAATAATATATTTAAAAAGAACCATTTGATTTAGACAACACTTCTATAAAATGATCATATACAACCTTAAGGTTAAGAGCCTGAAGTTTAATGAACCTTTCCTGCTAACAGAGGTTTGCTTTAGTTTCTTGCATGACTGCCAGCAAAGAATAAATAAATGTTAATATAAAACGTAAAGAGAAAAACTAAAAGATTCTACCATTAAAAACTAAAGATATATATCATAGAATATCAGATATGATGAAAATAAAGGAAAAAAGCAACTGACTCATAGTAAATAAGAGTGAGCTAAGAATAGAAAGTAATGACAAAATAAGTATATCAGGCTTAGAAGACTATTGTTTCTAATCAATCACCACTGATACAAAGGGGAAAAGTCTTAGGCCATATAGAAGTAAAAAGCTACTTTTACTTATAGCATATAAAGTTGAAATGCTATTTTCAATCATCAATCTATACTAGTATACAGTATGTAAAATAGAAATGAAAAGCTAAATAAAAATGTATTTACAGTACCATTTATTGGACACATACTCTGTTCCAGTCATCATACTATGCACTTGACATACATTATTTGATTTAGTCCTCCAACAGCATTACCAAGCAGATTGTATCATCCCAATTTTACAGATAAGAATACAAATGACAATAATGACAAAAAATAAAATTTGAAATGTGCAAGAAACTATGCTAATCATATGATAACTCTAACAACAACTATAAACTATAATATTAAATATTATTATCTCTAGTACACAGGTAAGAAAACTGAAGGCTAGAGATTAACTTGCTTTAAATCACATACTGTACTAAGAAAGGATAAGGCTGGGATTTTAGTCCAGGTTAACCACACTCCAAAGCCTTTACTCTTCACTATTAAACTATGCTCTAATATTCAGTTGACAAACATACTAACTAAAAATGAGGAAAAAGTAGAGGGGATGTTGAAAAGAAAGCTGAACATACACAACTGTTGAAGTCATGATCTCACCTACCTCAACAATATTCCTTCTATACTGGATGATGATTAGTGACCAAATGCTTTATGTATATTAACCCATTTATCCTTCACAATCACTCAAAGAAATAAGTATTATTACTCACTCCATCTTACGGAAAAAAGAAAAAACTTGAGCAACCAGAAGTATTTTGTAATAAGTGGCAGGACAAGAATTTCAACACAGAAAGCACGGCTCCAGAGACACAAGCTCCAGTTCGTATCTGCTTTGTTTACTGCCTCTCATGGCTGCCCATGCATATAAGCAAATTCACCCACGTAAGCTTGGTTAACTACTTAGCTATACTGCTTCTGAGCTGGGCACAAAAGAACTTTGATCTAAATCCCTGAATCCAAAATCATTGTCATAAGGAAAATGCTCGTTTATTTTAAAAACAGACACTTTTTATAGCTGAATTTTTAGGTATGCATAAATACAAAGCACTGACTGAATTTTCAAGTACCTATTTTTTAGAAATACAATTTAAAAATTATTCTCAACTTGACAAGCAGGCACACACTGACATCTCTTACATTCCCACAAAAACTGCCAATAACACAGTGGCACATTTTGGAAAAAGACAAACATGAAAAAGACTCAGTAATGTAGAGATGTCAGTTTTCCCTCAAATTGTTCTATAGGATCAATGCAATTCTAACCAAAATCCCACTCGGGTTTTCCTGGAACTTTGACTAATGATTTTTAAAATTTAATGGAGGAAAAGCAGAAAGGCAAGAAGAGCCAAGATATTCTTGAAGAAGAACAAGGTGGGATGTTGGGGGCAGGAAGATGAATGTGTTCTACCAGACATCTGCAGTTACTAAAAAACTAAAATCATTAAGAAAATTTGATTTTGGCATATGGATAGTCTAATGAAATAGAATAAAGAACACAATATATGTCCTATGCAAATTTGAAAATCTGATCTGTGACAAAGCTGACACTGCAGATCACTTCTGAAAGGATGGACTGTTTAATAAATGAATTGAGACAACTGATCTTCCTAGAGAAAAAAAAAAAGCAGATTCCTACCTTGTACCATTATGCAGAAAATAAGTCTAGACAAAGAAAGAACTTTAAATGCAAAAGGCAAAAAGTTTAAAACTTTTACGAGGAAATATAAGACAATATATTTATAATCTTGGGATTAACCTCATTAAATTATTTTCCCCAGTTTGTGTCCACCACTTGAATAGGCCCAGCCCTCAGAAGCCTTCATTCATGCCTTAGACACTAATCACCACACACATAGCTCTTTATATTCTCTCTTCTTACCTCATTTGCCATGTCTGTTCCATCTCCTAAAATTCTTCCACTATGACCTCTGAAACATGAGGTCAATCAACAAAACTGCCTTATGTCTATAAGAACATATAGCTTTTGTTCTTATACATCTATACATCGATAAGAACATAAGCTATATGTTCTTATATCCCAATGGTCTGAAGGCAGAGAGTAATCTTGAAGCTGTGGCTCTTGTGATATGTAGGGAGAGGTATGAATCTTGGCCTAGAAAATGTAGAACTCTGGAACCTCTTCCTGATTCCTGGCAATAGTGTTATGAAACAATTCTTTCTGTTTTCTAGAGGTCATCCCTTTTCAACCAGAAAATTAAGAACTAGTGACCTAGGGCATTTATTGTAGGTGATAAATTAACTTCTATATAAGAACATACAGCTAATGTTCTTACAGATGTATAATAACATATGTATCTTTGTCAGACTATACCACCTACTAACCTTAATCACTGCAGTCATATACTAATCCCCAGAAGACTGGCCCTTATATCTTGATGCTTTTAGCTCCTGACTCACTTTCAGTATTTTAAACACCACTTTTTGTCACAGTCTTTAGTGATTTCAATGCCTGTGTATTTGATTCTCCAAATAACCTGTTTTATTTTTTCCTTCCTTAATCAACTCTTCTAATTCTTGAGAATACTACTTACTACACATGCACTCTTGCAGTTAAACCTTATGTCTTTTATTACTATTATGGCATGTTCCCCTAAATCTCCATTTTAGGCATGTCCTGCCACACCAAATTAAAAAAAAAAAGAAGAAAGAAAGAACCTCCATTTTAATGATCCTTCTTCATAACCACCACTTCAACTTTCCATCACATTACTTCTTATACATCAACTCCAGCAACACACACAATATCAAGTGTTAGAAAGAACATGGAGCAACATATATTTCTGCATTGCTGGAGGGAATATATATTGCTAGAACCACGCTGGAAAACAATTTAGCCAAGTAAAACTGAACACGTGCATAACCTCTAACCCAAAAATGCCACCCTTAGGTATATAACTTAGTGAAATTCTTCTACAGAGTGAAACATTCAAAATACCTTTATCTGCAATAGCCTGAAACCACAAACAACCCAAACTTCCTTTGAGAAGAGAATGAATACATAATTATATTTTCTAATAGACTGCTACAGCATTACAGACTATAGCTACACATATCAACATAAATGACTCTTACAAGCATACACAAAAAATCAAGTCATAGAAGTACTATGAAGTGCAGGTGAAAATCTGTGAAGCTAAACAAAATATTGTTTAGAAATATACACAAAACTGACTAGGCATGGTGGCTCTCACACCTGTAATCCCAGCACTTTGGGAGGCTGAGTCTGGTAGGTCCCTTGAGGCCAGGAGTTTGAGATCAGTCTGGCCAACATGGTGTAATCTGTCTCTACTAAAAATACATGGCCGGGCGCGGTGGCTCACTCCTGTAATCCCAGCACTTTCGGAGGCCGAGGCGGGTGGATCATGAGATCAAGAGATCGAGACCATCCTGGTCAACATGGTGAAACCCCGTCTCTACTAAAAAATACAAAAAATTAGCTGGGCATGGTGGCTCCTGCCTGTAATCCAGGCTACTCAGGAGGCTAAGGCAGGAGAATTGCCTGAACCCAGGAGGCGGAGGTTGCGGTGAGCCGAGATCGCGCCATTGCACTCCAGCCTGGGNAAAAAAAAAAAAAATACAAAAAATTTAGCTGGGCGTGGTGGAAGTTGCCAGTAATCTCAGCTACTCAGAAGGCTGAAGTGGGAGAATCACTGGAATCTGGGAGGTAGAGATTGCAGTGAGCCAAGATTGAGCCACTGCACTCCAGCCTAGGCAATAGAGCAAGATTCTTTCTCAAAAAATCAAACAAACGACCCAACAAGAAGTCAATAAATGAGAGGAAACAAAAAAAGCATAATCAAGACAATATAAAATGAAACACAAAATATTAAATACATCAAATGTCATTTAAAAAATGTAAATGGATTAGAAACTCTAGTGAAAGGGAAAGATTAACCAGATTTTTAAGACACAAGAAAAAAAATCTAACTATATGCTGTCTATAAAAGAAATATATAAGACATAATACAGAAATGTTGAAAGTAAAAGGATGAAAAAAGTCATGCTATATGCATACACACACACAGCAAAGAAAACCTAACATAGTTACAACTAATTTTAAAAAGCATTATAGTTCATGTTGATGAAAGTGCAATCCACCAAAAATTATATAAGTGTTAAATGTTTCATAATCAGGCCTCAAAAGAAACAAAAATCTGACAGAATGACAAGGAGAAATCATAAAACTGCAATTTTAGTGGGATATTAGAATAAGCACAAGAAATTCAGTAAAGCCCAAAAAGATTTAAACAGTAAGAGTACTGACACAGAATGCTGTAACTAACAATGAAAGAATATTCATTCTTTTAGAATACTTGAGATATTTATAAAAACTGACCATATACTAGACCATAAAACTAGTTGCCACAAATATAATAAACTGATATCATACAGAGCTATGTTCTCTGATCATTCAATTAGGCCAAAATCAGAAACAAAAGAATATCTAGAAATTTTCATGATTGAAAATTTAAGACAAAAACAATTTCTTAAATAGCCCAAAGGCCTAAAAAGAAATCAGAATGAACTTCAGTCATTCTGAAATGAATCTTGAAAATGCTTCCTATTGATCATGGTAAACTTGTTCCCCCAGCTAACAATTGAGAAGTCACAGACTACAGAAGGGAGGATGTAGAAGGCATTGTGACCCCAGAGGCATTGAGAAGGGATGACTAATTGGCTAAGAGAGAGAGTGAAGATAAAATCATTTGGGGAAGTTGTAAGAGATTGCAACTAAATTGAAGAAATAAAATAGACGTTTGTGGTTGTTGTTGCCCAGCCTGGAGTGCAATGGCACAATCTGGACTTACTGCAACTTCGGCCTTCAGGGTTCTAGTGATTCTCCTGTTTCAGCCTCCCGAGTAGCTGGGATTCTGGGATTAGAGGCATGTGCCACCACACCCAACTCATTTTCTATTTTTAGTAGAGATGAGGTTTCTCTAAGTTGGTCAGGCTGGTCTTGAACTCCTGACCTCAGGTGATCCACCTGCTTTGGCCTCCCAAAGTGCTGTGATTATAGGTGTAAGCCTCTGCGCCCAGCCAAGATACACATTTTTTTAAAAAATGCCCGTATAGTCAAGACAATTCTAAGCAAAAAGAACAAAGCCAGAGGCATCACACTACCTGACTTCAAACTATACTACAAGGCTACAGTAAACAAAAGAGCATGGTACTGGTACCAATGCAGATATATAGACCAATGAAATAGAAAAGAGGCCTGAGAAATAACGCCACACATCTACAACCATCTGATCTTGTACAAACCTAACAAAGACAAGCAATGGGGAAAGGATTCCCTATTTGGAAAATGGTGTTGGGAAAGCTGGCTAGCCATATGCAGAAAACTGATATTGGACCCCTTCCTTATACCTTATATAAAAATTAACTCAAGATGGATTAAAGACTTAAATGTAAGACCTAAAACTACCAAAACCCTAGAAGAAAACCTAGGCAATATCATTCAGGAGATAGGCATGGGCAAAGACTTCATGACGAAAACACCAAAAGCAATGGCGACAAAAGTCAAAATTGACAAATGGGATCTAATTAAACTAAAGAGCTTCTGCACAGCAAAAGAAAGTATCATCAGTGTGAAGAGGCACCCTATAGAACAGGATAAAATTTTTGCAATCTATCCAACTGACAAGGGCTAATATCCAGAATCTACAAAGAACTTAAACAAATTTATAAGAAAAAAACCAAACAAGCCCATCAAAAAGTGGGTGAAGGATATGAACAGACACTTCTTAAATGAAGACATTTATGCAGCCAATAAACATATGAAAAAAGCTCATTATCACTGATAATTAGGGAAATGCAAATCAAAACCATAATGAGATATCACTGCATGCCCGTTAGAATGGAAATCATTGAAAAGTCAGGAAACAACAGATGCTGGAGAAGATGTGGAGAAATAGAAATACTTTTATGCTGTTGATGGGAGTGTAAATTAGTTCAACCATTGTGGAAGACAGTCTGGCAATTCCTCTAGGATCTAGAACTAGAAATACCATTTGACCCAGCAATCCCATTACTGGATATATATTCAAAGGTTTATAAATCATTCTACTACAAAGACACATGAACATGTATGTTTACTGCAGTACTGTTCACAATAGCAAAGACTTGGAACCAACCTAATGCCCATCAATGACAGACTAGATAAAGAAAATGTGGCACATATACACCATGGAATACTATGCAGCTATAAAAAAGGATGAGTTAATGTCCTTTGCAGGGACATGGATGAAACTGGAAGCCATTTCTCAGCAAACCAACACAGAAACAGAAAACCAAACACCACATGTTCTCATTCATAAGTGGGAGT
>NW_016107450.1:3076142-3118287 GCF_001604975.1 Cebus imitator | reverse complement strand
GGGAAAGAAAAAAAATGCTACATATAAACAGCATTTAACTAAACAATCAAAGAAAAATGCAGAAGCTGAAAATACTCAAAAAAGAAAAGGTGAAAATTAGTGAGTTAAGCATCTATCTCAAGAAGTTGGAAAAAGAACATCAATGTAAACCCAAAGAAAGCAGAAGACAGTAAATAATAAACATTAAAAAGTGAGGGTCAACAGTGCCCTCATATTTGTTCTTTATAAGGACTAACAATATATTTCAACTGTCTGGTAAGACTGATTAAAACGAGAAAAGGTACAAAAATCTAGCCATAGAAAAAAGTTTACATCTACTACCAATGATATAGACATTTAAAAAATTATACAAGGTATTCTGAATAACTATATATCAAAAAATTTGAATATATTTCTACTAGAATAAAATTTTTAAAAGTCAGTATAAGAAGGCCAGGTGCAGTGGTTTGTACTTGTAATCCCAGCACTTTGGGAGGCTAAGGTGGGGGGAATCACCTGAGGTCAGGCGTTCAAGATCAGTCTGGCCAACGTGGTGAAACCCTACCTCTACTAAAAATACAAAAATTAGCTGGCTACAGTGGCAGGTGCCTGTAATTCCAGCTCCTCAGGAGGCTGAGGCAGGAGAATCACTTGAATCCAGGAGGCGGATATTGTAGTGAGCCAAGATTCTTCCACTGCACTCTAGCCTGGGTGATAAAACAAGACTCCATCTCAATCAATCAATCAATCAATCAATCAATGTAAGAAGAAACAGAAAACTACAATAGTCTCATAGACAATAAATTACAACAGTAGTTTTAAAACTTAACAAAGAAAATACTTCAAGAACAGATAGTTTCATAAGTTCTCCAAATATTCCAGAACTTAAGTACTTGCAGAGAGAGAATAAAAAAGAAAACTCCCTGTGTCATTTTAATTGGCTAGCCTAACCTTGATTCTAAAACCTGAAAAGAATATAATAAGAAAGAAAAATTGTAGGCAATCTTATGACCATATATATACAAATCTGAACAAAGTATTAGCAAACAAAATCCATTAGTACACAGTTATGAAGAAGCTGAGTTTAATTCAGGATTTCAACTTTGGTTTAAGACTAGAAAATCAATTTAAGTCAACAACATTACAAGACCAAAAATCAAAATAAAACAGCCATCTCAATGAATGCAGAAAAAACATTCAATAATAATTCAACTATTTATAATTTAAAAACAAAATACTTAGTAAATCAGTAACAGAGACTTCCACAATAAAGAAAGATATTTTTAAAAAACCCAAAACTTACAGAACATATATTTAAGAATAAAATGTTGAAAGTTTTACCTTTAAAGAAACGAACATCACCACTTCACATCACAGTATTTAACACTGTACTGGAGATACTAGCCAGTACAATGAATTATTTTTTTTTAATTGACAGGAAGAAACTACATTGTTATTATCCACAAATTATATGATTGTGTGTAGGAAAAAAAGAATCTATAGATGTGTTACTAGTTTACCTATTCTTACGGAAATAAAAATCATTGTACAAAAATCAATTTTTTTATAATGAGTATTTTGTTTCTGTAAAAAAATTGATTCTATTTCTATATAAAACAACAGTTAAAAAACAAAATTTTTGGATAAGACACCATTTATAAGAACATTAAAAAATATCAAGGACCAATAATAAATCTACAAACAATATGCCAGTCTTCCTTGATGGAAACTAAAAAAGTTTATGTACTTAACGTAAATGATGAGGACACCTATGTTCAAAAATTCAGAGATTCAACAGTGTAATCATAATTCAATACAATCTTAACTAAAATTCCAACAGGTTCATTGGTTTTCATTTATTTAGTTTAGTGGAACTTTACAAGCTGATTTTCAAATTTGTGTAGATATACGATGGTCCAAAAAGTAGTCAAGAAAAATTTTTTTAATGTACAGCTTTCCCTACATGGCAGGCCATATAGAGGCAGTACTTCAGAGACATAGGGAAAATATTCTTTTAATAAATGGTGCTGAGATAATCTGGTATAATACACAATATAAATAAACAAACAAACAAACAAACCTGGACTCCCAAATTATACTCTATGTAAAAAATCTATTTCAGGTAGATTTTAAAATTAAATATAAAAGGAAGAACAAAAAATTTTAGAATATAACACAGAATACTTTCAAAATTTTGAAATAGAAAAAAATTCCTTAAATAAGATACAGAAAGTACTAACTGCAAGACTGATAAATTTAAGTATATTAAAATTAGGCATTCTAACCACCAAATTCATCATTAATGTGTGAAACAGCAAACCACAGAGAAGAAATATTTGAGCTACTTATAAATGACAACAGACTTGATCTAGAACATACAAAGTCCTAAAAATCATTAAACTAAAGCAAACAACCAAATGGAAAACAAGCAAAAAAACTTCAAAAGAGAAAATCCAAATAGTCAACCACACATATCGAAAAGTGCACACCTCGTAAGTCTTTGGGGAAATAAAAGCGAAAATGAAATTCAACTATAAATAACCGAATTGGTAAAAATTTAAAAATCTGACAATTGTAAATATTGATGAATATGAGAAGGAATAAGAACTATCATATTGTAGGTATAAGTATAAATTAAGTAAGCCCTCTGGAAAATAGTTGGGCATTACCTGGTATAGATTAAGATATCCATAGTCTATGACCCAACAAATTCTACTTCTAGAAAATATCCTAAATAAAAGTACATGCAAGCATGCAGAACATATATAAAAGAAAGTCTGTAGGATTGCTATTTGCGATAATCAAGGATCAGAAACCATTCATGCATCTATCAAGAGAATGGGGAAATAAATTGATCTATAGACAGACAATGGAATAACATCCTGAAATAAAAATTAGTGAATTGCAGCTATATTTCATAACATGAATGAATACTAAAAACATAATATAAAACTAAACTACAGTATTTTGGGTGGGCGTAGTAGCTCACGCCTGTAATCCCAGCACCGGAAGGCCGAGGCGGTTGAATCACCTGAGGTCAGGAGTTTGAGACCAGCCTAGCCAACATGGTGAAACCCCACCTCTACTAAAAATACAAAACCTAGCCTGACTTCAAGTGATCTGTCCCCCTCAGCTTCCCAAAGTGCTGGTACTACAGGCGTGAGCCACCACACGCCACCTAGATGGTCAAACTCTAAACAAAATTATGTAATTATATCATTAATCTGGATAATAAGTAGTTTGCTGGGTGCCGTGGTTCAGAAAGAGCATGCTAAGTAATTTCGGGATGGCAGCCAACGTTCTTGTTTTTGTCCAGAGTGGTAATTACCAAGCTGTTTATTTTCTAAGGTTTTAAAACCTCATTCATTTATGTTGTATGTACTTTGTCATATGTAGTATACTTCACAAAAGTTTTAATTAAAAAAAGGTCAACAAAATTGAGAACAATGGTCATTCTAAGGGGAGGGAGAGATCAAATTGAGGAAGGCACATTGTTAGCTTCAAAGGTTACCAGGCTGTGATGTCTGATTTCTTTTTCAAGACAGAGTCTGGCTCTGTCACCCAGGATGGAGTGCAGTTGCTCGATCTTGGCTCACTGCAACCTCCGCCTCCCAGGTTCAAGTGATTCTTCTGCCTCGGCTCCAGAGTAGCTGGGATTACAGGTGTGAGCCACCACACCCAGCTGATGTCTGATTTCTTAAATTGACCAGCGGATATGCTTCTGCTCATTTTATTCCTATATTTTATAGGTGTACTTTATTATTTCATATGTAGAATGTCATCAAAAGTACAATTGATAAAAAAATTTCATACACTGAAATTAAAAACTTTCACACTTCAAATGACACCATCAAGAAAGTAAAAAGATAATCCATAGGAAGGGAGAAAGTATTTGTAAACCAGATAGCTGATTATTTTACAAATCCAGAATACATAAAGAACTCTTTCAATTCAATAACAAGATTAATGACGCTATCTTTTTTTTTTTCTTTGGGGATTTTAAGGAGCGGAGAGTTTAATAGGCAAGAAAGAAGGGAAAAGAAAGAAGCAGCTCCCCTGTACAGAGACAGAGGGAGGGGGGCTCCAAAGCTGAGAGAGGAGACTCCAAGTGTGGAGGATAACAGCAAGTTTTCTGAGTAGACTTGGGGAGGTTGTGTCTGATTTGCATAGGGCTCAGGGATTGGTTTGACCAGGCATGTTATTCATGTAGCACGTGAAAAAACTGGCTCTCCCACCTTAGCCTTTTAATATGCAAATACAGGTCACCATGTTTTATACATGTAGGGATATGTGGGGGCAGCCATGTTGACAGGCACATGTGGGGCATGTCCATGGGTGGTTCAGTTTGCCCCACCACTTGGAGTTTGATGGTTTCACACAAACGAAGGCTGTACCTTGGATTTTTCCTGGCCCATGCACCAAAATGATACAGCTCTGATGAGTGGAGGAACACCAGGGCTCTTGTCTCATGCAAAGTGGATAAAACAACGTAGACACACATGGAGTGGTTTTAAGAAGTGAAGAGTTTAATAGGCAAAAAAGAAGGGAGAAGAAAGAAAGAAGCTCCCCTGTACAGAGACAGTGGGAAGGGGGCTCCAAAGCCAAGAGAGGAGACCCTGACATGATCTTAAAACTTTTTCTTCTTTTGGCAAACTTTTTTTTTTCTTTTTGAGACAGGGTCTTGCTCCCTTGTGCAGGCTGGAGTGCAGTGGCGCAATCTCAGCTCACTGCAACCTCTACCTCCCAGGTTCAAACAATTCTCCCACCTTGGCCTCACAGGTAGCTGGGACTACAGTAGGCACATGTCACCATGCCTAGCTAATTTTTGTGGTTTTGGGTAGAAACAGCGTTTGTCATGTCCACCAGGCTGTCTCAAACTCCTGAGCTCAAGCAATCCTCCCATCTGAGCCTCCCATATTTTTGGGATTACAGGTGTGGGCCAATCACCCGGCCAATGGCAAAAGATTTGAGTAGACTTTTCTCCAAAGAAGATATACAAAAAGATGTGCCAATAAGCACACCAAAAGATGTTCCATATCTAGGTCGTTAGGGAAATGCAAATCACTAAATGTGTCCTAATCAAAAAGATAATAATAACAAACGTTGATGAGGATTTGGAGAACAGGAATTCTTATTCACTGCTGATGAGAATGAAAAATAGTACAGCCACATCGGGGGAAAAAAAGGGTTTAGAAGCCTCTAATCATGTTAAACATAGAGGTACCATATGATCCAGCAAATCCACTCTTAGGTATCTACCTAAGAGAGATGAAAACATATGCGGACACAAAGACTTGTACATAAATGTTCATAGCAGCATTATTCCTAACAGCCCCAAAGTGGAAATGATGTAGCTGTTCATTAACTGACAAATGGATAACAAACTTTGGTATATCAATACAATGGAATACTATTTGGCAATAAAAAAGGAAAGAAGTATTGACACATACACGGTATGAATGAACCTCAAAAATGTATGCTTAGTCAAAGAATCCAGACACAAAAGATCATATAGTAAATAATTCCATTTATATAAAATGTCCATAATAGGCAAATCTCTACAGATAGAAGTAGGTTAGTCGCTCCCTAGTGCTGGGTAGGAGTGACTACTAATAGGTATAAGGAATTTTTTCAGGGTGTTGGAAATGTTCTAAAATTAGCTGTGGTGATACTTGCACAACTCCGTAAATATACTAAAAACCATTAAGGTATACACTTATGTAAATTTTTTAATATGTAAAAATAAATAAAGCTATAAAATTGTCAAGTAGGGCAGCTTCCTTAAATAATACTGGATTTTTCTAGAAAAAAAATAGTCATTTAAAACTTTTAGAACTTGATCTTGCTCTATTGGCAATTTAGTTCCTTCCTGCCCCAATTCTTCCGCCTTTAAGAGAGGGAAAGTTCAGAGACATAGTAAATATCAGTGTTTTAAAAACATTAAAAAGTATAAATCTTCACAGATTAAAAAAATCCTCAAATGACTGAGAATCTTTCTTAGGGCAGATAAAGAATAAAACAGATTTTAAAAATAAGGAAATAAACTATGTAAAATGAGGCAATTTTCAAAACTCTGAATGACAGAATACAGGACTTTCTCCCATAAACCTTGAGGTAATTGTTTTAAAAACTAGAAGAAGATAGTTAATAATCTGGGAATTTTAATGTTTTCATAAATAAAACTCTGAGTTCTTTTGCATCAGCTGAGATAATCATCTCAGATATTTAAGGGTATATACTTGTAAATATTTGTCTTTCTAGAAAAAAACATTCTGTAGGAGGATTGTTTTTACCGTTGATGTGAGGAGGAAACTGCCAGGCCTTGTTAGTTGAGGGACCGATGTCCCTGCGATTGCCATAGCAACAGTCTGGCTTATCATACTTCCGCTCTCACTTTCACAGTCATCAGGGGCTATACAAATGGGTCTTCCTCGTTGATTGTGAGTTTCTAATGAAAAATAATCCAAAAAAATAAATAAAATTGTTTAGCGGAACTAACACTTAGTGAGCATGCAATTCCTCTTCCTATTCTCTACTATTATTTAAAAGAATAACCTGTTAACATGTAATAGTTATTAGATTTACTTCCTTTAGATAATATTTTAAATATCTTTAATATTGACTCACTGCTATGGTAATAATTTATAGTTTAAAGAGAACATTAACTTGCTAGTCAAAGAAGATATAAGAATACAAACATTTCTGCCTTCAAGTAAGAAAATTCATTTTAGGGATCAAAATACTAGAAAGACTGCTCAACTATCAGTCTCTTAAAGGCAAATAGTTGGCTGTCTTTGTAACACCAGCACCTATCAAAGTTCTTAAGACACATTAGATACTCAGGAAATGTGTCTGTTTTACTAAACTGGAAGCACTTTATTGGGCTAATTACTAGTTTAAATTCCCTCATTTGCCCTAAAGAAAATATTGTTGCAAACTAAATTCTATAATTCTACAAATTCTAAATATGGAAAGCATGAGCAATAAAACTTTGTAGTAGACATTTTTAAGAATTAATACCACTTCAACTTATTAATCTGGTGTTAGCAATAAACATAATTCTTGATATTCAAGTGAATATTCATTTCAATTATATATATGAATAAAGCCAAAAACTGAGGTGGTAAACATCTGTCAAGTTTTCTTGTAGTTTTTCAGATATATACTGCATGTTCACATAAACATTTCCTAAAATGTAGGTATAAAATTGCCATAAAACTATTATTTTAAAATTCATCATAAGAACTACTTAGAGCAATCTTATACTGAATTCTCTCACACAAAGGATTTTTTGCAACATAGTTAAATAGTTATAGTTTACTTTTATCAGTGCACAATACTTGTTTTCCTAAAATAAGATCTTCAACCTTGAGATATTTTCTAAAACTTTTAAACACTGAGATTTGCCTTTAAAATTTGTCTTAATTCCACTAGGTACCTGTAAAATCATACAGCTGAGGTACAGTTTCCATGATAATACCAATCAGAGGTAGATATAACATGGCCACTCGAGCCTTTATCTGGGGGTCAGAGTACCGCGGGTCTGAGTCGTGACTGGAAAGTAAATTGTGTACCATATTGATGACTTTCTTATGCAATCCAAACAGTCTATTTAAAAAGAAGAAGAAGAAAAAGAAAGCAGTCAGGCCACAGAGATTAGCTAATATTTTAAAAACAAACAGGAAGTCATGGTCCTGAATAGATGTTGTTCAATTTCTTACCTTTGTCATATATTTGCATGCATTCCATTCCTATAAAATGTTTTTCATTTTAAAACAAATTACATGTATAAAAATGTAAAAAATGTGTAAAATAAGAATTGAAGAAAAGGAAACGCTACACCAATTCACTTAGAAGTAAATCTGAATATTTTTATATTAACTCTTTATTAGTGTATTTGATTTAAAGAACGTAAGACCACTTATAGTTACATTTTGAAGCTAAACATGGTAAATTTTAAAATGCTATATATGTTATTTCACCAAATCAGATCTTTTCACATTTACCAAAAATAAATTATTCCCTTTTTCTGAAAGAAAAATCCCCCACCTAATGGATTATGTAGCCCACAGGCTGAAGTTGCCTTTGAAATCTTTATTTAAACTGTACTTCTTTGCTAATATACCTCATTTGGGCCCTTACAACTTTTTTAGACTTCCAAATCCCCCCAGTTTCAAGTGGGCTAATACATTAACAAGGGTCACTTTCACATTTTCGTCTCTTCTTAAACTGACAGCACTTTAACTATGGAAACCATTCTTGTTTAAAATTCATCTACTCCAACTTCAACTGGCCCTTAATGCTGCATCCAACAGCAGTTTCAGATCTCACTTTCTCTCCTTAAGCCTCTTTCTATCAATCACAACAGAAGACCTTACTTCCAACTTCTCTTAGGAAAGAAGAGCCATTCTGAGTTTGCTCTGGCCAGGTCTTTTAACACAACTCCATCTTTATAGCTAACAAATAATCTATCCTTTTTGTCTCAGAAAAAGTATACCATCTCACAGAAAATAATTTCTCCATATGTTCAATGAACCCCATCTTTTTTCAACAGCTTCAGTGTCACTCCTCATCTAGCTCTTCCCTTCTTTCTTCAAATGTGCCTTTCCTATCTTGAAAATACATTATCACTTTAAAAGTTGAGATTAGAAAACAGGTAGTCTTCCTCCAGATCCCTTGATTGTATCTGCCATTTTACAAAGCTGTATGTGAAATCTAGATGGGGATTCTTTCTTCTCTCTTTGAGCTCTTTATTCAGAAAATATACTTTTTATAGAGGCTTTAAAATACATGAGAGCAAACAGCTGAGAGAGATGGCCGCACACTCTCAGACTACAACATTCAGAAAGAGTCTGCCTGCACTTGGTGCTCTGCCTGCGAGGTGGCACCGCTGAGCCTTGCCTGCACCAGCTCACCCAGAAACACAACTGTGGCAAGATGATATGCCTCAAAAGTTATGCTCACCTGCATAACCTCTGTGCTGTACCTGCCACAAGAAGTACAGCCACACCTAACATGCTGTACCCCCTAAAGAAGGTCAAATAAGGCACCTCCCCTGGCTCCTCCTTCTCCCACTGGGTGGCCTCCTGCCCAAACCCCATGGCTCTGGGGCCTCAATAATGTTTCTCATTTATTGACTCGTGGATAGAGGGAGGGGCGGTGGGCAGAAAGTGTACGTTTAAACATTGTCAAGAACCACATCTAGTGAACCTATCTGAGATCTCACTCTCCAGCTCTATTTGACACTTTGTCATCTTATATCTTCTCTTCTCAGAATTTTTTCCAGTAGTTCCCACCCTTCCCCAGACTCCCCATCACTATTCTCAAGGCTCAGATTCTGGTCAGCTGCTTTTCACATTCTCCTCTTTGACTTCCTGTATCGCTACTAATGATTGCCAAAGATATTCCTTATCTCTCAGCAGCTACCATACTCATACTTCAATTTATGTAAACTCTATCTTCATAAAGCCTTTGCATATGTTTACATTGCTCGATCCCATTCAGTTATTAAATATATATTAATGCAAGATTTATAATATCCTATTCTAGATGTTGGAGATAAGACAGTGCCTCTGCTTTTAAGGAGCTCACTTTACCAAGAGAGAAACACAGACACAAAAATAATAATTCTTCAATACTTCAAAGAATTCTTCAATTCTTTATAAATGCTTTAATAAAGGAATATACATCCTCTCATCTTCTAAAGAACTATGCACTATAAAACTAACATTAATCTACTGTACTGTTTTGCAGTCTTTCTAATTATAATGAAAGTTTCTAAAGAGCAAATCTTTGGTTAATTATAGAACATATGATTGCCACTTAAGGAATTATTCTTGATTATGTAGCAAGCATGTGGATTAAAAGACAAACATTCCTCTCAAGGATCTCTCTAAGACAATGCTGCATATAGTTTATATACCTCTCAAGACAGTAAAATTTAAAGATGAGGTGAGTTTCTTACAATCATTCATTCATCAAATTAATATACATTTCCAAGTGTCCACTTGTGCCAGACACAATACTAAGGCACTGGGAATACAGCACTAAACAAGAAAGACAAGATGCCTGTTCTTATGCTCTCACATGCTCACATTCTACTGTGAGAAGACAGATAATAAGCAAATTTCAGATAAGTGCCTTGTAGAAACTAACACAGGGTTATATGATTGTGACATGGGCAACACAGCTGTTTATTTATTTATTTATTTGACAGAGTCTTGCTCTGTCACCCAGGCTGTGGCGTGATGTTAGCTCACGGCAACCTCCACCTCCTAGGTTCAAGCAATCCTCTTGCCTCAGCCTCCTGTGTGGCTGGGATTACAGGAGTGCACTACTTCACCCAGGTAATTTTTGTATTTTTAATAGAGATGGGATTTCACCATTTTGGCCAGGATGGTCTCGAACTCCTGACCTCAACTGATCTGCCCACCTCAGCCTCCCAAAGTGCTGGGATTACAGGCATGAGCCACCATGCCCAGCCTGTGTGTGTGTGTGTGTGTGTGTGTGTGTGTGTGTATTTTTTTTTTTTTTTTTACTTAATTTTCTTGAGACAGAGTCTTGCTCTGGCACCCAGGCTGGAATACAGTGGTGTGATCATTGCAGTCTCAACCTCTTGGACTTAAGCAACACTTCCACCTCAGCCTCCTGAGTAGCTGGGACTATAGGCATTCACCATTAGGTCTGGCTAATTAAAAAAAAAATTTAGTAGAAACAGGGTCTCACTGTGTTGCCCAGGCAGGTCTTGAACTCCTGGACTCAAGCAATCCTCCTGCCTCAGCCTTACAAAGTGCTGGGACTGAGGCATGAGCCCCTGCACCTGGCCAACATGGCTATAATTTAGGTTGGGTAGTCAATGAAAGTCTCACTGAGAAGATGCTCTTTGAACAGATACCTGAAGAACCACAAGCAAGAAGTGACTATGTGAACATCTGAGGGCTGTTCCATATTGCTTCAAGAAGAGAAAAATCCAAGTGCAAAGTCCTGAAGATGGGAAGAGCTTGGTGCATTAGAGAAAAAGAAAGTAGGCCAGCATGGCTAGATCTTAGTATGTGAGGAGGAACAGAGTGGCAGGAGTAGATAAGAGCCACATATATAGGGCCTTAAGTACCTATAAATGGCAGCTATATGCAAGACTATCTTGTAGTCAGTCATGAGAGGCTCCAGCCTTAGGATAAAGCTGACACTTCCAGCAGAGGTAAGAAATGTAAAGAACTAGAATCATGATGATATCACTGAACCGATATTACTGTGCTAAAAATTCTATCTTTCGGGAGTTTGTCTGCTCAGAGCCCTCCTCCCTCTGTATGAGAGAGCAATTTTCTTCTTTCTTTCCTCTTTCTTGGCCATTAGACTTTCTGCTCCTTAAAACCAAAAATAAAAATTAATAATAAAAATCCTATCTTTCTTCCAATTCTGAAATAGATTTCCTTCCTTTCATAAAGCCAGCTGGAAGAAGAATTTTATTTATTGTAACCAAAAACACCTTCATATACCAAGTAAAAATATTGAAAATATAGATTCAAATGAGTGAGCAACACCAGTTATTTTAAAAAGCTAGTACGTACAGATTAGTTGTTTTCAGAGTGTTTTCCCCCCAAACAACAGGTCCCTTTATTTATTTTTTTAGTGACATCACACTCATTTGTCAAATGGCAAAATACGAAAGTAGCAGCAAGCAGGGGTAGAAGGCCCAGAGTTTCACCCACTTAGTTTGCCCTCTATACTCGAAAGTCTGCACACACTGCCCATGCCAATCTACATGGAAACCCGTATTAAGCCCCTCTTCAGGACCCTATAGTTCTGCAGAACACAGGGTAAAAAAACTACTTTTTAAAAATAGATTCCAAACTTAGGAAGTTGCCATAATAAAAAACATATGCCTTTCACTTGCAGATCTGGCCTTTCACAATTTATTCAGTATTAACTATGCTCCTGACATACTGTTAAGGACTTGACATACGTCCTCTTTTATTCATTCAATAAATTTATCAGAAGACCCTTATAAAAACCTGTTTAAAGTATCTCTTTTTGTTCTCTGGAGTTCTTGCATGAGGCTAAACTGCATTATAAACTTGTATTACTACTACTAAGAGAAAAAAAAAATTTAAGCCATTATAGCCCAAATGAGTTACGGTCATACTATTAAGATGGGCTTACCCCATAGGATGCTGGACCACAACACATCAAGCTATTTCTTTTTTCTTGAGACAAAGTCTTGCTCCGTCACCCAAGCTGGAGTGCAGTGGAGCAATCTTGGCTCAAATGCAAACTCCAACTCCCGGGTTCAAGCAATTCTCATGCCTCAGCCTCCCAAGCAGCTGAGATTACAGGCAAATACCACCATGCCTGGCTAATTTTTGTTATTTTTAGTAAAGATAGGGTTTTGCCTTGTTGGCCAGGGTGGTCTCGACCTCCTGACCTCAAGTGATCAGCCCGCCTTGGCCTCCCAACGTGCTGGGATTAAAGGTGTGAGCCACTGTGCCCAGCCACATCAAGCTATTTCTAGAAATTCAAATCATCAGGCCAGGCGCAGTGGCTCACACCTATAATCCCAGCATGTTGGGAGGCCAAAGCAGGCTGATCACTTGAGGCCAGGAGTTGGGAAACCAGCCTGGCCAACATGGCAAAACCCTGTCTCTACTAAAATTACAAAAATTAGCTGGTGTGGTGGCACACAGCTGTAGTCCCAACTACTCAGGAGGCTGAGGCAGGAGAACTGCTTGAGCCTGGGAGGCAGAGGTTGCAATGAGCTGAGATCATGCCCTGTGTTCCAGCCTGGGTGAGGGTGTCAGAGTGAGGCCTTGTCTCAAAAAAAAAAACAAAAAAAATCACATCACCAGACAATATACTTTTCTAACTACATCAATTTCCAAACATCCTTTAAAAATGTATACAACTTTGGAAGTTTTTAAAACCAGCAGTATTTGTTTATAAGACAATTTTTGAAATAAAATCCTACACAGTATGATGGCAAATTATTAATTTTTGGCTGGGCGCACTGGCTCACACCTGTAATCTCAGCATTTTGGGAGGCTGAGGTGGGTGGATCACCTAAGGTTAGGAATTTGAGACCAGCCAGGACAACATGGTGAAACCCTCTCTCTCCTACAAAAAGAAAAAAATTAGCTGGGTGTGGTGATGTGTGCCTGTAGTCCCAGCTACTCGGGAGACTGAGGCAGGAGAATTGCTTGAACCTGGGAGGCAGAAGTTGCAATGAGCCAAGATTGTGCCACTGCACTCTGGCCTGGGTGACAGAGCAATACTTTGTCTCAAACAAACAAAACAAAACCAAGACAAATTTTCCTGACAAGGAATCAAATTAAAGACCACTTTCCTCACCTGAAAAGCACTTACTTTATACCAACAAATCTATCTTCTAGTATGCTCAATTTATTTTATATTCTGTTAAGAAGAAAAAGAATGCTACTAAATGAATCATGATAGGCCATTAAGACAAATCCCAAATTCAGAGGTGGCAAAATATGAGAAAAAGTCTTTCATAAAACTGATTAACTAGAGAAATAACATAAGTGAGAAACATAGTGAAGAGAGAAGTAGAAAAAGAGTATGAAAGATTATTTTTCTAATCCTTAGGAAATGTGAGTAGAATACTTCTGTCCACTGTTCAAAATCAAACTCATATTCTATACGGTAAAAACTGGTCTACTCACCCTTCAGCATCAGGGTCTAAAATGACAGCCAGCTCCGTTAACACAAGTCCTGCCAAATAATGCTGTTGGCGGAAAGGCACCGACAATTCAAACATATTTGCAATCTTCTGGTCTTGTACATTCGTAGAAAATCCAGAACTCTGTTGGAGAGTGAGGCAGAACAAGACTATAGTTAACCATTGTTTTGTATTGGTGGTTAACTATTCTTATATAACCACTGTTTTGTATTAGTGGTTAACTATTTCTTATATTGCTTTGTCTGTAGGATGTTTTGTTGCACTGCAAACAAAACATCCTACAGACAGAGCAATATAAGAAATGAAATATTTTTTCCTAGGGAAGTTCATTTTATATTTACTAACACTGAAGAAAGCAACTGCTCAGACTTTTGGGACAGGAAACTATGATGAGATTATTAATTAGTTTATTACAGAAACTAATCATTGAAAATTTAATTATTTTCCATTTCTTTTTTCACATATAATTTCCTATATATTTTCCCATTCATTCTCTTAGTCACTTGATGTTTCAATATCACACTCTGATGGAAAAAAGAGGCAACTAAATCCAAATAACATAGTATGCACTCACCTCAAAGTACAAGAGAAATATTCATAGTTACGGCAATTGATTTCCAGAGAAATTCTAAACACCAGTACAGTTGTTTTTCACAGAATATACTATCTCTGGAAAATTACCATCATTTTGTTGTCTACTCAGTTTTTTTTTTAACGTTTTAATCATGCAAAATATTATAGCATTCTCCAAGATACATATTCAGGACTCATGTGGGGTTTCTTAGAGCAACAACAGATTTCACATTTCCCTATGGTGAAATCATCTCCTAATAAAAATTTAAAACGCTTCTTAGCCTTTCAAAAAAAGAGTGACGTCTCTGTTATCTAGTAGAATGTGAAAATTATGTAGCTAGCTGAGAAAGTAGGCACTAAGATAACAGAAGAACTTCTATGAGCATTTCCTGGCTGAATGAGATGTTCAGTAAGGAGTCAGATACAAACAAATATGTTTCCTTAAGGGTTTTAGCAATCATATTTATGCTTAATCTGTTTTTGTGTAGCTACATTTTTGGCAGAGGATTAAGAAAGAAAGAAAAAGGCCAGCCTCATCCACTACACTGAGGGCGTGCTAGCCAGATTGAACAGTTTGTGGAAAAATAGGATCCAGAAGATTTTTTACAAAGATAAAATGAAAAGTTGTGGGTACTCTTTGATGTTTTCTAATCTTTCTAACTGAAATTTAACCTTTGTTTTTTAAATCAGGCATATGAGATATCGCCTACGGAATCCTATTCAGGAATTAAATATGCTGAAAACAAAATGAAGAAGTACTAATATTAACTTTCACTTTAGAAATTAAGAACTTAAAGAAAGTAGCCTCCTTGCCTCAGGAATAATAAAGTAGAAAGAGTGTTTCACTGGACAAAGGAAGCACAGGCTTCTCTGATACTAAAAACCACAAAATCTCTTAATCTCAACTTATAAAAGACATATATATTAACTGTTACAATAACACTTTTTCATCTGTAGAGAACCTACTAGCTATTGAAGTCAAGTGCCAACCACTAAAACACCTATCAATTTTCATCTAGTTTCCTTTAGGGTTTCTGGATACAAGAGACTTAAGCAGGGCTTTGTTATGCCTTCACTGCAGTTTGACTTCTCTGTTCAATTAATCTTCACCCCTTCCTTCCTTTCGCAGGTATGGAACTCTAAAGAATATCTTGCTTAAGACTCATTCTTGGTGTCTGCTTCAAGAGAACCCAATTTGTGTAAACATCTAAATTTGTGAGTTTATTTAGGTGAATTCATTCACATGTGCATAATAAATCTGTGAAAGGAATACAAAACAGTGGTTAAGAATTTGGGCTCTAGAATAAAGCCTTGGTTCAAAGCCTGGCTCTGCCACTTTTTACTCAGTGGCCTTTCTGTGTTTCTGTTTTTTCTAATCTACAAAATGGGTATAATAATATACTTGCCTTCTAGAGTTATTCTGAGGATTAAATGAGTTAATACTTACAAAGCACTCAGAACTCAGTAATACAGCTATTACTCAATTCATTTGTTTTACATTCTTCTTTACAAAGATGACTTTAAAAATACGTGTGTTCACACAATTTGCATACCTGAGAAGGTGATGGAGATGCAGGTGGAGTAAGTAAGCTACAGGGTAAGTTTAATGTAACATAGTGCTCATGACTGCAGATGATTCGCAGAAAATCCAGCCTCAAGGACACCAGAACGCTCGGATTCGGTAATGAGTAAAGCTTTGAAGACACCTTGTAAGCATTGCATAAGATAACACCAGTTAAATTAAAGAAATATTATTTCTTCAATACTGATACCAGAATGGCGAATTAGAATTAAATAGTAGTACTTGGTATCCAGTTTAGGTTTGTGGCTTAAATAATAATATCACCTTCTTCCAGAGTTGCTGCTAAAATTAAAAATTTTAAACTATCAAGTTTACTATATAAATACATATCTGACTAACCTAAAAGCCACATTCTTGTATTTCCAATATAGCATCAATATTTCTACTTCTCAAAAAACAGGAAAAACATATACCATCAAAATAACTTCATATTACTTTCTTAAAAGAAATTATCAATTCTATTTATAATTTGTCTGTTTTCTCAGCTACATCATAAGCTACTTGAGAAGACATACTATAAACTGATTTAATAGTTTTAGTATCCTACAGCTTAGCTCAATGTTTGACAAATATAGGTCAGTGTTCAAAGAATAAAGACAGAACAAGTTCTGGTAGTAATAGTACATAAAGTTTTGGGGAAAAAGTAAAAATCATACACATAGTGTTGCAAGTACTTCTATGTGGGTGAGTGCCCATGCACAGTTTTAACTTTTCTATTAGAAGAAACAAACAATAAAGGTATCTAATAGAATATTCAAAATTCTAAATATTAGACTACCAAATAGAATTCTGGACTCCCCAAAACTAATCTGCAGACCAGCTGTGAGGTGCTTCACAAGTACTGTGTGCTCCTCACCCCACCACCATGAGAAGTTTGAACTTCTTAATAATTCTGGAATGGGACTCAGAGATCTGTATATTTTTAAAGCGCCTTTAAAAGGTAATTCTGAAAGGCCTATACAGCTTACTATCAAAGTGGCCCAGCAGAACCACTAACTAATGTTTTCCAGAAGGCAGACTTCACTAATCAGTTGACAAAAATTTTAAAACAAAATCAGCTATGTGTGGAAAAGTTCCAGGATGCTTTTAATTTAGTAAAGTCAAGATAATGAATAACATTTGGCAAATGGGTAAACATCTGTCCATAATTTCAAACTCTACAATTTCGAGGGCTGGATTAGGAGGAATACCCAGCAAAATGCAGCTGCTTTAAAAATCACTCAAGATACAAAGTCCACTCCATATAAATGCTCCACTTGTATGACATCTTGAGACTGTGTTACATTACCATTGACTTGATGGTATAATCCAGAATGGGAATTAAAGAGTCATAAGTAGGCCTGTATAACTCAAGGAAATACTGGCTTTACTGACAGCAGCTTGCCACTGTCCTTGTGTCCTGATAAAACAAATATAATTTATTTTTGCCTTGCTAATAAAAATATATTACTTTAGGCTACTTTTTGTTTTAACATCAGTATATAATGTGCTCTTGAAGGTCTTTTAGCTCTAACTTTGAAAAGAACTAACATAGTATTTAAACTATTTGATTACTAATAATTCCTTACTATGTATTACCTGTTTATAGCAGGACTTTATAAGACTAAAAACAAATCCTCTGTCCATAACAGATAACAGATCATTGAGAAAGAATGCCAGGCTTGTATTGAGTCTCTCAACCATTTCTGTGTCCTGTGAAACAAAATATAAAACAAAAACAAATTAAAGTATGATAGTTTAATCTGAGCTTGAAAGAGAGATAAGTGGGGGAAAAGTTATCATTACCTTCTGAAATCGTGAAACTATATCACTAGCAATCGTGCTGACAAGAGCTGCAATGTCATCCATGAAACGTTCTGGAAAACGACTTTTCCTTGGAGCATCAAGTTTATCATTAAAGTATAAATGATGCACCATGCTCTTTACCTGAAAAAAACATATAAATTATCAGTTTAACTTCCTATGAATATAATTAACAATTACAACTCTAAACGCTTGGACTATTTTAAAAATATGGCATGTAATTTAATAGATAACTGAAATATTTTTAGCTTCTTAAATATTTTTTAAAGTTCCCTATGATGTTATTTGCCAAAAAATTTTTTTAAAAAATCAAACACAATACAACTCCATCACCATATTACCTTCAAAAAATTATCCTGGCTAACAATAGGATAAAAAGTTCTGTGTATGTCAACAAAAAAGAAATTTCAACCTTAAAGGATTTTATTGAGACAGTTTCACTCTTGTTGCGCAGGTTGGAGTGCAATGATGCGATCCTGGCTCACTACAACCTCCGCCTCCCTGTCTCAGTCTCCCAAGTAGTTCGGATTTCAGGCATGCGCCACCATGCCCAGCTAATTTTTTGGTATTTAGTAGAGATGGGGTTTCACCATGTTAGTCAGGCTGGTCGCGAACTCCTGACCTCAGGTGATCCACCAGCCTCAGCCTCCCAAAGTGCCAGGATTACAGGCATGTGCCACCATGCATGGCCCCAAGTTTCGTTTTTTGTTTTGTTTTTAAAGAAACAGGGTCTCACCCTGTCACACAGGCTGAAGTGCAGTGGCATGATCATAGCTCACTGCAGCCTCCAACTCCTGGTCTCAAGTGATCCGCCTGCCTCAGCCTCCAGAGTAGCTAGGACTACAGGTGCACACTACCATGCCCAGCTAATTTTTAAATTTTTTATAGAGACAGGGTCTGGCTATGTTGTCCAGGCTGGTCTCAAACTCCTGGCCTCAAGTGATCCTTCTGCCTCAGCTTCTCAAAATGTTGGGATTACATGTAATATACCACATACAGCCTAAAAAAAATTTAATTAAATTTTTCTAAGACTCAGTATTTTGCCATTCCAAAGCTCCCAAACTGTAAGCTTTGAAAGGTTAGAAACCCTGTCTTCACTATAATGTCCTCAGTAGCTAATATATAGATAATGGCATACAGTAAGAATACAATAAATTTTTGAGGACTATATTGTATTGTATTTGTATTGAATATTGTACAGATTCTTTATTATAACACTGTGGTAACAGTAATAAAGAATTTTAAACTTTAAATTCAGGTACATTGAAGCTAAAGTCCTATACTTAACATAGAGCACAGCCAAGTTTTAAATTGCAGTCTTTTGATGATTTTGTATTTTAGAAACCTAAACATATATGTAAGACTATTAAAAAACAGTTGAAATTAAAATTTTTACCTTACAAGAGAAGCACATGAATTATAAATTTAAGGTTTATTTTCTGGGGAAAAAAATGAGTTGTCACTTATATATAGTTCCTGATTTATTTTTTCTATAGATTATTAAATCTCTAAAAGAAATGTTTTCTTACCCATAATATATGTAACATTCAATGCTGAGAACCACCCTATGACATACTTTGGAAGATTCTTTTCTGTTTTTGCTTGTTTTGTTTTACATTTTTTAAACATACTTCTTCTTTGGGAGAAAAAGTTTCAGTGATTTCAGCTTTCTAGAGGCTGAAGAGGAAGGTGAAGAAGACAGTCCCAAGTGCTGGAATGCCTGAGTTTGAATCACAGTCCTGCTACCTACAAGCTGTGCATCCTAAGACATGTTAACCTCTCTGTGCTTTAGTAATGCCTAGGCCACATGGCAGTACTAGCATACTGTGCCCACATAATACATGTTTGTTGCCTTTGTTTACATATGTGTTTGTTTACATATACAAGTTTATATTTACAGGTGACCCTTGAACAGCACGGGTTTGAAATGCATGAGTCCACTTATATGTGGGTTTTCTCCCACCTGTGCTTCTCCTGAGACAGCAAAACCAACCCCTCCTCTTCAGCCTACTCACTGTAAAGACAGTAAGAATGGAGACATTTATGATGATCTACTTCCAATTAATGAATAGCAAATATATTTTCTCTTCCTTTTAATTTTCTTAATAACATTTTCTTTTCACTAGTTTATTCTTAGAACACAGTATATAATACAAATGACATACAAAATATGATTATATTATCAGTAAGGCATTTGGTCAACAGTAGGCTATTAAGTAGTTAAGTTTTGGGTAAGTCAAAAGTTATATGCAGGTTTTGGCTGTGTGGGGGGGTTCACTCCCCTAAACCCCATGTTGTTCAAGGGCCAATTGTTCATATATATATATTTATTAATTATTAATTCACTCATTTTTAAAAGTATCATTTATTTGATTAAGCAAAAATACTTTAAAAAAAATAATAAAAGAGACAGGATCTTGCTCTGTCATCCATGCTGGAGTACAGTGGTGATCACAGTTCACTGCAGCCTCAAACTCCTGGGCTTAAGCAAGCTCCCTCCTCAGCCTCCAAGTAGATGGAATTACAAGTGTGTGCCACCAGGCCTAGCTAATTAAAAAAAATTTGGGGGGGTAGATATGGGCTCTTGCTGTGTTGCTCAGACTGGTCTCAAACTCCTGATCTCAAGTGATCCTCCTGCCTCAGCTTTCTAAAGTGTGGGGATTACTGGTGTGAGCCACCGGACCCAGCCAGTACTGTTGTGTTTTTTATTGGCTGTAACTGGCATTTCCCTAAGAGTTTACTAGCCATAATAATGGCAGTGGGTATCTATAAAGCTTTTTTTATCTTTGGTATAAAATCTACAATACTGTCATTATACACTTGCATGTATAATGACTAGCAAAGACTGTATCACAAGTTTCCTTTGAAAAGACAGCTAGCTTATATAACCATCCCTGAGAAAACAGAGTTAAAATGAGCCTCACTCTTTATAATTCCACCTAAATTGTGCTGAGTGTCCACAGTGTTTAGAGATGTAACACACGTAATTTTGTCTTGAAGGCACATGTAAAAGCGTAAGATGTGCAATAGAAAAAAGATTTCTAAGATAACAAATGAGCTAGCATAAAATTGTTCACGAAGAGAAAAAATATTAAAGAAGATGCTCAGTTTTTGCTCACCATTAACTCAAAAAAGAACCAGGCTTGTTGCAAAGCTGATTCCCGAACGCTGCCACTGCAAACAACCCACTGCAAAGCCAGCTCCTCATGAAAAAGCTATCCAGAAGTAAATCCAAAGTTAATATCAAAGTCAAATCTGCTGATAACATAAACCAAATAATAATGCAAATACAAATGAAGATATAATGCGAATAAGCAAAATAAGGCACGTGAACCATTCAATGATGCGTTGAAGACACCCATTAACGAAACGGCTATTTATGCATGTAAGACAGTGGTATGTGGAACAGCTGAAAAAATTACATGTTATCTTGCTGTAAAATGTAATTTTAAAAGGACAGGTAGAAGATAGCCTCCTAAATTGTACCTGCAAACAGAAACTAGACTAAAAACTTACAGTAATACCTTGTTTGTGACTTAAGCACACTTTTTAACATATGCAATACACACATGAATTTTGCTGGTACAATTTAGGAAATACATTTTAAAATTTAAACTTTGCTATGAGGCATTAATTTTCAAGTTTTCAGTTAAGGTATTTAAAAAAAAAAAACAGCAGAAGATTTCTGCCTTATAATGGATATGCATACAAAGCATTTGCAAAGTAGTGTATATTAATATGAAAAAGGACTAACAAAACTGTGCATACGGGAAGCAAATCAACATATCTTACTAAGAGTGACAATTTTTCTAACTCATCTTCCTTTCCCTGGAGATTTAAAACACAAAACAGAAGCAGTTACAGAAATAGAATCAAGAGTTGATACATTTTTTTGGTACTAAAATTTGATGATCAAATTTGAATTCACTAAATTCTAAAAACAGTCAATCCCAAAGATATAAACATTAACATAACGTAAGAGTCTACACTGCTGAGGTATGCCCCAAAAGGCATCAGAGAAGCTATGCTTGCTCAGATATACTTTTTAAGCACAATGCAATTACTGTAAATATCTCATCCTGGCTATGTAAATAAATCTTACATCTATTTAATTGGTAAAATTATTTTCCCCCTCTATTAATTGTCTTCGTATGAATCTACCTTTTTAGTTGGTAAGCGTCCCGTTAATGTTTGTAAGAAACTTGACGTCTCTGTGTGCGAAGACATACGATTACAACTTCGATCCATAGCCTATGGAGTGAAGATGAATGAATGACGAGATAACATTAACGTTTGCAGTGGATGATTTTGCAGCTGACGGATTATGTACAAGTTTAAAATAGAGTTTTATTATGGTTTCGAAAACCACCTATTTTATTAAAGGTCTCATTTTCACCATTTTAAGCTGCTTTAATGACAATGCATAAGTAGTATCAAAATGGCTTCTATATATTTTTGGTCTTTAAAAACAGATGAGTATTCCAATGATTATATAATATTCAGAGTGCTGCAAAGAATGAAACTTGTATCTGTGTGATCTATACACATGCACATATCTAGTAAAAATATATATAAAGTAAAAACATACTTCTCAACTGATCTCAGAACAAAAAAGATATCAATAATTTTATATTAAATAAAGAAAACAAAAAGTTTGGAATAATTTATCTCACTTTTTCATTATTATCAGAAACTACTATTCAGGTTTGTCATATACTAAATCAAATATAAATCACTTACAATGTTAGAAATGGAATTAAAAATTTTCTTTAAGAACAGAATTTTCCTGTGTTTCCTTCAAAGCCAACACAGATGAGAAGTATATTTTGAGGTATCATGCAGTATTAGCTACCAAGCAACTAGTCTTAAGAAAGCAAAACTAATTCAGCTAAGGTATAACAAATTTCATACTTTGCAACACAGTACAAATTAAAACAGATTTTTGCTTCTGGTATTGAATCTTATAGCATGGGATCATATATTGTTCACATTTAATTTCAACTTACTGCCAGTCTTTCTATTCAGTGACTACGAAGAAAGTAACAAGATAGTAAATGTTAAATGAAAATGATATAATAGGTACACTTTTAACCAAAAGCAAATAGAAAACTGATGGGGTTTTTTTCTCCACATAAAAAATTTAAAAATTGCTATTAAAGATGTGCTACCCCTAAAGAAGAAACTGTTATAAAAGCCATCAATTGCATAAGCAGCAGGCACTGAAATATTGATAAGGTGTGTAAGGAAGAAAGAAAGCAGAGACAGGAAATAGGAAAGAAGAACATTACTGATGCAATTGGTGGTATTCATGCATAGTAGTTGAAAAATGTGCTAAGTAAACAAAAATACACACTTTTTAATGATTAAAAAAAGCAAGCCACTGAAATCACAGTATATACTAAAAAGTAATGTTCTAAAGGGAAACATCAGCAGCCAATAAAGAAACCTCTAATATAAACACCACCTGTGTTGATTCTGCACTTGGACTGGGGTTGGATCCCCATGGGGCAGCTTTTGGACCACCAGTGTTAACCCAGGAATTGGAGCGATCTAAACCCTAAGCATATAATAGAAAGCAGTTGGAAAGGAAAGAAATATTACATGTTGCATGCTATAAATTATTCTTAAAGAAATTCAGATCTTCTATTGCAAACATGTTTTTAATTAGTACTGTTAAAGCAACCAAAATTTGTAGGCACCTATAGAGTATTAGTTCATCAAAATTATCTTATTATACAACACAATTTTTAAAAATCACTAAGGCCATTAAAGGTAATTTTTCTTTATGTAAAGGGATACTCTCGAAGTATCAATAACTAATGTTCCCACAGCACCACACCCCCAAACTTTCTTTAAATATAGTACAAGTTAGCAACAGATAATTTCCTCTGTATCTAACTGAGGTTTAAAGGAAAAAAAGGAAGAAAAATATTCCATTCTTCGCTATAAACTGTAATTTCATTGCATCTCTCATCAACTGAAAACTATGCAGTGATATACTCCATAATTCTATTTGACTTTACCACCACCTTCACTCTCTTTTAGGCACAGACAGGAGAAATTAAGTAAAAACTTCAGAAAAAAATGATACCTAATATTTACTCCTTCCTAATAATGTATTTTGGGTTGCATTTGTAATTAAACACAATGGGTTACTATTTTTTAAATAAATATTATAAGGAAAAACATGCTGGGGCTGTCTATAGGAATTATATCTTCATCATCATCTTCATTAATTTAAGATTTCTTCAATACGCTACTAAAGTATATGTCCAGAAGTGAATTATTTTATCTTTGTCTGAGAGGGGTTACTGTAATCCCAGGTGAAGGAAACAGAGGCTGTACTTCTATTTCCTCAAACTGACTGATCATCAGAATAACTTGAGAAGCTTTATAAAATTCAGATTCTGGGCTCTATCTCCATAAATCCAATTCAGCAATTTGGACTGGGGACTTGAGAATCTAATAATTGGAACTGGAGCAAGTTGTAAAAGATTTTTAAAGAATTATTAGGGTAAGCATAGCAAAGAGAACTGAAGACAACCTGACGTAAATATATCAGGGCACGAGTATGGACCCAAACCAGAAAGCACCAAAGGAAGAACGGTAAAAGCAAAGAGCTGGAACAATTGTAATCAACTCTGTCTAGACATTAGTATCATGTGGGAAGCTTAACAACAACAGTAACACAACAAATGTGCAGTGCCCTACCTTAAAACAATTAAATGAGAATTGTTGTGAATACAGCCCAGACATCTGTATTTTTTAAATACTTCAAAAGAAGTTTTTAAAAACAAAAGAAAGAAAAACCACAACTCTCAAGGGCTTAGGTTTTGGAAGAATATTTCCTCTACTTTTTCTCATTTTTTCCCCAAATATATAGAGAAGTTGAAACGATGGCACAATCATCACCTATTTCTCATCATTTTTGACGCTGAATGTCTAATACAGGAGTTAAGGTTCCAATCCAGGCTCTCCTGCTTACTAGCTGTAAAATCTAAGATAAATTACTCAACCTTTTTTTTCAGTTCATTATCTATAAAATAAAAATGATTACAGTGTTTCCCTTCATATGGTAAGAATCAAATAATGGAAGTAAATTACTAAGTGCAATGCCCTGAATATACTAAACTCTCAAAAACAGTTTTTATAAAATTTTCCATGCATATTTTTCTTAAAATCCTTTCTATCAAAGTAAATTAGACAATATCAAAATACTAGTAAAATTAAGCAATCAGATTTGTTTTAAATATCCACCTTCTCAGAACCCGATTACAATACTTCAAGTAAAAGCAAAACAAAAGGCATATGTTTTTCAGATAGTTTTTATTTGTCTTCAAAATTATGTCTAAGGCCAAAATTATGTCTTCTTTGTATAAAAGTGTAAAGTTCTTCCCTATATTCAATTTTTACAGTCACTACTCATGTCACAAAAATAATAAAGCATGAGCATTTGACTTTTGCAAAATTATAACTAACTGTCCTCTTTTCTCCCAAGAACTTCCACAAAAAGAGTAACGACTTTGCTGTACTCTTAAATTCACTTAACTCATTGTTTAATTTCCTTTAAAACTACAATATATGATAATTGCTAATGTGAGAATTAAAAAAAAATCTCTTCGTGGTATGAATTACAGTCATATACAGAAAAGTGACATTCTGAGCAGCTATAATTATATCAAAGCTAACTATTTAAAGAAAACTTGTAACCAGTTGTTAGGCAAAACAAGTAACTTCCATAATTCAGGCATTATAAAGCTAAGAATTCTATCAAACAGCCCATATTTAAGCAAATTCATCACTTATATTTAATATAATAACTTTATGTTACCGATTTCAAACAAACATGGAACAGACTAACCAAATGTGTGCCCATGTATATGTAAGTGTGGGATTTTTTTTTTTTTTGCCAAATCCTAGTAACACTATTCATTTTTTCCCTTACATATAGATAAGATCCCAGCGCAAGGCCCATACTGTATTTGATTTGACATCAACTTGTGCTATATTACAAAGATTTTGCTTCATATCCACAAGTCCTCAGCATAGTACCTAGCATATAGTAAGTTCTCAGTGTTTGAGAAATAAAAAAAAAAAAAAATAGATGATATATGAGAAACATATCAATGCAAAATTCCACTGGCATTTGATTAAAAGCAATAAAGTTCAGACCTGATGTAACCATGTACTTACAAAACTGAATGTGAAAAGACTATTGCTAGAACTAAGAAAGCATAGCTCGTTTTAGCAACATAAATATGAAGAAGTCTCACAAATATTTTTACATTTACATTACAGCCACTGGAGTAATCAAAACCTGTTCATATTATATAAATATTCTTAAATTTTAGGAGTTCTATATTTTATCCTGAGGAATAAAATATAATCAAAATTTTCATAAAGTCAAATATTTGCAGATCTTTAAATATATAATTATTCCCAATAGTAAGAGGGCAAACAAAAGCATAATTCAGTTCTTAAAAAGATGATTTAGTACTGGGGTGTTTACTCATACTAACATTTCGTCAATGGATAAATATGTACTGAGCAACTTGAATAAGCTAGACATTACAGATACTTTGGAACAAATATTCCCTGCCACCATGAAACTTAAACTCTGGTAAAGAAAGATAAACACTTAAAAAAAATTAATTCATATGCTGTGAGACCCAAAAAAAAAGAAAAAAAAAAAAGACAAAATAAGGGGATTTGAAGTCCTACAGCCAAGGCTGAGGACACAGCCCCTGGTTACACATTTACATAAGATAATCAGAGTCAACCTCACTGGGAAGGTGGCCTTCAGAGTAAAGACTTAAAGGACTGAGGGAGTAAGTCATTAGATGATTGTGCTCAGAGGAATGACACATGACTTAATTTTTGTGTGTGTCCTAAGTTTCTTAAAGCAACATTCTGGTTGCTATGTTGTGAACAGAGTGTGGGGTAGAAGTACAGAAAGCACCTTTAAAGCCAGTACATTAATTCTAGGAGAGATGATGGTAGCTGAGACCAAGATGGTAGTAATGAAGACATTAAGAAGCATCTCTACCTTTTATATATATCCAAATCTGAACAAAACGATTTAGAAAAAGCAGTTAAGTTTAGAACTCCAGAGAGAAATCTAACTGGGGAAATATAATGGTGGGAGTCATTAGCATAACATTTATGTGGTATTTAAAGCCATGGAAACTCATAAGCTCACCATAAGCTCATCAAGGTAGTAAGTGTAGAGAGAAGACAAGAAAAGAGAAATAAGGATAGAGACCTGGAACACATCCAGATAAAGAGACCAGAAAAGGAAGAATCCACAAAGAAGACTGAAAAGGTATAATCAGTAAACCAAGAAGGAAATCAACAGTGTAGTACCCTGGAAGCCAAATAAATAAATCTCAGAGGAAAAAACATTTAACTGTGTCAAAAGCTGCTGGCAGGTAAAAGTAAGCTGAGTTCTGAAAATTAACTACTGTATTTAGCAAATTGAAGGGTGCTGGTGACATTAACAAGGATAGCTTTGGTGGACAATGGGAGGAATATTTGACTCAAGTAAAGATGATGGGAGTAAAAGAACTGCAGATACCAAGTACAGAAAATTCTTAAGGAATTCTACTACAAAAGGTAGCAGAGAAAGAGCAAAGAAGGTAGCAGTTGAAATGTTAGAGAATTATTATTTTTGATTTTTGTGGGTACATAGTAGGCATATGTATTTATAATTTTGTGTGTACATAGTAGGCATATGTGAGATATTTTGATAAAAGTATATCATGTATAATAATCACATCAGGATGAGTTGGGTATCCATCCCTCAACCATTTACCCTTTGTGATACAAAGAATCAAATTATACACTTCTAATTATTTATAACTAAGTATATAATAAACATTATTTACTCATTTAATTGTACAAATCACCCTGTTGTGCCATCAAATACTAGATTTTATTCACTCTCTATATTTTTCTATACCCATTAACTATCTCCATTTCCCTTCCGACCCCAACTGCTCCTTCCCAGCCTTTGGTAACTATCATACTACTCTCTATCTCCATGAGTTCAACTGTTTTAATTTTTAGCTTCTACAAATAAGTGAGAACAAGTAAAGTCTGTCTGTCTGTGACTGGTTTATTTCACTTAACATAACAATCTCCATTTCTATCCTTGTTGTTTCAAATGACAGGATCTCATTCTTTTTTTAATGGGTGAATAGTACTCCATTGTATACATGTACCACACTTTGTTTACTCATTCATCTGTTGATGGGCACTTAGATTGCTTTCAAATGAGAGGAATTATTTTTCAAAATGAGATAAATAATAGCATGTCTGTATGTGGATGGGAATGATTCAGTATTCAGGGAGAAACTGGTGATGTGGAATAGACATAGAAAAACTGGTGGAGTGTAGATCCTGAGCAGGAGAGACTGGATGAGAACTTGAGTGACAGAGATGAATTTAGAAAAATGAATAGCTCATCTATCATTTTTAATACAGAAGAGTATTAGGCAGTAGATAGTAGATGGTAATAGGTAGTTAGATATGATGGTAAAAGTTTATCAGAGTTTTCTTCCAATGGTTTCAGCTGTCTCAATGAAATAGAAGATAAAGTGAGAAAAGGAATGAGGGGAGAGGTGTTAGGGGGTGTGAAGTAACAAAAGAAGGAATAAGATCATTTCCTGGGAGAACAGGAAAGTGATGGAGATAAAGAAATACAGTATAATTGCCCGATAGCATTGAGGGCTCTCTTGAGATTGATTTCAAATAAGACCAATAACCATGGTATTTTTAAAGACACGTTTAGCTGCACAGATGCTGACACGGCATAGGCAGTCAATTGAGTTTAACTATGGTTTCAGGTTTGGGAAAGATAAGGGAACCGAGGTTTGATTATAATGAGAATAATCTTTTTTTCTTTTCTTTTTTTTTTTTTTGAAACAAGAGTTTCACTCTTGTTGCCCAGGCTGGAGTGCAATGGCATGATCTCAGCTCCCTTGCAACCTCTGCCTCCTAGGTTCAAGTGCTTCTCCTGTCTCAGCCTCCCGAGTAGCTGGGATTACAGGCACCTGCCACCACACCCGGCTAATTTTTGTATTTTTAGTAAAGACAGGGTTACACCATGTTGGCCAGGCTGGTTTGAAACTCCTGACCTCAGGTAATCCACCCGCCTCAGCCTCCCAAAGTGCTAGGATTACATGCGTGAGCCACCACACCCAACCTGATAGAAATAATTATAACAATTGCCCACAGACACTAAGCTGGCTAAGGAAGAAGAGAGAACATTAAGGGGGTGAGGCATAGTAAAAACACTGAAGGATCAAGATTAGAGATTGCAAAGGAGTAGAAATTGTTAGGTTGGGGTACTACAGAGAAAAACAGGAGATAGAGAACAAAACACATGAAATTGAGATTATGGTGATGACAAGATTGCAGGAGTGTCCAATCTTTTGGCTTCCCTGGGCCACACTGGAAGAAGAATTCTCTTGTGCATCACATAAAATACATTAACGATAGCTGATGAGCGTTAAAAAAAAAAAAAATCCTAACGAACTCGTAATCTTTTAAGAAAGTTTACAAATTTGTGCTGATCTGCATTCAAAGCGGTCCTGGGCTGCATGTGGCCTACAGGTCACAGGTTGAACAAGCTTGATATAAACTAAGACTGTGGCTGAGGTGGGCTGGAAAACAAGATTACTAAGAAAGAGTTTCTTGAACTGTCAAGTCAATAAAATAAGAAAAAATGAAGGGTAACTATAAATAAACTTTAGATTCCTTATAATTTTGAGATAAAATTATACACCATTATTTTTAGGGATTACAACTAAATGATAACTCAATATGAAGGTAGCTATCAAAAATTTTGCAATAAAAAGAAAACAACATAAAAACCATTTAAGTAATTCTCATCTTGCAATGGCTTTCTCAGCAATTACCTTGTATTTCTTTATTTGTATATATTTTTACATACATTTTAAAAATCATTGATCCATTTAAAGAACATCTTGAAAAAGGCAAAAAAATCATTATATATAGAGGCCTCTTTGTTCTAAATCTTGAGTTTATAATCTATCAAATGTATAAGGAATAACTCTAGAATTATGCTAAATGAGTCCTAATGCAAATCTTACAAAAATTGAGACATTTTTAAAGTAGAACCTTAAGGAAATGCTGTCTATAGCAACTTTTCTATAGAAAAATTCCTGAAAATCCAAAAATCAAATTCATTCTACTGAAGAACTATGCAGTATATAAATATTCAGTATATAAATAATGCTAAGTACTACCTGTATTAAAATAAAATATAATCAAGAATGAAAACAAGGATGAAAAACCTGAGTTATTTTCTTAAACATGGAAATATGTGTGTGTGTGGAGGAGGGAAGCTTTCTCTTTTTGCAGCTGCCACAGTACTCTGGTTGCTCTGAAGTATCCCTTATTAATACTCTGAGCATCATTCTCTCTAGGAGTTTACAAAAAGGGAAAATTGTTTAATTACAGAAACATTTATATGGATCTTTAAGTTACTGAAGCTTTATTATTTAAATTATATTTTTGATCTGTAAGAATAAATTATTTAATGAGCAATGCTTAATATGAATGAACATTCATTATGTAAATTTATTAATTAGAAGTTTCTATACAAACTATACATATTTCTGTAACTTTATAAGGCATAGTTCGTTCTGCCGTTTTTGATTAATGTTCAAGTATTTCACCTAACAAACAAACCCAATCAAGATCTTTAAATGTTCTATTATAGTTTAGGCTAAAAGTTAAACATAGACCCTAGAACCTATTTATTAATCATTAATTCTTCCTCACATAAAAATTAATATATTAAGCTGCCAAAGAAAAGTTGGTTATCCTTCTGTGAGAATGACATCTTCCTCTTTTCCAATAGCAAAAAAAAAAGTTTGAAATAGTCTGGTCAAAACACAGCATGATGTGATTGATCTTATACTACCTAGCCTTTCCCTTATTTTCCAGCATAATCACTAAACATCATTAAATAAATCACAGTTTTCTAATCCTGGTGCGCCTTACATAGGGTTTCATGTGAAATGTGGCTCTATTACCAACCAAGGTTAATCACTGTTCTTGATATTTTTTTGGAGAAGATGATCTCATGATTTAACAATGACATCTACCTTCTATGTATCAGTAACACAGGTCTCTTTTAATTCTATATTAAGTCAATCTGGCCATTTTTCACATGATAGAGTATCAGACCAACAACAGTAAGTTATATGTGACTAGTGATCCCAGACAAATTTTAGAAATTTTAGTGTAGTAGTTTGTAACAGCAAGCATGTTTAATAGAAAAACAAAACAGTGTTAGTAAACTGATAGAACAAAAATGTACAATTCCTTGCTAATTCCTAATTTATATAAATTTCAAAATTCAGAATAAATTAAAACAACTGGATATTTCTTGATGGTTCACAAAACAAAAACCAAATTTATAGATGCATGTCTTCAGTTTACCTTACTCCCGATGATTGACCGAACTTCATCATCTGGTGACGTGGGAGTCCCAGATATATCTGGATTGCTATTACTAAGGCTTCGAGAACGATTTAAATTAAGGCTTGCAGGTCTCACAGCAGATCTAGCCATTGTGGCATAATGCACTGATCCTCCCAAACCCCCAGGACCTAGAATTGCATATGAAATAGCACATAATTAAAGCAAATTGTCAGGAAAATATCTGAAAAATATCTCTGCCACTTTAAGGAATTCCACAAAGATCATGATTTGCTTTGGTTTCTAAATAAAAAATATTATACTCTTTTTTATTTTTTTTAAAGGCAGGGTCTTCTAAATAAAACATATTATACTTCCTTTTGTTTTAAGAGGAAGGGCCTTTTTTTCTTAAGAGGCAGCACTGGAGTGCAGCACTGAGACCACAGTTCACTATAAACTTGGACTCCTGGGCTCAAGCAATCCTCCCACCTCAGCCTCCTGAGTAGCTAGGACTATAGGCACACACCACCGTGCCCAGCTAAATTTCTCCCTCTATTTTTTTTTTTTTTTTGTAGAGACGGGGTCTTTCTATGTTGCCCAAGCTGGTCTTGAACTCCTAGACTCAAGCAATCCTCCTCTCTTGGCCTCCCGAAGTACTGGGAAATTTTTTTAGAAAGAAAGAAAACAACACTCAAGAACTAATGATTGTTGTACAAAGATATTCTATTTTACAGTAGTTTATAAAACCATATGAACTGTAAATAAAATCATTATCCCTTCAGTGTTTCTCTGTATATAACGGATACAATAAAAACCAAAACTAATAGGAAACACACACAAACACACACACACCCCCTTTCACTTCAGTATAGTTGGTATTTAGGAACTAAGATGCTCCAGCTGGTATCTCTTCCTTTTTTCCCACCTCTCCTACTCTGCCCCTTGACAGTCACTAGTGAGAGCACCAATTTATTGCTAACATCTCTTAAATTAAACCATGTTTATTTCTCTACCTTCATTATTGCTAACATCCTTTAAGTGACAGAGTTTTATTTCTCAATCTTCATCAGTGACAATGTGAATAACAAAATAATATCTTTATTATATACATATAAAAAACTAAAGATAATTTTAAGATCCCAAGTGATACAAAAAAGCAAAGACTCCCTTTTTGTTTGACTAAAATCAAGCCTAATACCATCTTCCAACCTGTATTTTATCTTTAAAAGACGGGATCTCACTCTGTTGCCCAGGTTGGAGTGCACTGGCAAGATCATAGCTCACTCTGCCCTATGAACACAAAAATATCCAGCAATCATAGTGATAATCTATCTTCATATCTTCATCTTTCTGAATGTCATATTTGCAAATGATATTAATACATACCTATTACCTAATTAATTCATGCAATCTTTCAGGTCAGCATGTAAAAAAAAGATGTTTTGTACAATCTGTAGAATTCTAATAGTGTACTGAATAAAAGAGTAAATGGAGGAGCACTGTAGTGTGAGTGTGTGAGTGTAATCACTCACACACTCATGTCAAGTGATATAATTTTAAAAATCAAGATAGGAAATTATAAACCAGAATATAAAAGTCAATTGCTTTTCTTTTTGCAATAAAGTAAAGAAAATAAATTGGGCTAAAACTTAAAATCATGTTATTATTATGTCTAGTTTTCATAATGAATGTCACAATTATTAGTCACCATTACCAATATTAACATTCCCAATAGCTGATAAAGGGCACTTACCATTATCATTAGTGTCATAGAGACAAATATGTGAGTTGAGGCTCCAACACTCAGAAAGGTTATATTATTTCACTGACCACAAAGAGATCAGAACTTTTTTAAAGAACAATCTTTTATATCATTGTAGGTTTGAAAGAGTTTTTAGGAAATTACCAAGCCACCACATTTCTTCTTTAATGCCCTACAGCATTCTAGATGACAAATATAAGATTCTATTTTTCTTGTCTTTTTAATTTTTAAAACACAGTATCTCACTCTGTTTCCAAGGCTGGAGTGCACTGGTAATATCATAGCTCACTCTGGCCTCGAATTCCTGGGCTCATGAGATCCTCCCACCTCAGCCTCCTAAACAGCTGGGATTACAGGGGCAAGCAATTCCTTATCTTAACAAGGAATAATAAAATGTTTCCCAAGGCAAAGTTATTTTCAGGGTTCATTTTCAAAATTTATTTCAACCAAGAACTCCAAATGCAACTAAAGAAAACCGTATTAATAAAAAAATGATGCCTAAAAATGTAACTTATTTATCTCTTTAACTTCAGCACCTAAGCATAGTGGATGGTACTTAGCAGGTATTCAATAAATGTTTGCTACTGAATAAATGCATCACAGTACGGACTACAAAACTATCTCAATACTGACATGAATACATAATTTATGAAAGACAGTTTCATAGTAAAAAGAATAAAATACCTGGTGAAGATGAATTAGGGTAAGTATTTGGTAGGCGGAAAACATAATAAATATATGATGCAAGAAGGCTGTTTCTGCCATGCTGGTCATGATTTCCTTCCAAGTTTTTGTGAAGTCGATTTATAATTGATGCCATGGCTTCAAAAGATGCTTGACCTAGATTAACTTTTAAGAAAGAAGAAAATACCTTTGTTTTAACTTTAGACTGTAAATTCCACAAAGATCAGTTTTGTCATCTCTACATACTTTAAGTATAGTGCTTACATAGTTAAGTGTATAAAGATGATTACAATTTGATATTGACTTTTAATGACACTTTGGATTAACTAAACCAAAAATACTTTCCTGAACAAAATGAGAAAAAACTCATTTTACTAATTTAAGATGAAAATTATATGGGTTTGATTAGTCAAAAAAGAAAACAATGTTCAACAGATATCTACTGTTTAGTAGAACAATACAAAATGTATGACAAGAAAAAAGAAAATTCATCATGTGTAATACCTTGAGAAGCAATTTCTCATTTTAAAGATTACTCCAAAAATCTAAATAGCATACAAGGGAAAACATATTACTTTTGTTTAACAAGAATTAAAAATATCAACAACAAAATGGATTATTGAAAATATTAACAGTATAATAAGAAAATAGTGACTAAGAAACTTGATTGGAATGAGTGTAAAAGAATTCGAAGGAAAAAAAGGTCTAGAAAAACAGGTTGAGGTAAGACTGTATAGCATTTTAAATGCCAGGCTAAGCAACACGTACTTGGTCATTCAAGTCAGTATATAACAATAATTTTACAAAAATTGGGCAATTGTGATAGATAGCACACTGAATAAATGGGTAAACTGAACAGCCACTTTGAGCAATAGGGTCTGAGAGTCTATGATTTATTTAATCAAGACAGGAAATTATGAAGAGATAATGAGGCCAATTAAGTTTTCCCAAAAGTGGAATAACCAGATAAAATGGTCATTTAGGAAGATTAATCTATATATACTGAACTAGAAGGGAAAGAGACTAGAGACAGAAACCTGAGTGAAGTTAAGTGATTCTACCTGAGTTTCTGGTTAATCCTTTTCCTTTTTCTCACAGTAGCTACTCCAAGTTACCAGAATCCTTCTCAAAATTCAGGTCCTCCTTAATCCCTTCTTAGCAATCCTGCCTTCTATCTCACAGAAAAAATGTAGAAAGCATGAAAGTCTTCATGTTTTTCTTTTTTTTCCTTTCCAAGAGATGGTGTCTTCCTATGTTGACCAGGCTGGTCTGGCCTAGCCTCAAGCAATCCTCCCATCTTGGCCTCCCAAAGTGCTGGGATTACAGTTGTGAGCCTCTACATCTGGCCAAAAGTCCTCACATTTTCCTACAAATTTATCAGAATCTGAAACTACTTTATCTTCTCTCCAAAGGAAGTAGTGTCCTCTCTTATATAAGAGTGATCTATCACATTCACTCTTGTCTCACAGAATTTTTATTAATTAATTCTTTTCTCCCCATATATTTTTCTCCCTTGAGCATGTTTACATGCTGATTTCTCTCAGCATGTTTACATGCTGAAATGTTGCCACTCTTTTGCCCTACTCAACCCTGCTCTCTCTTCTAACTTCTTAATAGTATATGCTTCTTGTGTTTATTTTACCATCTACTATTTGCTTCTTAATTCCCTGTAATCTGGTTTCTACCTTCACTTAGACTAAAACTACTGTTGTTAATTTCACAAGTCAACATTTCTCAAGTATACTAGATAAGAGAAGGACTCTGAAACCAGTTTGAATCTTTGCTTTCAAATACAAATAAAGCATATAGCACTATTCCTGGTACACAGTAAATGGTATGCAAGTGTTTTCAATTATTGTTATTACTATTATTTTACTTATCTACAACAAAGAACAATGCTAACCTTTTTCTTTCCTTAAAACCTTCTTCTTCTATAATTTCTGTAACTGTATACTCTATGATCTCATAATCCATTACCTCTTCTGTATCCCACTGTCACCTACGTTTTAACAGGAACTCATCATTTTTTGTATGAAATTCTGTAAGACTCCTAATTTGTCTCCCTGCCTGCAAGTTTTTCCACTTTTAACTCATCTCTACATAACATAGCCATCTTTTTCTAGTCAAACTTGGTCAAGTTACTTCCCTAACTAAGACCAGATCCTTTAAAGGTTATTTATTCCCTACAGAAAAATAGTCTCAATTTCCTAAAGTGTGGAAGACCCAATTTCATCTCCCACTCTCCATATTACCTCTAATCAATCCTCCAATTTATAACTAATTACATATACTTCCTCCCCCAAATTCATTCTGAGTTCATTTTATGTCTGTGTACTATGCACGTGATGTTTCATCTCCTTGGAATAATATTTACCTGTCAGACTCCTATTCATCTTCAAATACCCAACCCAGGAATTAATTCTATTTATAAGTCTCCCCTAAAAAAAACTCAAGTAATTGAATACTCCTCTCCTTTGTGCCACTACTCAAACATAAAAATGCTACCTGGTTAGCTGAAATTTCTTTCAACTTCCTTGCAGGATTTGCGTGACAGAAAAGAAAAAGAGACTACAGAGACTTTGAGTAAATGAAGAAGAAGAGCTGCATTAAGTGGAGGAAAGCAGATGAATGAAAATGTAGAGTAGGTAGATTATACATCCTATAAATTACAACATGATTTGCCTGTTTGCCTGTTTTCTTAACTAGCCTGTGAGATCTTAAAGTCAAAAACCATGACCTGAACAGTGCCTCTCAGTGTCAGGTACATTGTAAGTGCTTACTAAATATTTGGTAAATAAATAAATTGCTTCTATAATTTGAGGATATATCTATAGGACACATTTTATGAAAACTAAAGTTATCATTTTCTGGCATTATAAACAAGTAAACAACATCCTCCACCCCAAACCAAATACAGTCCTTACATATAGCAAATAGAAATCATGGTTCTATTTTTCTTTATTTTACAAAATTTAAAAATGTCAAGTTATAAATTTCATGACTCATCCCCAAACAAAAGTAAATTACCTATTTGGCCAGCAATGACAGGAGGTCTAACAACTAAAAGTATCAGTTTATCTAGCAGAAGATGAAGAAATCGGACCACTGGTTCCAACTGAGATGTATTCAGTGCTGAAATACTGCTCTTCAATTCATTTTCTAAGTTATTTTCCATGATTCGCATGTCCCCAATTCGTACTGGGAACATGTGTTCATCCAAAGCATTGACCAGAGCAAAAAACTTGTCAAGGTAAGGATCCTAAAACAAAGAATGAACAAAAGCACTAAGCACTTATAACTATAAATTTCCCAATTCTAAACGACAACAGACCACTAGTATGTAATATTAATTGATAACACTAAAAAGTTCACATAGGTATACAAACATTGTTTCCAGTTAAATACATCTATTTAAATTTATTATTATAAAATGATCACTTCAAATACTATTACCAGTTACTTAATTACTGATACTAAATAAGAATTTTTTTTTTTTTTTTTTTTTTTTTTTTNTTTTAGTTTTAGTTTTAGTTTGTTTTATTAGTTTGGAGTTTAATTATTGTGGCAGGCATATTAGTAAGCCTACTTTTGTCCATTATTAATTTATTGTCTTTCAGCTCCAGAGCCTTTGGATACAAGGCAAACTCATCGCCACATCTTACAATACTGGAGTCACTCTTTTATTGGTCTACCCGTGTACTGCTAAATAAAATTTACATACTATCAACTTTTTTCCTAAAGATAGCATAGAGGTGCTGTGTCTTCTTATTTCCCCCTACCACACTGTGCAGAAAAGAAATAACATGCTGGGCTTAAGACAGCTATTCTTTGAAAGTCCTGTTTACGAGTATGGCCTTGGGCTAAATGACTGGGAACTTACATTTCAGGGGAGTTCCCATTGACAGATGGCTCACTGTGCCTAAACTGTTTGTGCAAACAATATGGTATAAGCTGAACACCTACTTTCCTTCTGGGAATCTGAAATATTGGTACATGTTAGGCAAAGGGTGCCTATGTGACAAGTCACTAGTAAAAACCCTGGGAATCGAGTCTGTACTAAGCTTCTGTGGCAGACAACATTTCACATATGTTGTTTCAACTTGCCCCACGTGACTCCACTGGGAGAGGATTCTTGGAAGCTTATTTTTTGTTTCCTCTGGACTTCACTCCATTAGCCTTTACCTTTGCTAATTCTGCTTTCCATTCTTTCACTAAAATAAATCATAGCTATGAGTATGACTGTATGTTCAGTCATGTAAGTCCTCCTAGCAAATCACTGAACCTGAGGTGGCTTTGGGAAGCCCTCCACACCACCCCTTTCCCTTTATAGGTTAGTGAAGCCCTGAATTTCATTTTAAATACTTGCTTCTTCTGAGTCTACATATTTATCCTCCATGGAAAATCACATTTACCAATATAGTTTAAGCTATCACACTTATTCCATTATCTCCAAACCTAAACTCCAAACTAATTACAACCACCTACAGGATACCTCCATCTGAAGCACATAGGCACTTCAAACTCAACACGTTCAAAAAGAACTCACAGGTACCATAACTCCTTTCCCTTAGCATGGCCCTGAATGTACTTCTCTCATGTTCTTTATTTAGGGTAGAAATTACCATCTACCTGGACTCTATGGCATTCAAGGTCCCTCATAATCTATTACCAGCCTGCTCTTCTATTCTCATGTATCATGATTTCCTATGCACTTTAAACTACTACTATCACATCAGGTTACCTGCTGGTCCTGAGACAACTGTAACTCTGCACTCGCTACTCATCATCTGAGTTGCCCACTCTCCCTTTCTGTGTGTAGTAAATGCCTACTTATAAATGCAACGCCTCAGTCTCTAGAAGAACAGATAAGTGCTCCCTCTGTACTTTAAACAATTTAGTTAATACATGTAACTTTGTACTTATTTCATCATACTTTTTACACTTTCCCATGTAACACTGTAAGGTTCTTGAACCAATAGCTCTCTCCTAGACAGGTAACATCTCTGATCTCATGGAACTTACAGTCTAATGAGGGAAAGAAATAATAAACAAATGTGTATGTATGTGTGTTATATACACACACAAACAGAAAGAATGACAGAGTCAAAGTGCAACAGAGAAGCTGAGTGTAGGCAGTAATAAGTGCAGGGGTAAGATGACACACAGTAATGAAGGTGCTATGTTTAAGAGTAACCAAGGAAGACCTCTCTGAGGAAAAGAGAAACTCTAATTCATAAGTCAAATGAATACCAGGAGGAAAAGCACTGCAGGCAGAGAAAGGATGTATAAAACCTATTAGAACTTGGTATGCTCCAAAAATAACGCATTTGGAACAAATAATCCCTAAAAATTCTTTCCATTTGAAATAACCAAGCCTATGAGAAATAAAGTAAGCTGATGATGGTTTCTCAATTCCAATTATTCTGTCATGTACCAGAAACTTAGAAAAAGCAAGTCACTTAACTGTTCAAAATGAAGTCAATTACATTTTGAAAAACAAAATGTTCACTTTTGTTGACATTCAATGATATTTTATATTGTATGTTTTTAACTGACATATATTCTCATATATCTGATAGCAATCACAGATTTATGACAGGTAACAAAACTGGCATCACAAGTATTAAATAATATGTTCAACTTATTTAAGTGACATTTGATAATAAAAATGATTAAAACTCACTTGTGTATGGATAGATGAAACAGCAACAACTTCAACATTAAAAACACCTTTGTGATTATCTACCCATTTCATGCCAGGTAGAGGAACCTGTAAGATATTAAACATAATGATCACGATGCTTAAGTAGATTGTGAACTCTGAAAAGAAACAAAATTTACAATATCCCAGTGAGAAAAATATTGTGAAAATATATTTTTATTCACTGTAAATAAATTAAGAAGTTTTACATTTCATTATTTTAAAATCAAGCAATGCTTTATACAAAAGAACTCTCCAGAAGCAAAAAGCATAAATTAATAAACAAAAAATTTCTATCTTCCCAGAGATACATCCCCTTATATCATTCTAAATCTTCATCTATGTACATATATTTATATACACATTTATATAGTTAATACAAACATTATTTTGAAACCTGCTTCTCATTTATTATACTGTGAATCTCTTTTCATGTCATAAATTCAAATTTACAATATCATTTTAATGGATTATAATATTTCACTTATTTTAAACATTCCCATTATATTTTAATTGAGTCTTGAAATATTTGCAAGCAAAAAAAGCCTGTTGGTTTATGTATTCAAAAACTTTTTTTTTTTTTTTTTTTTTTTTTTTTTTTTTTTAATTTTTTTTTTTTTTTTTTTTTTTTTTGAGATGGAGTTTCACTCTGTCACCCAGGCTGGAGTGCAGTGGCACAATCTTGGCTCACTGCAAACTCCACCTCCCAGGCTCAAAGGATTCTCCTGTCTCAGCTAATTTTTGTATTTTTCGTAGACAGGGTTTCACCATGTTGGCCAGGCTGGCCTTGAACTTCTGACCTCAGGTGATCTGCTCACCTCGGACTCCCGAGGTGCTGGGATTACAAGTGTAAGCCACCACACCAGGTCGAAAACATTTTTCTGACATAAATTGCTAAAAATATCTAAGTTACCTTATAAAAAATAACTTTTAAAAGCAAGTACATAAATTCTCTCTATTCCTTCTGCTAAGTACAGCTAAAATCTCTGAAACCTGACATATAAATGAACATAAAGATTCTGAAAGGTAGAAAGAAAAAGGATGATGGGACAGAATCTCAGGATGCAAGAAACTACGAGTCAGCATTTCCTGGGTTTTGCTTTTGCCTCACATATCCTGGAGTGAGTGCTAGAGAGGCTGGCAAGCCAGAATTGCCAAAAGAAGAAGAGAAACAAAGCCCCAAGAAAAGCATGTTCTCTCTGACCAAAGACATTAATATTCCAGCTAGTTATAAGGGAACAAATCTTGGCCCCACTTCCCGCCTCCCTACACTAAATGGAGAGCCTAGGCTGCCACCTTTAGCTGCCTGAAATGAGGTACTCCTCTTCCCAGCCAACCTCACACACAGTGGGGTGCTATCAAAGAAGACAGAGTTGAGATTCTGTCCCTTTTCTGGTGATAATTAGCCCCCAACCAATGGAGGTGTCAGTGGAAGCCAGGTGGAGCAGTAACAAGGTGGCCCCTCTCCCTCACAACCAGGGAGGGGTCAGCAGCGGCCTTGTGGGGAGCATAAAATTCCACCTTCACTCAGTAACGAGCCCCCTCATTGGATCCACTCCAGAGAGTAAAAGCAGGCAGAGTAGGTAACGTAGACCTTCACCTCTCCCTGACAGCAGCACCTCCCTCCCCCACTGCTAAAATAGACTATTTCGGTAAGATCTAGAGTCTCGTGATACCCATAATGTCCAGAATGTAATTAAAAATTATTCATCATACCAAGACCAGGAAAATCTCAACTGAAATGAGAAAAGACAATCATTAGACACCAATACTAAAATGACATAGATGCTTCATGGACCTGACAAGGATTTTAAAGCAGACATCATTAAAAATGTTTCAACAAGCAATTACGAATATCTTTTAAACAAATGAAAAAAAGACTTGCCAAAAAAAAAAAATCATAGAAAAATACAACAGATTTCTTTCCTATAGTTTTATCTTTTTTTATCATGTATAGAAAATTTAAAAACAATAAAGTCAATTTCCCATCACCAAATTTCAACACTAAGTAGATAAGAAATTCAACATCTCTGAGGCAAAAATAAAGATTTTGAAACATTTTTGAAAAAAAAAAAAAAAAAAAAAAAAAAAAAAAAAAAAAAGCCAGTAGAGTAAATTGAAACCCATCAAAGCAATCAACACTATTTGCTCTTTCAATCTAAAACACTTGTTTTCAGCTTAAAAAAAAAATGACATACAAGGAATATATACACACATACTTCTTTAAAAGTAACAGCTCTCCTCAGCTCTAAATCAAGTGGACCTGACAGATATCTACAGAACTCTCCACCCCAAAACAATAGAATATACATTCTTCTCAGTGCCACATGGCACTTACTCTAAAATTGATCACATAATTAGAAGTAAAACACTCCTCAGCAAATGCAAAATAACTGAAATCATAACAGTCTGTCAGACCACAGTGAAATTAAATTAGAATTCAAGATTAAGAAACTCACTCAAAACCACACAACTTCATGGAAATTGAACAACTTGCTCCCGAACTACTATTGGGTAAATAATGAAATTAAGGCAGAAATCAAGTTCTCTGAAACTGAGAACAAAGAGACAACGAACCAGAGTCTCTGGGATGCAACTAAAGCAGTGTTATCAGGGAAATTTATAGCGCTAAGTACTCACATCAAAAAGCTAGAAATTTTTTTTTTTTTTTGAGACAGAGTCTCACTGTTCTCCAAGATGGAGTGCACTGGCATGATCTCGGCTCACTGCAATCTCTGCCTCCCAGGTTCGAGTGATTCTTCTGCCTCAGCCTCCTAAGTATCTGGTATTATAGGCACGTGCCACCACTCCAGGCTAGTGTGTATGTGTGTTGTTTTTTTTTGTTATTTTATTTTAGTAGAGATGGGGTTTCACCATGTAGGCCAGGCTGGTCTCAAACTCCCGACCTCAAGTGATCTGCCT
>NW_016107450.1:3056888-3075857 GCF_001604975.1 Cebus imitator | reverse complement strand
AGAATCAAATAGACACAACAAAAAAAGATAAAGTGGACATCACCACTGACCCCACAGAAATACAAATGACCATCAGAGAATACTACAAACACTTATCTGCAAATAAGTTAGAAAATCTAGAAGAAACAGATAAATTCCTGGACACATACATCCCCTCAAGACTGAACCAGGAAGTTGAGTCAGTGAGTAAACTAACAACGAGTTATAAAGTTGAGGGAGTAATAAATAATCTACCAAGCAAGAAAAGCCCAGGATCAGACAGATTTACAGCTGAATTCTACCAGAGATACAAAGAGAGCTGGTGACATTTCTTCCAAAACTATTCCAAACAACTAAAAAGGAGACTCCTCCCTAACTCATTTTATGAGGTCAGCATCATCCTAACACCAAACCCTAGCAAAGATCAAACAAAAAAGAAGCCTTCAGGCCAATAACCCTGATGCAAAAAGCCTCAATAAAATACTGGCAAACCAAATCCAGCAGCAAGTCAAAAAGCTTATCCACTACCACCAAGTCGGCTTCATCCCTGAGATGCCAGGCTGGTTCAACATACACAAATCAAAAAACATAATCCATCACATAAACAGAACTAAAGACAAAAACTACATTATTACCTCAATAGGCACAGAAAAGGCTTTTGATAAAATCCAATATCCCTTCATGTTAAAAACTCTCAATAAACTAGGTATTGAAGGAACACACCTCAGAATAACAAAAGCCATTTATGACAAACCCACAGTCAATATCATATTGAACAGGCAAAAGCTGAAAGCATTCCCCTTGAAGACTGGCACAAAACAAGGATGCCTTTTCTCACCACTCTCTTTTTTGTTGTTGTTGAAACAGAGTCTCACTCTGTCACCCAGGCTGGAGTGCAGTGGTGCAACCTCAGCTCACTGCAACCTCCGCCTCCTGGGTTCAAGTGATTCTTCCACCTCAGCCTCCCTAGAAGTTGGGATTAGAGGTGCATACCACCACATCTGGCTAATTTTTGTATTTTTGGTAGAGACAGGGTTTCACTATGTTGGCCAGGCTGGTCTCGAATTTCTGATCTGCCTGCTTTGGCCTCCTAAAGTGCTGGGACTATAAGTGTGAGCTACCAGCCCAACCACCATTTCTATTCAATGTAATATTAGAAGTTCTGGCCAGGCAATCAGGCAAGAGAAAGAAATAAAGGTATTTACATAAAAAGAAAGGAAGTCAAATTGTCTTGGTTTGCAGATGACATGATCCTATATCTAGAAAACCGCACACTCTCAGCCCAAAGGCTTCTTAAACTGATAAGTAAGTTTAGCAAAGTCTCAGGATACAAAATCAATGTGTAAAAATCACAAGCATTCTGATACACCAACAACAGACAAGCAGAGAGCCAAATGATGAATGAACTTCTGTTCATAACTGCTACAAAGACAATGAAATACCTGGGAACACAGTTAACAAGAAAAGTAAAGGACCTCTTCAGGGAGAACTACAAACCACTGCTCAAGGAAATCAGAGAGGACACAAACAAATGGAAAAATGTTTCATGTTCATGGATAGGAAGAATCAGTATCATGGAAATGGCCATAATGCCCAAAGTAATTTATATATTCAATGCTATTCCCATTAAACTACCATTTACATTTTTCACAGAATTAGAAGAAAAAAAAACTATTTTAAAAATTATATGGAATCAAAAAAGGGCCCATATAGCCAAGACAATTCTAAACAAAAAGAACATGAAGGCATCACATTACCCAACTTCAAACTATATTACAAGGGTAGAGTAACCAAAACAGCATGGTACTAGTACAAAAACAGACACACAGACCAATGGAACAGAACAGAGAATTTAGAAATAAGACCACACACCTACAACAATCTGATCTTCAACAAACCTGACAGAAACAAGCAATGGGGAAATGATTCCCTGTTTAATAAACGGTGCTGCAAAAACTGGCTAGCCATATGTAGAAAATTGAAACTAGACCCCTTCTTTACATCTTATACAAAAATTAACTCAAGATGATTAAAGACTTAAATGTAAAACCCAAAAACTATAAAAACCCTAGAAGAAAATCTAGGCAATACCATTCAGGACATAGGCACAAGCAAAGATTTCATGGCAAAAACATTAAAAACAATTGCAAAAGCCAAAATTGACAAACGGGGTCTAATTAAACTAAAGAGCTTCTGCACTGCAAAAAAAACTATCATCAGAGTGAACAGACAGCCTACAGGATGGAAGAAAAATTTTGCAACCTATCCATCTGATAAAGGTCTAATATCCAGAGTCTACAAGGGACTTAAACAAATTTACAAGAAAAAAAAACAACATTAAAGAGTGGGCAAAGGACATAATGAGAAACGTTTCAAAAGAAGATACTCATGTGACCAACAAACATGAAAAAAAGCTCAATATCACTGATCATCAGAGAAATGCAAATCAAAACCACAATGAGATACCATCTCACACCAGTCAGAATAGTGATTATTAAAAAGTCAAGAAATAACAGATGCTGGTGAGGCTGTAGAGAGACAGGAACACTTTCATACTGTTGGTGGGAGTGTAAATTAGTTTAATCATTGTGGAAGACAGTATGGAGATTCCTCAAAGATCTAGAATCAGAAATACCATTTGACCCAGGAATCCCATTACTGGGTATATACCCAAAGGAACAGAAATCATTCTATTATAAAGACACATGCACGTGTATGTTCACTGCAGCACTATTCACAATAGCAAAGACATGGAATCAACCCAAATGCCCATCAACGATAGACTGGATAAAGAAAACTGGTACATACACACCATGAAATACTATGTAGCAATAAAAAGGAATGAGATCACATTCTCTGCAGGAACATGGATGGAGCTGGAAGCCATTATCCTCTGCAAACTAATGCAGGAACAGAAAACCAAACATTGCATGTTCTCACTCGTAAGTGGGAGCTGAATAATAAGAACACATGGACACAGGGAGGGAAACAATACACACTGGGGCCTGTCGTTGCGGGGAGTGTGAAGGAAGGGAGAGTATCAGGAAAAACAGTTAATGCATGCTGGGCTTAATACTTAGGTGATGGGTTGATAGGTGCAGCAAACCGCCATGGCACATATTTACCTATGTAACAAATCTGCACATCCTGCACATGTAGCCCAGAACTTAAATAAAAAATTAGAGTTCTTGAAGTTTGATCTGAGAATCAGCAGCACAGACATCATCTGAAAACTGTTAGACATGTAAATACTCAAGCCCCGATCTAGATCTACTGTCACAAAAACTCAGGAAATAAGGTTCAACAATCAGTGTTACAACAAACCCTCTAGATAATTTCGGTTCATGCTAAAGTGAAAAATGTTATCTTAAAATACTCTAAGCAATGTTAATAGCAATGGTGTAATAGTAGCAAACCCTTCTGTAGCACTGTCCAAGTGCCCGGCACTATTTAAATGCTCTCCATGTTATTATATCATTCAATCATCAATACAACCAGTAACTGTAAGTCTTAATTATTCTCATTTTACAGATGAAAAAATTGAGGCACAAAAAGTGTCTTAGTCACCTCACGCTGCCACAACAAAGTACCATAAACAGGTGACTTAAACAGCAGATACTTATTTTCTCACAGTTCTTGAGACTGAAAGTCCAAGATCAAGGTGCCAGCATGGTCAGTTTCTGGTGAGGGCTCTCACCCTGGGTTGCAGATGGCCAACTTCTTGCTTATATCCCCACACTGGTGGGGGATGAGGGATGTCAAGTTCTCTGGTCTCTTCTTACAAGGGCACTAATCCCATTATCAGGATATCACCCTCATAAATTTAATTACCTTGTTTAAACCTAATTAACTCCCAAAAGCCCTAACTCCAAATACCATCACACTGGGGGTTAGGGCTTTAACATATGAATTTTGGGGGCATACAATTCAATTCACAGCACTCTGCCACTCTCCACCAATGCTATTTCCTTGCATGAAAAATACATCCATTCCAGCCCCAAATGTCTTAACTCATCCCAGGATCAACTCTCAAGTCAAAAGTCTCACCTAAATATCACCTAAATCAGATATGGGTGAGACTTGAGGTATAAAAATTCACTCCAATGCAAAATTCCCCTCCAGCTGAAAACTGTGAAACCAGAGAAGTTATAACCCTGTCTTCCCAAATACAATGGTGAGACAGGATGGGATAGACATTCTCATTCCAAAAGGGATAAAGAGGAAAGAAAGAAGAGGTGATAGGTTCCAAGAAAGTCCAAAATCTAACAAGGAATTGGCTCTTAAGTCCATTAACTCTTCAATCTCAAATGATATTGGTTTTTGTTTTTTAAATATACTATATATGTTTAAGGTATACACCATAATGTTATGAGATACAGACAGTAAAATGGTTACTATAGTTAAGCAAATTAATATATCCATAATTTCACAGTTGGCTTACTTGGCAAGAGCAGGTAAAATCTGCTCATGTAGCAAGGATATCAAATACAGTGCAATTTTATTAACTACAGTCCTCATGCTGAGTGAGATCATTCAGTATTTATTTCTATGTCTAGCTTATTTCTCTTAGTATAATGTCCTCCATGTTCGTCCATACTGTGTCTAATGGCAAAATCTGTTTTTTAAAACTGACTGATACTCCATTTTGTGTGTTTGTATGTGTGTGTGTGTGTGTGTGTGTGTGTGTATTAAAAAAACAATTTCTACATAAGCATACACAGAATCACTATATATAACTATATATATAAAATAATTTGTCTCTATATAACAATTTTTTAAATTTTTTATTCCTAAGCAGTTAAAATGAACCACTGATCAGTTGGACACTTAGGCTGTTTCCATATCTTTGCTATTGTGAATAATGCTGCAATACACCTGGAAGTGCAGGTATCTTTATAATAAAGTGATTTTATTTCCTTTGAGTATTTGTCCAGAAGAGGATTGCTGAGTCATAGGGTAGTTCTATTTTTCTTTAGGACCTCCATACTGTTTTCCAAGATAACTGCATCAATCCATATTTCTACCAATAATGTACAAGGGTTCTCTTTTTTTTTCACACTCTCATCAACATTTGTTATCTCTTGACATTTTGATAACGGCCACAATAATGTATGAAAGGTAATACTGCATAGTGGTTTTGATTTGCATTTCCCTAATGATGAATGATGTCGGGCACTTTTTCATATACCTCCTGGCCATTTTTGTCTTCTTTGGAGAAAGTACATTCAGGTCTTTTGCCCATTTTAAAATCAGTTTATTGTTTTTCTACTACCGAATTATATGAGTTCTTTGTAACATTTGGATATTAACCTCATAACAGGCATATTGTTTTCAAATATTTTTTCCCAATTCATAGACTGCTGTTTCATTTTGTTGATTATTTCTTTTGCTGTACAGAAGCTTTTCAGTTTGATTTCATTTCATTTATTTATTTTATTTTTGCCTTTGTACCCTGAATTTTTGGTGTGATATCCTAAAAACCATTGCCAAGGCCATGCCAAGGATTTTTTCCCCTGTGTTCTCTTCTAAAAGTTTTATTGTTTCAGGTCTTATGTTTAGGTCTTTTTTCCATTTTGAGTTGATTTTTATGTAATGGTATAAGATAAGAGTCCAATTTCATTCCTTGGCAGGTGGAAATCTAGTTTTCCCAGCATTATTTATTGAAGAGACTATCCTTTCTTCATCACATCCTCTTGGTGCCCTTGTTGAAAATTAGTTGTCTGTATATGTTTGGATTTATTTCAGGTGTCTAATTAATTATACTCTTTGGCTTGATGCTCTGCCTCTGGGATCACTGGGACAACATCAACATCCCCACAGGTCTAGGGTGGGTCTACCCCCAGAGCTCTGATAAGCAGGGGTCTGCCCCCAAGCCTCTGCCAAATGATTCTGCCCCTAAGGCTCCAGGCAGAGGTTGTTGGCCTGTTGAAACCAAGGCAATGGGCCTGATGATCTCTGAATCACCTTCAGGGTCATTTTCTCCTCTTTTTGAAGAACAGTACATGTTTACAGCTGAATAGCTCTATTATCCTGTCAAATCCAAAAAGTCCGACATTCTTCCTTCATTTCACCTCATCTCCTTCCCCTTCAGTTGAAACTGGCAGTGCTTCAGCTTGTATAATTCCATAAACTCTTTATCAGGTGACAGTCCAGCAATGCCCTTGGTGTTCTCTTCAGAGCATGCTTTCTCATTTCTGTAATGTGGATGGGCTAAAATATTCTAAATCTTCAAGTTCTGGTTCCTTTAACGTTCCTTATTTAATTCAACTCTCTCCTATCATATTTTCTGTAACAAGTCAAGAGGAACCAAGCTGCACCTTCAACATCTTTGGAAAGTTCTTCAGCAAAATATCCAAATAGCACATGTTCTATCTTCCACAAAACATCAGAACACAGTTTAGCCAAGTTCTTTGCCACTTTGTTACAACACTCACTTTTCCTCTAGTTTTGAATAACATGTTCCTCATTTCTATATGAGATCTCACCAGAATTGCCCTGAATGTCCTTATTTCTACCATGTACCTAAACTATCCCATCCTCTACCCATTACTCAGTTCCAAAGTCACTTCCATAATTTTAGGTATTTGTTACATGAGATGGTTTGGCTCCATGTCCCCACCCAAAGCTCATCTTGAACTGTACTCCCATAATTCCCACGTTGTGGGAGGAACTGGTGGGAGATAATTTGAATCATGGGGGTGGTTTCCCCCATAGTGTTCTTGTGGTAGTGAATAAGTCTCATGAGATCTGATGGTTTTATCAGGGGATTCCACTTTCTCTTGCTGCCACCATGTAAGAAGTACTCTTCACCTCCTGTAATGATTCTGAGGCCTCCCTAGCCATGTGAAACCATAAGTCCAATTAAACCTCCTTTTCTTCCCAGTCTTGGGTATGTCTTTATTTGGACTAATACATTACAGTAGCACCCCACTTCCTGGTACCAAAGTCTGCATTCATCAGCTCAGGTTGCATAACAAAATATAATAGACGGCATGGCTTAAACAACAGAAATTTATTTTCCCACTGTTCTGGAAACTAGAAATCCAAGATCAAGGTGACACCATGGTCACTTTCTTGTGAGGGCTCTCACCCTGGGTTGTGGATGGCCACCTTCTTGCTTATATACACACACTGGGGATGTCAAGCTCTCTTGGTCTCTTCTTACAAGGGCACAAATCATATCGTGAAGGCCCCACCCTTATAACTTTGTCTGAACCCAACTCCCTCCCAAAGACTCCATCTCCAAATGCCCTCACATTGAGGGTTAGGCTTTAACATACGATTTTTGAGTAGAAACACAATCTGCTCCATAGCAGAGAGATTAAGAAATGTACCCAGGGTCACACAATTAACTGTTTAGCCAGGACTGAAGCCCTAGAAGATTATGATATATTGCCATTTAAAAGCATATGGATTTTTTAAAAATAACAAAAATCCTTTCACAATCCCACACCCCTTCTGAGAGCTAACATTGCTAAATTTGGTACATAAAGATTTAAATTATTCCTACACAATTACCTAAACACAGAGTTCAATTGCTGCTATGTTTTTAAGTAAATAAAACTGAATTAAGAAACAGAGTGTACCAGCAGCATGGAGGACAGAGGGATTACAAATTCATGCAGTGAGAAAAATATCTTTTTGAGGAGATGCTGCTGTGTCTACAATTTGAATAAAGCTATGTCAAAATCAAGAAAAGGAAGAAAATTCAAAGGGCTGGAGGCAGAAAAAAGCTTGGAAGAAGCTGTCAGTGCAGAGAGAAAGGGATGTAGTAACACTTGTAGAAGATGATGTTGGAGAAGTGGAAAAGACCAAATCATTCAGAAATTTGTAGGTGATGGGAAAAAATACTTGAATTATGTCTACATGCAAGAAAAAGCCAAAGAAATGTTTTTATTTGATCATAAGCAATATAATGAAACCATCTAATTTTAATTTTAAAATTGCTTTGTTTATATTGTTAGAATGGATTTCAAAGAGGCAAGAACTGAATAATATTATAAAGCAGTGAAAGTGAATGAAGTAAGAACTACATATACCAAAAACACTAAATCTTAGTAATATGATACTGAATGAAAAAACCCAAGTCCCAGAGGATTACATGCCACGTGATAACCTTTTTGTTAAATTCATAAAGTAAATAATGTAGTATTTTGGCATACAAATACTTCATTTTAAAAGTAGTTTTAAAAGGCTTGCTTTCAGGACACTGAATATACTTAATGCTACAGAAATGTACCCTTAAAATAATAAATTTTATGTTACATATATTTTTACCACACTATTTTTATTTAATTCTTTTGAAGAGATAGGTTCTTGTTCACTCACCCAGGCTGGAGTGCACTGGTGCAATCACAGCTCACTGTCAACTCAAACTCTTGGCCTCAAGCAATCCTCCACCTTAGCCTTCCAAAGCACTGGGATTATAGGTATGAGTTACCACACCAAGCACTTTTACCACAACTTTTTAAATGCTTATTTTATACAGTTACAAGTAAGAAGAGTATGGAATAGGGAATGAGTCAGGAAGTACCTTGGCAGTAAGGGACTGCATTTTGAAGTTCTTTCTTTTGATACGAGACAATGCCACTGGCCACCCAGAAACCAATGAGTTCAACACAGAAGGCATCAGAGGCTTCTACTTGCTCCCAAATGCTGTATTTCTAATTCAGCCTCTAGACTGGGGGTTTTAAGTATCTTTAAGATTCATCACACATGGTACTCAATGCAAAGGAGTGTGAATGCTATGAATAGAACCCCAATAAATAGAACATCATAAAAGTTTAAAAGGATTATACCACTGAAGATGCTATCATTTTATAACAAAAGCATAAAAGCCAAAAAGGCCATCACGTGGCTGGGCACAGTGGCTCACGCCTGTGATCCCAGCACTTTGGGAGGACGAGGTGTGTGAATCAAAAGGTCAGGAGTTCAAGACCAGCCTGGCCAATATGGTGAAACCCTGTCTCTACTAAAAAATACAAAAAAAAATAGCCAGGCTTGGTGGCGGGTGCCTGTAATCCCAGCTACTAGAGAGGCTGAGGCAGAGAACTGCTTAAACCTGGGAGGGGAAGCTTGCCATGAGACGAGATGGAGCCATTGCACTCCAGCCGAGCAACAGGGCGAGACTCCATCTCAACAACAAAAAAAGGGGGCAGGGAGTGATCCAAGATGGCCAAACAGGAACAGCTCTAGAGTGCAGTTGCCAGCGAGAACAACGCAGAGGTTCAGTGATCGCTGTATTTCCTCATAAAAACGAGTTATTACTGCTCACAGACCAGGAGATTCCCGGGCTGAAAACCACCACAGGTTTCCAGCACGGCTGTTTCAGCTGGTGCAGCAGGTTTCTGCACAAAAACTCACACAAATCTGGGCAGCCATTTCAACTGGCACCTGGAACGCCTGAGATACACAGCTGCCTATTCAACTGAGAAAAAGGGGGCTGAAACAGGAAGCCAAGTGATCTGGCTTGGCAGGTCCCACCCTCACAAAGACCAGCAATTGGAAACGCTCTGGACTGACAGTTTCACAGCAAGAACAGCTAGACCCGGATGGTACAGTTCTGTTGGGAGAAAGGTGCCTGCCATTACCAAGGCAGTCCACCACTACTGAGGCATTCCGCCATTGCCGAGGCAGTCCACCATTACTGCGGCAATCCTCCATTACCAAGGCAGTTCGCCATTACAGAGGCAGACCACAATTACCAAGGCAGTTCTAACTACACATCTATAAACAAAACCTCAAGAAAGTTCACACAGCAGCTGGGCGGAGCCAATGGCAGCTCAGCAATGCCTCTGCTGGCAGGCTGTGACTTGGCTACCTCCTTGCTGGGCAGGGCAGCTCTGAAAAAAGGCAGCAGCACATCAGGAATTTATAAATAAAGCCCCACCTTCCCAGGACAGAGAACCTGGGAAAAAAAGGCGGTTATAAGTTCCACTGCAGCAGACGTAAACGCACCCGCCCAGCAGCTCTGAATGGAACAATGGAGCTCAAAGCTCAGCACTTGAGCTCCTATAAGGGACAGACTGTCTCGTGTACGTTTGATAGGTGCACCTGAATGTGACAGAGAAAATGAATCCAAGCTGGAAAACACTTTTCAGGATAATATCCATGAGAACTTCCCCAACATAGCAAGGCAGGCCAACATTCAAGTCCAGGAAACACAGAGAACACCACAAAGATATTCCTCAAGAAGAGTAACCCCAAGGCACATAATCGTCAGATTTACCAGGGTTGAAATGAAGGAAAAAATGCTAAGGACAGCCAGAGAGAAAGATCGGGTTACCCACAAAGGGAAGCCCATCAGACGCACAGTGGATCTCTCAGCAAAAACACTACAAGCCAGAAGAGAGTTGGGGCCAATATTCAACATCCATAAAATAAAAGAACTTTCAACCTGGAATTTCATATCCAGGCAAACTAAGCTTCATAAGCAAAGGAGAAATAAAATCCTTTTATAATAAAATTGCTTTTATGAAAAAGCAATTGCTAAGAGATTTCATCACCACCATACCAGCCTAACAAGAGCTCTGAAAGAAGCACGAAACATAGAAAGGAACAACCAGTACCAGTCACTCCAAAAATGTACCAAATGGTAAACAGCATTGACACAATGAAGAAACTGCATCAAATAAGGGGCAAAACAACCAGCTAGCATCAAAATGGCAGGATCATATTCACATATAACAACATTAACCTTAAATGTAAATGGGCTAAATGTCCCAATCAAAAGACACAGACTGGCAAATTGGATAAAAAGTCAAAAACCTATCAGTGTGCTGTATCCAGGAAACACATCTCACATGCAAGGACACACATAGGCTCAAAATAAAGGGATGGAGGAAGATTTACCAAGCAAATACAGAACAAAAAAAAAGCAGGAGTTGCAATCCCAGTCTCTGATAAAATAGACTTTAAACCAGCAAAGATCAAAAGAGATAAAGAAGGGCATTACATAATGGTAAAAGGATCAATGCAACAAGAAGAGCTAACGATCCTAAATATATACGCACCCAATACAGAAGCGCCCAGATACTTCTTAATGACCTACAAAGAGACTTAGACTCCCACACAGTAATAGTGGGAGGCTTTAAAACTCCACTGTCAATATTACATCAATGAGACAGAAAATTAACAAGGATATCCAGGACTGGAACTCAGATCTGGACCAAGCAAACCTAATAGACATCTACAGAACTCTTCACCTGAAATCCACAGAATATACATTCTTCTCAGCACCACATCACACCTACTCTAAAACTGACCATATAATTGAAGTAAATCACTCATCAGGAAATGCTAAATAATGGAAACCATAACAAACAGTCTCTCAGACCACAGTGCAATCAAATTAGAACTCAGAATTAAGAAACTAACACGAAACCACACAACTTCATGGAAACTGAGCAGTCAACTGGCTCTTGAATGTTGACTGGATAAACAATAAAATGAAGGCAGAAATAAAGATGTTCTTTGAAACCAACGAGAATGAACACACAACATACCAGAATCTCTGGGACACATTTAAAGCAGTGTCTAGAGGAAAATTTATAGCAATAAAGGCACACATGAGAAGCAAGGAAAGATCTAAGATCGACACCCTATCATCAAAATTGAAAGAGCTAGAGGAGCAAGATCAAAAAAACTCAAAAGCTAGCAGAAGACAAGAAATAACTAAGATCAGAGCAGAACTGAAGGAGATAGAGACAGAAAAAAACCCTTCAAAAATATCAATAAATCCAGGAGCTGGTTTTTTGAAAAGATCAATAAAATAGACAGATCGCTAGCCAGATTAATAAAAAAGAGAAAAGAATCACATAGATGCAATAAAAAACGATAAAGGGGATATCACCACCAATTCCACAGAAATACAAACTACCATCAGAGATTACTACAAACAACTCTATGCACACAAACCAGTAAACCTGGAAGAAATGGTGAAATTCCTGGACACTTGCACCCTCCCAAGCCTAAAGCAGGCAGAAGTGGAAACCCTGAATAGACCAATAACAAGGGCTGAAGTTGAGGCAGCAATTAATAGCCTACCAACCAAAGAAAGCTCAAGTCTATATGGGTTCACAGCCGAATTCTACCACACATACAAAGAGGAGCTGGTACCACTCCTTCTGAAACTATTCCAAACAATCCAAAAAGAGGGAATCCTTCCCAAATCATTTTATGATACCAACATCATCCTGATACCAAAACTCAGCAGAGACTCAACAAAAACAGAAAACTTCAGGCCAATATACATGATGAACATAGATGCAAAAATCTTTAATAAAATACTGGCAAACTGATTGCAATAGCACATCAAAAAGCTTATCCATCACAATCAAGTAGGCTTCATCCCAGGGATGCAAGGCCGGTTAAACATACTCAAGTGTATAAATGTAATCCACCACATAAACAGAAACAACAACCACATTATTATCTCAACATATGCAGAGAAGGCCTTCGACAAAATTCAACAACCCTTTATGCTAAAAACTCTCAATAAACGAGGTATCGATGGAACGTATCTCAAAATAATAAAAGCTATTTATTTCAAACCCATAGCCAGTATCATACTGAACGGGTAAAAACCAGAAGCATTCCCTTTGAAATCTGGCACCACAAAAGGATGCCCTCTCTCACCACTCCTATTCAATATAGTATTGGAAGTCTAGCCAGAGCAATCAGGCAAGAAAAGGAAATAAAGGGTATTCGATCAGGAAAGGAGGAAGTCAAACTGTCTCTATTTGCAGATGACATGATTGTATATTTAGAAGACCCCACTGTCTCAGCCCAAAATCTCCTGAAGCTGATAAGCAATTTCAGCAAAGTCTCAGGATACAAAATCAATGTGCAGAAATCACAAGCATTCTTATACACCAATAACAGACTTAAAGAGAGCCAAATCAAGAACGAACTGCCATTCACAATTGCTACAAAGAGAATAAAACACCTAGGAATACTAACTAACTAACAAAGATTGTAAAGGATCTCTTAAAGGAGAACTACAAACCACTGATCAAGAAAATAAGAGAGGACATAAACAGATGGAAAAACATTCTGTGCTCATGGTTAGAAAGAATCAATATTGTGAAAAGGCCATGCTGCCCAAAGTAATTTATGGATTCAATGCTATCCCCACCAAGCTACCTATGACCCTCTTCACAGAACTAGAAAAAATCACCTTAAACTTCAGATGGAACAAAAAGAGAGCTCGCATAGCCAAGTCAATTCTAAGCAAAAAGAACAAAGCAGGAGGCATTACGCTACCTGACTTCAAGCTATACTACAAGGCTACAGTAATCAAAACAGCATGGTACCGGTACCAAAACAGAGATATAGACCAATGGAATAGAACAGAGGCCTCAGAGGCAATGCCACACATCTACATCCATCTGATCTTTGACAAACCTCACAAAAACAAGCAATGGGGAAAGGATTCCCTGTTTAATAAATGGTGTTGGGAAAACTGGCTAGCCATGTGCAGAAAGCAGAAACTGGACCCCTTCCTGACACCTTACACTAAAATTAACTCCAGATGGATTAAAGACTTAAACATAAGACCTAACACCATAAAAACCCTAGAAGAAAACCTAGGCAAAACTATTTAGGACATAGACATAGGCAAGGACTTCATGACTACAACACCAAAGCATTGGCAACAAAAGCCAAAATAGACAAACAGGATCTAATTAAACTCCAGAGCTTCTGTACAGTAAAAGAAACAATCATTAGAGTGAACCGGCAACCAACAGAATGGGAAAATATTTTTGCAATCTACCCATCTCACAAAGGGCTAATATCTAGAAGCTACAAAGAACTAAAACAGATTTACAAGAAAAAAACAACCCCATTCAAAAGTGGGCAAAGGACATGAACAGACACTTTTCAAAAGAAGACATATATGAGGCCAACAAACATATGAAAAAATGCTCATCATCACTGGTCATTAGAGAAATGCAAATCAAAACCACATTGAGATACCATCTCACACCAGTTAGAATGGCGATCGTTAAAAAATCTGGAGACAACAGATGCTGGAGAGGATGGGGAGAAATAGGAACACTTTTACACTGCTGGTGGGAGTATAAATTAGTTTAACCATTGTGGAAGATAGCGTGGCGATTCCTCAAGGACCTAGAAATAGAAATTCCATTTGACCCAGCAATCCCATTACTAAGGATATATCCAAAGGATTATACATTGTTCTATTATAAAGACACCATGCACATATATGTTCATTGCAGTACTTTTTACAATAGCAAAGACCTGGAACCAACCCAAATGCCCATCGATGATAGACTGGACAAGGAAAATGTGGCACATATGCACCATGGAATACTATGCAGCCATAAAAAACAATGAGTTTGTGTCCTTTGTAGGTACATGGATAAATATGGAAACCATAATTCTCAGCAAACTGACACAAGAACAGAAAATCAAACAGCGCATGTCCTGACTCATAGACAGGTGTTGAGCAATAAGAACACATGGACACAGGGAGGGGAGCATCACCCGCTAGGGTCTGTTGGGGTGGAATAGAGGAGGGACAGTGGGGGTAGGAAAGTTGGGGAGGGATAACATGGGGAGAAATGCCAGATATAGGTGACGAGGGGATGGAGGCAGCAAACCACATTGCCATCTATGTACGTATGCAACAATCCTGCATGTTCTGCAAATGTACCCCAGAACCTAAAGTGCAATAATATATATATATATATATATATATATATATATATATTTAAGCCATCAAGCCCGAAACAATAAATTCTTGCTGAAGAAAACTGTGTCCAGAGGCTGTCATGATTTCACAAACTTTGTGACAGAGCCCATCAAGAAAATCATGTAATAAACTGTGGATACGGCAAAAAGGGAAAAAAAAAAAAAAGGTGAAAGGTAAAGATATCCAAGGAGAAATTCACAAGTTCATAGACGCCAGACCATGAATTAATAGAAGATGACTCGATGGAGATGACTGTTTCCAAACCAGTGCCAGACACTGAGGCAGAAAACATAGAAGAAACAGTGACAGAAAACAAAGTGACATAACACAACCTGGAAAAAGTGTTATTCAAGACTGCTTTTGACTTCTTTTAAAACATAGACCCATCTATGCTAAGGGCACTGAAACTAAAACAAATAATGGAAAGATTGGCACCACAGAGAAACTTTTGTTTTTTTCAGTTGACATGGAGTCTCACTCTGTCGCCCAGGCTGGAGTGCAGTGGCATGATCTCAGCTCACTGCAACTTCTGCCTCCCAGGTTCAAGCAATTCTTGTGCCTCAGCCTCTTGAGTAGTTGGGATTAGAGGCGCCCACCATCAAGCATGGCTAATTTTTTGTATTTTTAGCAGAGATGGGTTTTTGCTATGTTAGCTAGGCTGTTCTCGAACTCCTGACCTCAGGTGATCCGTGTGCCTCAACCTCCCAAAGTGCTGGGATTACAGGCATGAGCTACCACACCCCGCCAGAAACACTTTTTTTTTTTTTAAAGAGATGGGGTCTTGCTATGTTGCCTAGGCTTGAGGGCACTGCCTATTCAAAGGCACGATCACAGCAAAGTACAGCCCTGAATTCCTGAGCTCAAGTGATCTACTCGAGAAGCTGGGATTATAGGTGTGCCACTGCACCAGGCTCTAGAAACATTTTTAGAGAAATGAATAAGCAAAAATGTCAGACAGAAATTATGATGTATTTCTGCAAAGTTACACCATGTGTGCCTGCTTCCCCTTCCACCTCTGCCACCTCTAAGATAGCAAGACCAATCCCTCCTCTCCCTCCTCCACAACCTATCCCACATGAAGACAATGAGGATGAAGACCTTTATGATGATCCACTTCTACTTAGTGATAGTAAATATATTTTCTGTGCCTTATGATGTTCTTGAGAACATTTTCTTTTCTCTATATCACTTTAAGAATACAGTATATAGTACATTTAACATGAAAAATACATGTTTAATTAACTGTTTATGTTACTGGTAAGGCTTTCAGTCAGCAGCAAGCTATTATATTAGTAGTTAAGTTTTTAGGGAGACAAAAGTTATGTGGATTTTCAAGTGCATGCTAGGGAGGAGGAATGGTACTCCTTACTGCCATGTTGTTTAAGGGTCACCTGTTTACAAAGTTTTAGCTCTTAATCAGATGGCTTATTTCACATTTCGCATAACAGGCGGCTGTATTATACGTCTATAGTGAAATCCAAATTATCACCACATTTTTGATCTATGAGCATATATAGTATGGTAGCTAGAAGAAAATCATTAGTCTCCCTTTAGAAAGCTAAACTTGCACCGCAATTAAGTAAAAACAAATCCTTAACTTCAACAAAAATATATGTTCTTTTGAAACATCTCCTTTGAAACATAATGCTCTCTGACAGAAGGCCATCTTTCTGTATAACAAAGTCACACGAAAAAGTCATCACTGAAAAGATGTGTCACTGGAAAAATGAATAAAAGATTGGGAGGAGGGAAGAGTCATATTTCTTACTCTAGTGTCTTTATCCATTAATCTAATACGTATATATTGAGTGTCTATGATGTGCCAAGTGCTGTTCTAAATACTTGTAGACAGCAATGAGTAAGACAAAGTCTCTATCATCAAAGCGTTTACACTCTATAGAGAATAAATAAACAAAAAAAATTTAAATATAAAGTCAATGATAATTGGTATGAAGAAAGATAAAGATATAAAGTGGGAGAGGCTGCTACTTAGAATAATCAGGCAACTTCCTTGGCGAGGTGGTATTTGAGCGGAGGTCTGAGTAAAATGAAGAAGCAGGGTTTGTGACAGAGCACTGCCAGCAGAGGGAAGAGCAAAGGGCCTGAGATGGAAATGCACTTTTCATGTGTGAGGAACAGCAGAGGCTCTATGCTATGTGGCTAGGGCAGAGTGAGTGAAAGAACAGTGAGAAATGAGATAAGAGCAATAGCCTTGAATTGCTTTTAAAAAATAAACACAAATTTATTTGTGAATACATTTTGAATTGTATTCTGAAAGCAAATGGCACTAAGAAAATATTCACAAGACATATTTTAGAGTAACATTTACCAGCAGTTATATTCAAAATCATTAAGAGACATTGACTACCACTGCGTAATAATGCTCTCAAGAGGAACTTTGGTTTTATGAACAGTGGGCATTGATTCTTGATTGAGATTTTTCCCAATGTTTGTGTTACAAGCCTTTCAAATCACATATGTAATCATCGAAGTTGCCAATACCTCTTGTATGACAGGTTCACAGCTACTTTGTTTTCATTCACATAATCATCAATTACAAAAAGATTCTTAAAAATTAATTTAAATCTGTTTTTCTTCTTCCAGTCTTTTAGTGAAATGTCGTCTACTTTAAAAATACATATATATTCATTTATTTAAAGAAGTTTCTCATGTTACAGTATGAAAATTCTCCAAATTCACCTTTTAAGTTTACATTTCATGTATTATTTTGGTTTTAAAATGAATATACTTTTTTAAAAAGACAGAATAAAACCTTCTATTTTATGTAAAAGAATTTTAATCACTGGGGAAAATGCTTTTCCTTCTTCATCTATAAACTTTAAAGTAGAAGAAATGGCAAGAGTTTGTTTGGTAAAAACATCTTTATAGTAAAAAACCCATTTCATTCAATCTGGAGAATGTCAACATAGGAGATACTGACCTCAGGAGACAGTACAGAATAAGCCTGTGGTGGTTTTTCCAATGAGACTGGTAAGCAAAACTGGCCAGTCTTCAACCGTCCATTCTGAAGCATTGGTATCCACTTTTAAATGAAAATAAACAATTTTATTTTAAATATGTTTGCCATAAAAATAATTACTTAGAAGGTAAGTTTTAAGAACTGGGTACAAGCAAAATTTGTCTCGTATCATCAAACATTAAGGGATTTAATTATATAAGTAATAATAATAGTAGGCCTTCATAATTCCTCTAAAAAGAAGCTTCCCTAATGTATTTTTTTTTTTTTTTTTTTTGACGATGTCTCCCTGTCACCCAGGCTGGCATGCAATGGTGCAATCTTGGCTCACTGCAACCTCCACCTCCTGGGTTCAAGCAATTCTCCTGCCTCAGCATCCCGAGTAGCTGGGATTACAGGAGAGTGCCACCACGCGTGGCTATTTTTTGTATCTTCAGTAGAGACAGGGTTTCACCGTGTTGGCCAGGCTGGTCCTGAACTCCTGACCTCGTGATCCACCCACCTCAGCTTCCCAAAGTGCTGGGATAACAGGCATGAGCCACCACATCTAGCCATGAAATTTTACTAAGAAGGATATCCCCAAAACATGATTATTACTAACCATGCAATATTAAAATCTAGATGTGAAAAGTCAGTCTTAGGAAAAAGCCATAAAGTAAATCAATTTTAAAACTGAGATGATCATTTCAATGTAAACAGTGAAAGAAATAATTGATTAGACGGGAATGCTGGAAACAAAAAGTATGATAATAAATTTATTTTCTTACAGTTACAGAAAAACTCATGTCACAAACTGCAAGACACAAAAATAATCAAATGTTGGTTTTTTTCTTTTGGCTGAAAGCAAAATTTTTCTGACAGAATTTTATGATACCATACTACAATGTCCTTCATCTTAGGTTTATCTTTGCAATTCAATCATAATAATTTTCTTTTTTTTGAGACAGGGTCTCACTCTGTCACTCAGGCCAGAGTGCAGTGGCACGATCTCGGCTCACTGCAACCTCTGCCTCCCAGGCTCAAGCAATCCTCCCATCTCAGCCTCCCTAGCAGCTGGGATCACAGGTGCACACCACCACGACTGGCTAATTTTTGTATTTCTGGTAGAGATGGGGTTTCACCATGTTGTCCAGGCTGGCAATCATAATTCTGAAAAATACTCAAGGCTTTTCTTTTCCAACAGTCTCTTTTATTCATTTTATATTAAAATCATTCTCTTCTGAAAAGCCTGTGGATCTATTATATTTATATTATACTGTTGGGTATGCACCCAGTAATCAGGACCAACACCCAAGTG
>NW_016107450.1:3023001-3056453 GCF_001604975.1 Cebus imitator | reverse complement strand
CCCACAAATAACAAGAAATATCAACTATATCTTAAATATCACCATTATTTTAGCTCTTTGAGCTAAACATTTAATCAAAACGACTTACTGTATATCCAACTGGTGTTTCAAGAGGAGTATTTTGTTTTTGTTGACAACTAACATGATAAAAAGTAAAAAGCAAGTGATGATGATCAGTTAAAGTAGCAGGAAGCTTAACCTTGATTTCTTCATGAAAATCGGGAGACCTTCATACAAAAAAAAAAAAAAAATCAACAGTCAGTAATTTGTCCAAAATAATATATTTGTATATTTGAATAATTTAAAAATTAAGTTTAAGATTCATGTTTAATTTTTCCTCTAGTCCAAAATATTTTTCTTTATCCCCAATCTCTAAATAACTAAATCCTACTTCCATGCAAGGGAGCTGCTACTGTTTCTGAAACTTCTCATCCCATTTTTCTTAATGGGTTGAATAATCCTACTATTTAAAAGTTCATAAATGATCACCTTGATCCTGAGATCTCCATTGGATCTTCTTATCCCATTTTTCTTCTCATCCCTTGATCCTGAGATCTCCACTAGATCTTCTCATCCCATTTTTCTTAATGGGCTGAGTAATCCTACTATTTAAAAGTTCATAAATAACCACCTTGATCCTGAGATCTCCATTAGGTTGGAAGCTCTATAAAAGAGACTAAGGTAGGGAGTTCTGTATTCATGAGCCAATTCTGATAAACATTATACAAAACATTTTTCTTTCATAGGAGTATGCTTTCATATTAAAACCAATTTATATCATCCTTTTGTAAAAAAAAAAAAAAAAAAGTAGGGAAAAAAGGCATCTTTAGACAACTTAATATCAAAATATCACTTTGGAAGCCAGGTGTAGTAGCTCACACCTGTACTCTCAGCACTTTGGGAGGCTGTGGCATCAGGATCACTTGGAGCCAGGAGTTTGAGACCAGTCTGCACAACATAGCCAGACTCATCTCTACAAAAAATTTTAAAAAAAAAAAAAAAAAGAAAAGTCCTAGCTACTTGGGAGGCTGAGATGAGAGGATCACTTGAGCCCAGGAGTTCAAGGCTGCAGTGAGCTATGATCCTGCCACTGCACTCCAGACAGAGTGAGACCCTGTCTCTTAAAAAAAAAAAAAAAATCAAGTTTTGTTCTAGAGACTGTCTTCTAACAACTATTTCATTGTTAAAGAAATTTTAAAAAGTTACCAAAATACGAACTAGAATTGACTGCTAAAACAAACAAAAATAAAATAAAATCAGGAAATGCCCACGTACTACATTTGTCTCAGAGTTTAGAAGCGCTTCCAGACTTCTAAGAATACAATAAATATCTTTTTTGATCAAACCAATGACAAACTTTCTTCTCAATATTCACTGAGAATAATCCCAAGAGGTTACTTTTATAGAAAAGCATGGCTGCTATTCATAACAAAAAGGAATAAAACCTTAGCATCCCAACCTTCCATATTGAGATAGTATCTCTCAGAATTATATTAGACAAAAATGCAACCAAACCATATTGCTCCAACTATCTTTAACCACCAATCAGGTTTTTTTCCTTAGATGTTTATAGGTCAATTATCTTTCCATCTCTAATAAGCCTCAAAAGCATTAAAAGATATAGATTGAACACAGGAATATTAAGTAGAACAAGGCTTTTGATAATATCAACAAGAAAGATAGCTAAGGCTAGCCATCTGAGCACTTGATGACTTTGGTGGGAAAAAAAAAGACACTAGGCATCTTATTACTAATCCCACCAACTACCAGTGAATTATGAGAAAGTGAGTTTACCAACAATGTCAGATGGCATAATAATTTTGATCCCACTAATGCTGAGAACAACAAAAATAAAGACCTAGCAATAAAATGGGATTATTTTTAGAAATTACTATCTTCTTTATCAATACATTTCCTGGTATTCAGTGCTTTAATTCACTTGTCCTAAAAATCACATAATGTGAAGACTTTTGTTGAAAATTAAGTATCTAAGAGAGTTATTCATTCAATAAGCAGATTTAATTGCCCACCTTTGGCTAAACATTGTGTTACTTTTGTGGTGGTTTTAAAGATGAACATTAAAAAACAATTACTCTCAAAAAGTATGCAACTTAGTAGGAATATAAATAAGACATATATATATCAATAGCTATGCTATAAAACAGGGGTTGGCAAAAAATGGCCTATAGACTAAAAATAATTCACTGCCTGGTTTTGTACAGCCTACAAACTAAGAATGGCTTTTACATTTTTAAATGATTGGGGGCAAAAAGGAATAATAATATTTCACAACATGTGAAAATTATATGAAATTCAAATTTCAATGTCTATAAATAAAGCTTCACTGGAACACAGCTATACCTATTTACTTGTAACGTTACTGTCTATGGTTGTTTTTACACTACAATGGCACAGTTGAATGGCTGCAAGAGAGACCATATAACCACAGGCCTAAAATATATACCATCCAGTCCTTTGTAGAAAATGTTTGCCAACCCCTGGCATATAGCATATAGGGTTATATGCTTCAAGAACAGAATTTAACAGATTACTTCAAGTTTGAGATCAGGGAATTGTAACTTAGAAGGTAATATTTGATAGGGACCTTGAAGAATGAGTAGGAGTTCAATAAATAAGGGAATTTGGTATTATAATAGAAAAAAAAAAATCCAAGAATGGCTCAGAAATAGGACAGCAAAGGATATACTTAGTAATAAAGTCAAAGGAAATCAGCAAGACTTAACAGAATAGAGGAGAGAAGGGGAGGGGAGGGGAGAGGAGGGGGAGAAAACAAAGATGTCTTAAATGTTGAGCCAGAGTAACTGGAAAAATGGTGGTACTATTAATAAAAATGGAGAGTAAGAAAGACATACGGTCAGGACAAGAGTCAGTGATAGATACATGAACACAGACAAGACAGCAGGGTATCCAAATGAATATGTCCAATAGGCCACCAAAAATAAGTATCTGTATTTCAGAAGCAAGGTATGACTAAAAATAGAGTTGGAAACAATCCACATAGACATTAAAGTAGCAGCATTTTCATTAAATGTAACTCTGAGAGATACATATAAAATCATTTAAGAAAAGAATATATTAAGAATGAGGGTTAAGGGCAAAACTTTAGTGTTTTGTGTGGAATACCTTACACTTATGGGAAAAAGAATAACTACTATAGAAAATAAGAAGTGTTCAAAGACACAGAAGGAAGCCCAAGACAAGGCCACAATATAAAGATAGGAAAGAAGAAAGTTTTAAGAAGGGTAAGGAAAATACATACTATACAATAGCAGTGAGAAAGGACTGTTGTATTTTTAAACATGGAAACTGACGCTTATTTTTGAGAATAAGAGACAGAGCCAATGAAGCAGGAGACTGCAAAAAACGGGATAACTGATTGACTTATATTCTGGGAGAGGTTAAAAGGATCATTTGAAAGCAGAGGTGAAAAGATTCCCATTGAACAGGGAGTAGGCCATTACTCCCCTTGAAACAGAAGGAAAGGCAGATAAGTATAGAGATAATTTGAGATGAAGCATAGAGAAGTTGATGGGTCTCAAGCTGGATGGTCTTAATAAATAGGAATGCTGAGAGTAAAGCACACAGAAAAAAAGTAGGAGCTAGAAGAAACTCCTATAGCTACTGCTAAATGAGGGCAAAGTGTTAAAAAAAAAAAAAAAGTAAGATTACAAAAGAGCTATGGGGCCAAAAAAGATAAAATGAATTACTGTGGCCCTATCATATGATACAATAACATCAATTTGTGATAGTCTTGATTAGTAAAATTTTGTGATTTTTCTCCAACAGTATTCAATCATCCCCCCAAAAGAAAGCAGAAATTAAAGGTTATCCAAAGTTAGCAATTTCCCAAGGAAGAAAAATGGCAAGTCACTAAATCAAAGAATTAGCAGATACTGATAACATCACCAATTTAAGTGACTAATGTGTTCAAGTTTAGTAAAGGCTTAAGTTACTACAAACTGTCAGGTGGAAATAACTGGGAAAGACCAAAGGACCGGTGGCCACAATGATAATCAATAACAATATAATAAAAATGAAAGGATCAAAGAATTCAATAGAAAAGATGTTTGGTGTACAAAGTCATATTCGAGATGTCAACAGAAAATGGCTGTGCATCCACAGGTTGAAAATTATAACTGATGTCAGCCTTGAATTTGGCACATTTAGTGCAGTAAAGCATTTCGTAAACACACTAGTGTGAGTGCTAACAATGCCACTGAGAAGTGAGTAACTTTGAAAGAAATATTTGAATTCAGTACCTGTTATGATATACTACGGCTGTATAGGCTTCCTTTGAAAATTCTGAACAGCTAGATTTACCAAAGATTACCTGAAACAAATAACAGCACGTTGAAACTTTGTTGTAGTAAATGCTGGATGATTCATATCTATGTAAGAATTTTTCTAATTTAATAACTATTTGAGAAAAATGGGCAAAATCAGCCCAATGAAGAACAATGTGCCTACTGACGTTCATCAAAAAGTTCAGTTGCTTAAATGTAAGTTTCTGTTCTACAACAGACCCATCTGACAAACATTTTAAAAGTTTCTATCAATTATATTTATATCTACTGGGAAATTTGATACATTTCTTTCCTTTTTCTTAAAGAAGGTGAAGAATTCAATTTTAAATTAGATGTAGCATATTATTTGGAATTTATATAAGAAATATAAATGGTGGCATAAATATACTATACAAATTATTGGCTTCAACACTAAAACAGCAGAGTCATTCTGAAAGTCAAATATAAATTATAAATGGTATCAGAAATCCTATTTTAGGTCAAGCTATGTACCCTTTGCTTCTAATATTTCCTACAAGCTACACTACAATGGAGGAAAGCTTCAATCTTATATTTTTACATATATATATATATATATATATTTTTTAATCCACTACATTAAAAAGAATACAATGCCACTTTTGGAATAAGTTTATAGGTAAAGTAATTCAGCCTTGTATATCTGTCTCTTGAATTCTGAAGTAGTAACAGGAGTACTGTGGACAATTAGAACAGCTGATTGGATAAATGGCTCAATGTCAAGATTACAGATATAATTCCTATGTGAGACAGACAGACTTGCAGCATTATCTAGCCAGAGATTAAACTCTTAAGTCTGTATAGCCATCTTTAAATACGCGTGAATAGCTATGTGAACATGTCAGCACACTTACATCAACACAACTGGTAAAACAACTCAAAGTTTATTATTTATATAAAGAGATTAATTTGCATCTTCCTTAATTAGAAAGGCATATTAGCAGGATTCTCTGTTTCTTTTTGCAACATTTCAAGCAGGCTCTTTTATTTTAAAGGTATATACAAGTGTAATAATTATGACTTTCCTAAGATATGCATTATTTCATCAATTTGCAAATACCTTAGTATGCTTTCATAAATTGTTCCTGTGCCAGAATTATGAAGTTTAAAATTATGTCAATATTACATGATCAAAAAATTATCTTAGGACCCATTTAAGCAGTCCTTATTTAAAAAAAAAAAATAAGCAAACACAGTATGTCTATGTTTACATACGCTTTCAAATCAGCCACTTCACACATAAAAATATTATATTTTCATATGATTAATAAAATACAAGTAAAAGAAATGCAGTACCTTTTTCCCTCTGAGTAGCTATCACTTTTCACAAACTAACTTGTTTATTTTCATATTATGAATGACATAAAGCAGACAGTGCTCCTTTTTGACCATTTGACATGTATTTTTAATCATTCAGCAATATGGATTGAGCATCAATTATTTATCCAAAAGTGTGATAGGAGTCCAAGATATAGATACAAGTAAGAGATCATCCCTGCCCTCAAGGAGCTCACAATCTAATGGGTGAGGTAAAGAAATAAATATAGAATCATAAAGTGATAAAGTCCTATGAAAGAAGTGAGAAGATGCTATGGTAGCACCAAAGAGGGAGTGGTCTAACAGCCAATATAAGATGGGTGCAGCTGGGGTTCTGTAGAGGAGGCCATATATATATGATAAGATAAGGAAGAGTTTGTTAAGTCAACAATAAAAACATTACTTTACGTATACTACATTTGTCATATGCTCAAATTCATATGGCAACTCACGCATAGGCGGACAAAGCATATATTTCCAAGATCTAGTATCTTTTCATCAACTATCACAGTATGTTCATTTCTTCAGCAGAAATGAACTAGTATAAAGCATGACATGTGAATTTCAAACCTCAAAAATAAATTCTACAATTATTCCACAAATATTTACCGGTATGTATTATATGCAATAATCTGGAAAAAAAAATGCCATAGGAGAATACAAAGATGAATAATTTGTGCTCACTGTTGTCAAGGAGATCTACAAATGTTGATGTAACTGAGGCAATAGGGTAGAAGAAAATGTATCTTTCCTAGTATATGGAAAACCAGAAGAACTTCATTAAAAGATGGACATGGAAGGATAAAATAAGATTGTTAACAATGCACCTGTTCTTAGCTCATTTTCATCCCACTAGGGTTCTCAGCAGTTCAGCATCAATAGCAATAGCATATTTCTATTCCATATATTACAAACTTTAGTTGACACAAAAATTCACTCTCATGAAACTTGGATTTATTAGTGTCCCACAAATCCTGAATGACAATTTGGACAGTCAAGAATCTCTAGTCTGGTCTCAACCTACTACTTCTGATTTTTCTTCCAGTGCTCTGGTTCACTGGCAACTCACCACTGTCATCACTGTTCATGGGCATTCCCCAGCTTGAAATTCTTTCCTTCCCCCACTCTACAAACACATTGCTATTAACATTTTAATGATCTTTGGTCACCACAAAAGTGTCTCTTCCATGAGATGCTTGTTATCTCAGTAAGGCATTCTCTCCCACCTCTGAATAACCACCTATTCCTTTGAATCCCTATATCGATCATCTAAAAATTAGCACATAGCTTGGTTCTCAATATTGTCTGCAAAATGTAATCCCTGGTGAGACTTTAAAATACTGATACCTGGTCCAATCCCCAGAAATTACGATTTAATTTAAATGAGATTCAGCTTGAGCACTGGGTTTGAAAAGCTCCCCAGGTGGATCTAATGTGCAGCCAAGATTGAGAACTAATACCAGAGTTTATCAACCAAGATGGGAAAAGTCATACATATTAAAATCACCTGTGGAGCATTTTCAACTAACACAGCCTCACATACCACACATCATTTTCCACCTCCCTTAACTGGCCTTACATTCTAAAGGGAGTTGAGGAGAATAAGAATCATAGATGTCAAAAGTACAGGAAATATATCTCTACTTTGATAGAGTTCTCTAGGTGATACTGATCTGACCCTCTTTTGAAAACTACTATTTTAGATTTATATGTATTCATATTACATCCTCTGGATTACAAGTCTTATTCATCTCTGTATTTCTAGGAGTGCCTAACATATACCAAGTCTTCTATAAATAAGTAAGTCTTTAAGTAATGTCATTACTATCTATAACAGAAAGTAATGTAGCTAGAAATTTGGCTTAAAAGATCACATTAATTTCCAGGTTGGAGCTGTCAACCAAGTGCTATCAAAAAAAAAGAAAAAAAAGAAAAAAAGAAGTCTACTTGAACTGTATACAAAAAATTGGAAAAGTAAAGAACATTTCTTACCGGCATGGCATTGCTTGGATCCTCTCCATACATAAACTGGACTTTCACTGTTATATTTCTAGCAGAACCTTGACGATTGGCAAAATTAAGACTCTGAGGGTATATGTAGAGAAGATTTCTGTGAAACCAACAGTATAGATGATAATAAATATATATCTAAAAAACACTATGTATCACTCACAAAATACCACAAGATAAATGAGCAAATATTGATTTGCTGATATTGGCTAGCCATTATGCTAAGCATTTTCATATGTGATGTTTTATTTGATGCTGAGAGCAATCGTTCAAATACACAGCAATCAAATATGTCCCGATTTTGCAGATAAACTGAGATCCAGTAAAGTTAACTGATTTTCTCATACAACGAAGTAAGAGGCAAAGCTGAAATCAGAGTGCCGGTCAGTCTGACTTCAAAACTCATTATCTTCACTCTACAAAAGACTTCTGGAATAAATGAATATGGACTGAAACATTATTAAGTTAAAGAAATAGTTCAAATATTTTTCTAATATTTCTAAATAGTTCCTCCAAGCACATATAAATAGGATGGCATTTATAAATGTGGCTGCTGTATAAATGTGATTAAGAATTTTAAGGAGTATAATATTCCACATCATTTTTTAAAGACATGTTACAATATGGTGAGCATAATAGAGTTAGTTAGTTCCTACAAGATAATAAAATTTTAATTTGGATTTATTTGAATTCTTGTCCAGTTTATGATCTTTATCATAGACAAACTTCAATAGCCCTTGCTGCCAACACACAGAAGAGAAATAATTCAAGAAAAGACACCAAAGAGCTAAAAAAAAAAACAAAAATCAGAGTTACTTTACCTAAAGACTAGTGCTTAGAGCCAATGAACAACACACTGAATATAACGGAACCTTGTTAATCAACTGCTGGGGCAATGAAACCAGATCTAAATTTTCTGAAGAGTAGTAGTGCAATATAGAAGTTTTAAATAAACACGCACTTTGACCCAACAAACACACCTCTAATCTGAGGAGAAAACTGCACACATGTACAAATGACAATGTTCAAAGTAATTTACTACAAAATTTTTGATAAAAGGATGATTACACAATATTATAAAGAAAAGCAATGTTCATTAGTACTGAGTTGGTTAATGAAGATACAGTAATTAAGAAGGAATATAATAGCGTCCCCAGAATAACAATGTACAGCCATATTTATTGATGTAGAAAGAGATACCTAGCATGTTGAATGGGACACAGGATGAGGGAGAAGCAGGTTCTAGAGCAGGATATACAGTGGCATTACCCTATTTGTGGAAAACTCTGTGTGGGGGTGTGGGAAAAGGCAGAGAGAGAGAATGGATAAAATTATGTTTCTAAAAAATAATAGTGATGGCTTGAGTGTGTTTTAGTTAATAGTAATGGTTTTCATTTTTTATACATTTTTATTTAAAATTTTAAAGTAATATATTATCTTTATAATTAGAAAAAGCAATAAAGTAATTCCCATGCTAGAGGACGGGAATGTCTTTGACAATAAGCATACCAACTAGAAGTACTAAAAAAAAATGGAGAAGAATCAGTTGCATTCAAAATAGCCAAAAAGTATAAAAGGCAAATATGGAACTGTTATGACTGGTCAGTTTCTAGTCTGACTATGACTGACCAACCACTGAAATCATCAAGTAAAATTTATAAAGAAAACATTTACTGATTGCTCCAACACATGTCAGGCATTGTGTTGGGCACTAGAAAAGGAAAAAGAGAGATTTAAGAAGTCACATCCTGGTCTTGAGGAACACAGTATATAATGGGATAAAAATGCCTAAACACAGATCACTTCAAAACAACAGTGTTATAAGACAGGCATGCAAAAGCTATAGGAGGAAAAACTAGGAACCTAGTTGTCTGTGGTGAAGTCCTTTCATTTATAAGATCCCCCATCTTTTCTATCCTTATGATTTATTTGTTGAAGAAAGTGAATTATTTCTTTTTTTTTTTTTTTTTTTTTTTTTTTTGAGACGGAGTTTCGCTCTTGTTACCCAGGCTGGAGTGCAATGGCGCGATCTCGGCTCACCGCAACCTCCGCCTCCTGGGTTCAGGCAATTCTCCTGCCTCAGCCTCCTATGTAGCTGGGATTACAGGCACGTGCCACCATGCCCAGCTAATTTTTTGTAGTTTTAGTAGAGACGGGGTTTCACCATGTTGACCAGGATGGTCTCGATCTCTTGACCTTGTGATCCACCCGCCTCGGCCTCCCAAAGTGCTGGGATTACAGGCTTGAGCCACCGCGCCCGGCTGAAAGTGAATTATTTCTATGTAGATTTTCCAGAGCCTAGATTTTACTGACTGCACTCCTATAGTGTCACTTGAGATGATCTTCTGTGTTTTTTGTAAATTGAGAGTTGAATCTACAGCCTTAGTCATATTTAGGTTAGAATTTTTTTTTCAGGAAGATCACTTTATAAAGGATACTGTGTTCTTTTTTCAGGAAATGTTTGGTTGCTTCCTTTTGTACAATTAGTAGACAATGATGATCAATGCCTAAATCCATTATTTTTCATTTTAAAAATTTATTATTTTTTTTAAGAGACAGGGTCTCACTCTGTTGCTCAGGCTGAAGTGTAGTAGCATAATCATAGCTCACTGCAGCCTTGAACTCCTGGCCTAAAGTGATTCTTCCGCCTCAGCCTCAGATCCTGCTGGTCTTAAACTCCTGGGCTCAAGTGATTCTCCCATCTTGGCCTCCCAAACTGCTGGGATTACAGGCACAAGCCACAGTGCCCAGCCCACCTAAATCCATTAATTCATTGAGGTTGCCAAATAGTAATATTCTATCATTTCTTTTTAATTTAGCAACTGATGTACCTTTATGAAGAGTGCTAACCCTCATCTACCATTTGCTTTGCCAGTGAACCATTATATGAGAGGCAGGAATAAATGCTTGATTCTTTTCCATTATCTGCCAGTTTGCAAAATAATAAATTGGTGCACTACAATCCTCCAAAAGGGATCAATTGCATCTTTTTTTTTAAAGTATCGCTTATAAACTCATGGATGAAACATATTTGATGAGTCTCAATATATTATAGTTATTATTCTCATGGATGATTAAATTGTCCCATCTTTGGCAAAAAAAAAAAAAAATTCAAGCTGGCTTTTGATTCAATCATAGTAGTCTGTGACAATTTTCTATTATGACAAGATGTTCCCCTATCACACCACTTTGTTACTTCATTCAGAGCTCTTATACAATCTATAATTATCTTGTTCATTTATGTATTACTTCTCATTTTTTATATCTCCTCTAATACAGCCAAAACACATGAGGGCAGGGACCTTGGTCTATCTGTGTAACTGCTCTATTACCAGTGCCTTAAATAGTGCCTCATATTTACTGAATAAATAAATGAATGAATAGTACAGACCGCATTTAAAAATGTAGTTACTTAACACTGCTAGGAGTTTAGGTTCTAGGTTAAATAGAAATTGACTGAACACTATCTATAAACTATGTTTGATTTCCAATATAAGCAATATAATTTTAAACTCATCTCTGAAGGTGAAAGGCATGCAGTTTTGAATTTTGAATCCAAATTGTTTTCCATTTGACTACTAACTCCATTAATAAATTCCCAAATAAGTCTAGTAAGTCTTTACTTTGCATTTAAAATTCTCCTTCAAAGAAATTTCAAATTAACAACAAGGTAAATTAATGAAAGATGTTGAGGTAGTTGACTAGTTATCTGGTGAGAAAAAGATGAATTCATACTTCAATCTCTCATCAAAATAAATCATAGATTAATCAAAGGCTAAAATAATAAAAATAAAATCATAAAAATACTAGAAGAGCTTTAAAGAGACCAGATTTTACAAGTGAGAAAGGCATTTATTAGCATAAGCCAGAACGTTTATAAGATATACATTTTAAAACATCTATTAATACACAGCAAGTGATGCCATAAACACAGGTGGAAGAAAATGACAAACTGAAAAAAAACTATTGTTTGTTACGTATATGACAAAGAATTCGTATTCACAATATGTAAATAATTCCTAAAATTAGAAAGAGACAAACTTAAAAGGGGGGAACAAAGAGGGGAGCAAATCATATATATACCCAGATAATTCACAAAGAGGTCAACAGAGGTGGCCCACAAAACAAACTAGATATATACCTGTCTATTAGATTTATCAACATTTTTTGCCTTTTTCATTCAAAGCATTCATAAAAGGACATAGGAAAAGAGGAGCTCGAATCTCCTGGCAGGGATGTAAACTGGTACAACCCTTTTGAAAGACAGTCTGACAAAAGCAATCATAAAAGTCAACATCTATTAATGTATATGAAAATATTTATATACATATATAAAAGCATTTGCTACACATACTGTTTATAATTAGAAAATTGTTAACAAATGATTAAAAGGGGGCTGATTAAATTAAGGTTCATCTATATAAGAGAGGATTAAACAGCTATTAAAAAGCATGTGGTAACTTGCAGCTATTAAAAAGGATGTGGTAACTCTACAGACATTCAGAGGAAAATAAATTTTAAAATACTAAGATATTGAATGATATATAGCTATTATATATAACAGGATCCCATTTGTGTTATAAAAAATTATGTTTAGCTAGTCAAAGAGTCTGGTATGATAGATCCAAAAAGTTAACAGAGTCAAGATTTTTATTTTTTAAGGTTTCTGAAATACCTGAGTTTTCACAACAAGTACTTTCAGCATTAAAAATCTTTACATGTCCAAAGATATGGTTGTTCAATTAAAAAATATACATGTATAAAATAACATATTAATAGTGAACACACAAAACAGTAAGATAGATAAAATGATTCCTTCAAAGCTCACTTAACTTCTGGATCTACAACGTCCAATAAGATGGTCTAATGAGACTGGTGAGCACATGAAAGGTGAGTGGTTCTAACTTAGATATGTTATCACTATAAAACATACAATAAATTTTGAATAGTATGAAAAAATTTAAAATATCTAATACTTTCATCTTGGATCACATATTAAAATGGCAATTTTATTTCATTCCAAGTAATAAAATGGTAATTTTTATATTAAATAAAACTTACTCTGAAAATTAATTACACCTGTTTCTTTTCAGTTTTTTTAATGTGGCTACTAAAATTTTTAAAGTACCTCTATAGCTCACACTATATTTCCATTGGGCAGTAACTGTTCTGGACAAAGAAAGGAGAGAGCGAAGTGAATATATTATTCTGGTATTATTTTTTCTTTAATGTAAACATTTCTATTTATAAAGGTTTTTCTCAAATAGTTACTTTCAGGATCTTCGTATCCAACATTAATTCAAAAACAAATTATCATAGCTAAAGAGGAAGAAATTAAAGAGACACTATGTTAAAAAAAAAAGTGCCAAAATACCTTGTGTTTTATTTTAAAGTCATATCTCCATAAGATTACACAACCTGATAGAGGATAAATGACTTTGCCTTGCTTGGAATTTAAACAATTTAGGCTCTTAAATGTCCTAAAATTCTCTGTAGCTAAGAAATGTTTATACTGGTTCCTAGGAACTAGGAATCCTTAAATTAGGGCCTACATTTGCTTACAAGTTTCTTATTTTCCTTGGCATAAAATTTTTTAGTTTTTACATTACTAGTTATATTGGATCAGGGTTCTACTTAAATAGGCGCAAGTTCAAGCAAAGATCAGATTCTGCTTTCAGCAGTGTGTACCCAGACTGGAAGTAATAAAAGGCAGACAGAACATCATTTATAAAATTACTACTTCCATTGCATTTTCCCATGTTGAAATGATTCTGCAGTTGGTAATTAGGCAAATTACTTACTTTAATTATAATCAATAATGTAGTTCAAATTACTATAGGAAAAAATTATACAGATATTTATCCCAAGAGACAATATACTAGAAACCAAGACTATGTGACCATTACCTCTACTCAGTGTTATTTGTGAGAAATTGCACAAATTGTGCAAAAAGTGTTAGTATCCTAGTATAGTTATCAAATATAGAAGGAAATTTTTTCATAAAGGCCCTCTTTGGTATTAGTGCTCAGTGACTTCCATGCACTAAAAAAGGGGCTACTCTTCCAATTCCCTTCTTTAAAAAGAACCTACTATATCAAAAGGGGGTAACCACTACTACATAAACGTTTTGCAGTTGGAAAATCCCTATATGTTGATTTTATCATTCTCTTATTCATTCAATAAATGTTATTTCTACAACGTGTAAGGCATTACTGCTAAAGCATTATAAGGAATATAAACTAAAGACACATATAAATCTTGCCAATAAAGAACTTACAGTGTAATAGAGGAGAGAAGCTGGCCAATCTATATTCTCCCTCAACTAGCAAGTGGATGAAGTATCAGGGTCAATAGTCATAAGCCACAAAAGCTGACAGCTTAGTTAAGAGAAGTTTTGAAATACGTCTTTCATGACCAATAATTACAATTGTAACTTTTCTATTTAAAGAAGGAGAAAATTTGAATTTCTTCTCTAGCTCAACACACACTTTTATAATTTATAATTCCATATGTGAACCACAGTAAAGGGTAGGATGAATATGAAGAATATTTTTTTCTTAACATTTTGTGGTTCTATATTGGACACTTAAAAATCATACACAACCTAATGAAAACATACAATTCTTTACAAAGGTACAGGAGAATAAAACTCAGAAAATCTAGACTACAACAAAATTTCCCAATTTACATTATCTTAATATGCAATTAATTTTCACCAGTAAAATACTATAGTATGGGTACAAATGCATTGATTAGTTCTAACTACAAAAATGGCTAATACATAACACTGTGTGTAGTGTTTATGATACACCAGGTAATGTTCTAAGTGCTCTGAAAATATAAACTTTAAATCTTTTACACAAACCTATAAAATAGGTGTTACTTTTACTGGACAGATGAGAAAACAGAGGTTCAGAGAAGTGAAGTAATTTGACCAAAGGTCACAAAGCTGAAGAGTATCAAAGCCAGGATCCCGATTCAGGAAGTCTTGCTCCAGAATCATGCTCTTAATCACTATGGAATACTACCTTTACTGTAACCATTATATTCAAAACCCTTAATCCTAAGTCATCAAAAAAAAAAGGGTGTCTATTTTATACAGTGAAGAGGTATTTCTCAGAATAGAAATTTGGGGCTGAGCACAGTGGCTTACTCCTGTAATACCTGCACTTTGAGAGGTTGATGTGGGAGGTTCACTTGAAGTCAGGAGTTCGAGACCAGCTTGGGCAACATAGTGAGGCACAGTCTCTACAAAATATTAAAAAATTAGCTGGGCGTGGTGGCATGCATCTGTAGTCTCAGCTACTTGGGAGGCTGAGGCAGGAGGCTTCCTCGAACCCAGGATTTCATGGCTACAGTGAGCTATGATCACACCACTGCACTCTAGCCTAGACAACAGAGCAAGATCCTGTCTCTAAAAAAAAAGAAAAAAATTGGAAATGGTTCATTTTGTATAATAATTTACACTGAAATTCATTATAATAAAACTTTTCCCTGTGTTAAAAAGCTATGAACTTTACGAAAATTTTCTTTTAAGTAAGGTTAATTATATATACACATACACACACACAGGTTAAAAGTTAGTTTCATGTGATTTAATAACTAGGATTTTGAGTACTTCCTGTTTGCCCAACACTGTTCTAAGCGCTCTACACGTATTGTTAAATTATCATAATGCTACGAATTATGTACTGTAATTATTCCAGCTTTACAGAGGAGGAGGAATGGAGAGGTTAAGTAACTTGTCCCAGGGTAGAAAGTTAGAGCTGGCTTTTGGACCCACACCACAGTCCGACTCCAGCACCCATATTCTTAATAATTTTACCATATTAATATGTCAAGATTAAGCAGTTTTTTTATTGTACTTTAAATAAGATTAAGCAGTTTTAAAGGATGCTATTTTCTCACAAAATTCTTAATATGAACACTCAATGAGAATAATCAATATTTAATTTCAGCATTTAGTATTTTTCTTTTTAACACTAAGTTGGAAGTACAGCAGAAAATTTATTTTTAGAAATATTATTAATTGGCTGGGCTCACGCCTGTAAATTTTGGGAAGCCAAGGCAAAAGAATTGCTTGAACCCAGTATTTCCAGACCAGCATGGGTAACATATTAAGACATCACCTTAAAAAAAAAAAAAAGGAAAGATAGAAATGTTATTAATCTCTTTTTGTTAAATGCATTTTATCAAATTGTTACTAAGCTCACAAACTTCAGAAAAACCTATGATGGGCAAGTTGCTTGTGACACTGAAAGTATTTCAGATTCAATTCTAGTTTCATCCTAGATGACCACATATCCACTGTTCTTCAGTGACCACATGGAAAAGAGCCTAGAACATAGAGACATAGAACACAGTGGAGAAAGGAGAGTGAAATGTCTTTAATGTCACTTAATATATATGGGATTTTGTGATAATATACAATAATGATTAAGACATATAAGATGATGCAAAAAAAATTAACAATTATAGTGACAAAAAATAAGGAGCATATAATTATACGTTGACTTATACAAAGTACCACAGGAATACAGCATTGAGAGCTATAAGACCACCTCAGGGAGTGGCAAAAGGCTTCAGAGAGAAGGTGTTTTTTAGGGATGGAACACTGCTTCCAAAAGAACTAAGGTGCAGTGTCAGAAATGTATACTTAATTCATTAATTTTTTTTCTCAACTTCAATAATAAATTTACCTAACAAAGGAGTTTATTTTTGACTTGTAAATTTCTTAAAATCATAAAAAATTAAAATTAGCTTTTAAATACAGGTAGTCACCATAGCACTAAATGGGCAGTTTATAATACAGCAAAGTCAACAACAATTTCAAACTACTTACTAAGTTAGTTGCTCATTTCTTTGATTTCATTTAGCATTGATCTAACTCAGTGTGGAAGAAGGTTACATTCGTGCAAGTTAACACAGCTTAATGATTAACTATATTCACCTGCCAACATTATTTTTTCTGTGGCAAATATTGGTATATATAGAGTTAAGAAGTCGAGGTTGCTTCTAGAAGAAAACAGTTCCACATTGCTTGAAACGGAATAATCAGGATAAAAATGTTCACAATTAAGCTCCTTCTTTTTATTGTTCCTCTAGTTATTTCCTCCAGGATTGACCAAGACAATTCATCATTTGATTCTGTATCTCCAGAGCCAAATTCAAGATTTGCTATGTTAGATGATGTAAAAATTTTAGCCAATGGCCTCCTTCAGTTGGGACATGGTCTTAAAGACTTTGTCCATAAGACTAAGGGCCAAATTAATGACATATTTCAAAAACTCAACTTATTTGATCAGTCTTTTTATGATTTATCATTACAAACCCGTGAAATCAAAGAAGAAGAAAAGGAACTGAGAAGAACTACATATAAACTACAAGTGAAAAATGAAGAGGTAAAGAATATGTCACTTGAACTCAACTCAAAACTTGAAAGCCTCCTGGAAGAAAAAATTCTACTTCAACAAAAAGTAAAATATTTAGAAGAGCAACTAACTAACTTAATTCTAAATCAACCTGAAGCTCCAGAACACCCAGAAGTAACTTCACTTAAAGTAAGTAGAAAATAAAGAGGGTTCATGATTATGTTTTCAATGTGCATGTTTTAAAAAAATATTTCTAAGCCATGTTATTTGAAATACTTTGTTGCATTGTTGAAACACTTTAAGAAAAATTATCTCCAGGAAATAAAATTTCCCATTATAATTTCAAGTTGGTTTTTGTTTCCCTAATGTTATATATGAAAAAGAATGAAACTTTACATTTTATGTGAAAATTACAAATCAAGTAATACAATCTAGAACACTAAATCATTACAGTATTGCAAATTACTGAAGGTAAGTAAAAAGTTAAAAAAAAATTAAAACTATTCTCCCATGTTTAAAACAGATTAAGGTAATACAGTAAATGGAAAAGATTTATTCCTATTAAAATATGCTAGGCTTTTTCTCTTGACATTCAGAAAATCAAATTTTAGAGACAGTAAAACTCAAATAAAATATTAAGAACAGAAATATGTACTATTTGAAAGAAGCATACAACGGGAAGGAATTGCCAATATTCATTTTTCAAATCCATTATTAATTTAAAAATTTAGATTATGATAGTGTTACAGGAAATGAAAACTAATAGAAAAGAAAGAGGAAAGCAACTTTTAACCAGACTATCATCTATATCCAGACTTTTATAGAAAAACAAGATAACAGCATCAAAGACCTTCTCCAGACTGTGGAAGAACAATATAAACAATTAAACCAACAGCACAGTCAAATAAAAGAAATAGAAAATCAGGTAAGTCAATATTTTAATGGTATGTCCCATCCTTCACACAGGTTTGTAAAAACACTGAATCCAAAAATTATTTAAAAGCTTTAACTGGATCATAAGTAAAATTATCACATCAACATAACTGTTAAAATTGCAGGTGCTGAAGCTAATAAACTACCTACGTTTAAATCGTGGTTCTAAAATTTTGTGTGGTCTTGAGTAAATTACTTTACCCCTCTGTCTCAGTTTCCTCACATAGATAATAGAACTTACAGGATTACTGTAAGAAAAAAAGTCAATTCATAGCAGCCAATGTGATCCAATCAAAATTCAAATTAGATCATGTTTCTCTTTGCTCACAACCACACAACAGCTTTCCATCTCACTCATATTGGCTCTTTAGACCCAAGACAACCTAACCATTCATCATCTCACTGACTTCACCTCCTTTAATCATTCTGACTGGTTTACTGGTATTAAAATACATCAAACATGCTACCACCTCAAAGCCTTTGTCCTTGTTGTCTATCTGGAATGCTCTTTTGATCGGGTATCTACAAGGCCCACTCTTTAATTTACCTTAGAGTTGTTATCAAATATAAAATTCTCAATGAAGACTTCCAAGGTCACTTAACCAAAAATTACAACCCCCGGTCCCATCCATGAAAACTTCTACTTCTTCAACTACTTTTTCTCCTGCACACTTACCTTTATTTAACATAATGTAAATTTTAGTCATTTATCTCTTCTATTCCTGCACTAAAATGTAAACTCTGTGAATACAGAAATTTTTTCCGTTATTTGTATATACTCCAGAATATAGAATACTGTATGGCACACAGTAAGCATTCAACAAATTTCTGATGAATTAATAAATGTAATGTCATATTCACACAGAAGCATGTGCTATTATTACTTGCATTACTAGAAATAGCATGCCTGATAATTAAAGGTCAACAGTCAACAATGTAATTAATCTACAATGTAAACAACTGGTGAAGTGGGAGAAAGCAGCACTTGTTTAGAATAAAGTTTTGTCAGCATCTAGTATTCTAATATACAGTAGAATAGTTTAAAAATATTAGTAATACTCTTAGCCATTCAAGAGGGTTCAGAAGATAACATAAACTCAGAGAAACTGGTAAAAAAAAATCATTTTCAAGAGATATGAAACAAATTATTATCACCAATTTCCACTAAACATCATTTTGGTACGTTATGCTAAAAGGTTTTTTATCAACTACTTTTGGTTTCCATACTATCCTTACAATGTTATTTTTCTAAATTCTTTTTAACTCTATCTTTTACTATGATTAAGTAAACCTGCTCCCAAAAGCAAAATGTCACTATAGTAATATACATTAAGTCTAAAAATAAAAATGTGTAAAGAAACCAAAACAATGAGATTCTGAGTTGGAAGATGACTTAGATCATTTGATTCAACTTTCTCATATTTAAATTAAAAAAACAAAACTCTAAAAATTAAAGTAACTTTAAGATTACCTTGTTACTTAGTAGAAAAGAGTAATACCCAGCAAGTAAACTTTACAATAGATCCTTTTAAATAAGGTCCTAGGAAATATCATTTATGCCAGCACCAAAAAATTAACACTAATAATGCAAGATATTATATATTCTGCTTTTCCTACTGTCAATGAGAAAAACTATCATTCAGTAAATTGCAAACCCAAACACTTTAAATGAAAATGTTATTACTAAACTAACAATGAACTATATATGGAAGGTAAGCAAATAAACTTGCCAACCTGCCAACATCTACAGATACATTTACAGGCCAAAGATTATCAAATTATCAAGAAAGCCTGGTTCAAATTATATACTATGTCTTTACAGCAAGTCTGAAAATCAGTAAGATCTAAAACTGAGAATTATCAAACTTAAAATCGGAACAGAATATCAAATATATTCTATTCATATAAAGAAAATACAATATTCTAAGCAAAGTAGTCTCTACTTTCTGCCTTCCTGTTTTTTGACCAATGTCAGCTTTTTTGCCTTGCTTTATTTTTTTTAACTTATTAAATAATGTCCCTGATTAAATATTTTGAGAACAGGCAATCTGTATAACCTGAATAGCACTGTTTATCTAAACATCAAATGCCGTAACATTATGAACTGAAAGACAAATTATACTTTTGACATCCTTACTCAGATTTCCCCTAATTTTATATTCAGTATCATTTTTAAAACAGATTTATATTCTTTTAACAGCTCAGAAGGACTAGTATTCGAGAACCCACAGAAATTTATCTTTCTTCCAAGCCAAGAGCACCAAGAACTACTCCCTTTCTTCAGCTGAATGAAGTAAGAAATGTAAAACATGATGGTAAGACACTTTGGCGGGTTTCCTTCTTGAAGCTATTATCAAATTCCCTATACTTAGGGTCTGTTCTAGACTAAAACATATTTAAGAGATATCCATCAAATACAATGTGTCCATCTAAATTGGATCCTGGGGTTCTTTTTACAACCTATAAAAGACATACTTAAGACAATCAGAGAAATATAAATATGGACTTGAATATTAGATAATATAGAGGTTTTACTAAATTTTGTGTTTTTTTCTGAGATGGAGTCTTGCTCTGTCGCCTGGCTGGAGTGCAGTGGTGCAATCTCAGCTCACTGCAACCTCCACCTCCTAGGTTCAAGCAATTCTTTTGCCTCAGCCACCTCAGTAGCTAGGATTACAACAGGCGTGCACCACCATGCCTGGCTAATTTTTGTATTTTAAGTAGAGACAGGGTTTCACCATGATGGCCAGGACAGTCTTAATCTCTTGACCTTGTGATCTGCCCACCTTGGCCTCCCAAAGTGCTGGGATTACAGGTGTGAGCCACTGTGCCCAGCCTATTAATTTTCTTAGATGTGATCGTGGTATTGCAGTTTTAAAAGAGAACAACCTCCTGATTAAGAGATACATGCTGAAATATTTAAGGAGTTAAAGGTCACTGCACTCCAGACTGGGTGACAGAACAAGGCTCTATCTTTTAAAAATAATTAATTTTTTTAAAGAAATTAGTTTGGTAACAACAATTCTTACTTTCTTAAACAACATGCCATCTAAGAAAAATGCTTTAACATAAACATTACTGAAAAAAATGCTACATATGCCACAATTTCACAAAATGAAAAGTGAAATCTCAAGCTGGAAAGATATTATTACTCTTATTACTAAATCTGATGTAATAACACTTTATTGATTTTAGGCATTCCTGCTGATTGTACCAGCATTTATAATAGAGGTGAACGCACAAGTGGCATGTATGCCATTAGACCCAGCAACTCTCAAGTTTTTCATGTCTACTGTGATGTTATATCAGGTAAAACCTGTCTAAGGAGAAAACAGTAGTTAGTTCAAGTTACTCATTATGTATTTGCAAGATTAACCCGGTTATCATTGTTTTATACATGTATGTGTGTGTGTGTGTGTGTGTGTGTGTGTGTGTGTGTGTGTGTGTGTGTGTGTAATATATATGAGTATTGGTATAAATCTAACACTTTTCTCTACCTAGTTTATTTATGGATTTATTTAATATTCTCCTTTTCCTCTGTAAAATAATCTAAAGTGACTATTATCAATAAGTTTACTATGCTAAAATTCATTAATTGCCCTTCACTTAACTTTTTGGGACCATAATAAATAATAAAATGTATTGCTATGCCATTAGTAAACTACCTTACAAAGCCACCAATTAAAATCAAACAAACAAAAAAAAGTTTTATATCTGTCAACATCAATCTACTAACGAAACATGATTTCATTCACTATATTCAGGTATTCCATGGACATTAATTCAACATCGAACAGATGGGTCACAAAACTTCAATGAAACATGGGAGAACTACAAATATGGTTTTGGGAGGCTCGATGGTAAGGTGACTACATTCAATCATTCATTCACTTGTTAATCTACAAATATTTACTGAGAACCTATGATAGACTGGGCATTAGGAAAGTAGTAATAAAAAAGAAGCAGTCTCAGCCTTCCTATAATATCAAACAATTACACATTTGTTAGTAAATTACATTTATTACAACTGTTATTATTTGAATTGTATTTATCACAATTACATGTCTGTCCTTAAATACACTTATCACAATTTAATTAGATGACTTACAATTATAACTACAATTATTAAAAATGTTGATTAAATGTTACATGTTATAAGCACTGTTACATATAAGCTGTGAAAAGAACCACTCCTAGCATTAGTCACTCTGTTCTCTCATTAACATTTTACATATCAATTAATTGGAAGTTAAAAGCACCAGGAAACTCAGACATACAGTACAAATTTTAAAATTTCAATTATTTAAGTATAATATATGGAATGTGCGGCTTAAAATGAATTAGTTAACTCAATGCAAATTATTCTGATTACAATAATGTAAAATAAGCAAGATAACATGTTTACAATCCAAAAAGCATATATAAAAATCCATATGATGTCTAAGTACTCACTTATAAGGTAGAAGACATTCATTATTATATCAAAATTTTAAATGCTCAGTACTATCTGACCATTTAAAAACTTTGTATTCAATCTACCAGTTAAAGTCCTACTCAGAAGATACATTCAGTGATGTTTTATAGCTCCAAATCTTCTAATAGTGAGTGTAATCCCAAAATAAAAGGCTGACAGTTAAGTCGACAATACTCACTTAATTCTGGTTAAAAAAAAAAGTAACCCATTTGTACTGTATTTACCAGTGATCCTTAAAATGAAGCTTCCTACTTTCTCAATAGCAATAAGAAAATAGTGATTGTTTTCATTAAATACTTTAATAAAAAGGAGTAAGATAAAGAACAATCTATTTATATTTTTTAGGATTTTAATTCCAAATAAAAATAATTTTTACAACTATAGAGAAAAGTTATTAAGAACCGTGCTTTTTCACTTAAAATATTTTTAAAAATTTATTCCCGTCTTTTTCCACAAAGAAAACATATATAAAGCAAATACCAAAGGCCAGGTTTATATTTGAGGAAAGTGGCTATATTATTACCAGGTCTCTGGGAATACCTAACAAATCTCTTGACTATATAGATGTTAATAAATAGCTGATAGTAAAACTAATCATATAAAGACTTAGAAGCAAAATATACCTTGACCAATGACAAGACTTTAAAATATCTATAATAATGTAATACATTTCACTGGTGAAATACGTCTTATGATATGCATTTTAGAAAGGATAATCAGACTTTCAGTTCTATTAATATTTTTAACATTTTTGTGCATATAACTATCTTCAATAAAATTGTTTTAAAAGGTATTTTTTAAGATACTCTAAAATGATCAAGGGATTCAAGACTAAACAACTCAATTAGTTGCACCAATAAAAAAAAAACACTCAAAAAAGTATCCAACCTGTAGTTAATAATTCACAAATTTTTAAAACTTTTCTTTTCAGGAGAATTTTGGTTGGGCCTAGAGAAGATATACTCTATAGCGAAGCAATCTAATTATGTTTTACGAATTGAGCTGGAAGACTGGAAAGACAACAAACATTATATTGAATATTCTTTTTACTTGGGAAATCATGAAACCAACTATATGCTACATCTAGTTGAGATTACTGGCAATGTCCCCAGTGCAATCCCAGAAAACAAAGATTTGGTGTTTTCTACTTGGGATCACAAAGCAAAGGAACACTTCAACTGTCCAGAGAGTTATTCAGGTATACTTTTCTGATACCAATACTTTATTTTCATATCTTCAAAGTATTTTCCCACATTATTAGGTATTATCTACAATGACAATTTTTTAAAATCCTAATCCCAAATAAGTATTTTCTCTCTAGATGAAAACTTCTTAACTATAATTAACATATTCATTATAGTTCAACCAGATATTTTACCTCTAATCTTCCTCAGATTTTCTATTTTTGGTGGTATATGTGAGACTTATTTAGACTATTTAAAGCTGGGATGCATGCATCTAAAACACTGTAATATTTATAAGACAAGAAGATAACCTCATGGGGAAATACAGTAACAGTAACTACATACGAATCTGTACCCATTAAATTGTGTATCTATCTCCTTTAGGAGGCTGGTGGTGGCATGATGAGTGTGGAGAAAACCACCTAAATGGTAAATATAACAAACCAAGAACAAATTCTAAGCCAGAGAAGAGAAGAGGATTATCTTGGAAGTCTCAAAATGGAAGGTTATACTCTATAAAATCAACCAAAATGTTGATCCATCCAACAGATTCAGAAAGCTTTGAATGAACCGAGGCAAATTTAAAAGGCAATAAATTAAACATTAAACTCATCCCAAGTTAATGTGGTCTAATAATCTGGTATTAAATCTTTAAGAGAAGGCATGAGAAATAGATTTTTTTAAATCTTAAAGTCACTGTCAATTTAAGACTAAACATATAATCACACAATCTTAAAGAATATCATTTATATTTCTCCAAAATTCTTACAATATAATTTGTTCTATATTTTGTGATGTGGGAATCAATTTTAGATCGTCACAATCTAAATTATAATCAATAGGTGAACTTATTAAATAACCTTCATAAATAAAACATTTACAGAGACTTTTATTTTAAAAGTTATCATATGAGCTAATATCACAACTTTCCCAGTTCAAAAAACTAGTTTTCTCATTAAAATTCTAAACTTGACTAAACCGAGGACTGATAATTGTACAGTTCTTAAATGCTGTATTTCAAAACTAAAAATTGTCAGTCCAGGGTATGTGTAAAAATCTGTAACATAAATTTTAAAACTGATGCTTCATTTTGCTACAAAATAATTTGGAGTAAATGTTTGATATGATTTATTTATGAAACCTAATGAAGCAGGATTAAATACTGTATTAAAATAGGTTCGCTGTCTTTCAAACAAAAGTTGATGATGATTACTAATTCACATTGACTTTAATATGAGGTATCACTATTCCTTAACATATTTGTTAACATATATACTACACACATTTTATATATTTTAACACTTAATGCTATGAAAACAAATAATTGTAAAGGAATCTTGTCAGATTACATAAGAATGAACATATTTGTGGCATCAAGTTAAAGTTTTTATTTCCCCTAAACATGCTATGATTCTAATAATTTTGTGTAGGTTTTCAAGTATAAATGTCATAACAAGTTACTGAATGTCTAAACAGCCTGACAAGCATGCATATATGTTTGAAATTCAAAAAATACTCAGTTCCTAAATTATAGAAATTTAAATCATTCTTGTACTTTATTGACATCACAACAGATGGATGATTATGTTATTTTTAAGTAATTTAAACCCTAAATCCCTAAAGATTATTAGATTCAAATTTTTTTTACCACAGTATCAAATGTATTTATTTTTAAATATTTTTTTTAAAACTACCAGTAAGAAATTTTAAATTAAACCCATTTGTTAAAGGATATGGTGCCGGATTTATATAGTGACCTACCTTTGTCAATATTTAGCATCATGTATTTCAAATTATCCAGTATGCATGTCATATATATTTTACATGTTGCATACATAAAAGATGTGCATGATCTATGTGAATCCTATGTAAATATTTTGTTCCAGAAAAGTACAAAATAGCAAAGGTAAAAATAAGCTATAATTTTTAGGTCCACAGACTAAGCTGCAAAAATTCACGTTGATTTTGATTTTTTTTAGGACCAGAATGCCAAAATGGCTCCCCTCTCCCCACAAAATTGGACAATTTCAAATGCAAAATAATTCATTATTTAATATATGAGTTGCCTCCTCTATTTGGTTTCCTTTAAAAAAAAAAAAAAAAAAAAAAAAAAAAAAAAAAAACCTCTCATAGGACATGTTTCATTTTGTTCCTTTTAGGAATACTAAATTAGACTTTTTCCCCATATAAAACTTTCTTCTACCAGAAAGATACTGCTAGTAGAAGAAGAGAAAGGAGCTCTTTTCTTCATGATTCACACGACTGTCTCCTGTCCTAACTACTCTTTGCTTAAAATATTCAAATTCTGCCACTAACTCACAGTTGTCTAATCTAAGCAAAGTCTACTCCCCTTTGATCTCTTTACTACTCACCATACTAATATCTTTTTTTCAAACTTGATCTTCATTTTGCTTTCACAATACTACTATACCCTCCATGGATTACCCCTTACCTGAATCAACCTTTATAATCCTATTCCTTTCTCATATTTAGTAGTATGCTCCAATGAACAACCTTCAATCATCTTTTCTACACTCACCCTCAGACATTCTATCTGCTCTCACGGACTCATCTATTTACCATAAATAAGATTCCAAAATCTACATATTCATCCCAAGTTTCTTTCCAGTTCCCCTTCTTACATTGCCTATCTGCCATTTCACCCTTCAATACCCTATACTCCATTCAAATTCAACATATCAAAAATAACAGGCCGGGCATGGTGGCTCATGCCTGTAATCCCAGCACTTTGGGAGGCTGAGGTGGGTGGATCACCTGAGGTCAGAAGTTCGAGACCAGCCTGACCAATATGGTGAAACCCCATCTCTACTAAAAATACAAAAGATTAGCCAGGCGTGGTGGTATGTACCTGCAGTCTCAGCTACTCAGTAGGCTGAGACAAGACAATCACTTGAACCCAGGAGGCAGAGGTTGCAGAGAACTGAGATCACACCACCACACTCCAGCCTAGGCAACAGAATGAAACTCTGACTCAAAATAAATAAACAACAAATTCACCAGCCCCTTACTACTACAGCTACCCCTTTCTACCCACCTTTCCTTCCTTTCTACTCTTTCGTACCATCTTCCTCGCTTCTTTATATCCATTAATATGACCACCACGTTCCCAGTCACAGAAGCCTGGAACCTGAAAGACATCTCTAGCTTTTCACTTAACTTTGTAAACTACCTCTTCTGTATCATAAGCACCAAGTCCAATATAATCTTCTCTTGAAACATCTCTTAATCTTACAAGCTTTCTTCCCAAAAACTGTCTTTAACTTGACTGCTAGATTATGTAAGTAGCCTCCTCTTTCCTCCTAATTTTATGTCCCTCTCCCTGTCAGTCTTCTGAAAAGAAATTTGTAATGGATGCATACTGCTTGGATCTGTGTCTTTCAAGCTCATCTATTGAAGAATAACAGAAGATAATGAAGACAAATCCTTATAAGTTCTGGAGTTGCACGATAAAATAACTTACTATATGCACAAATTTCTTTCAGAATCGTATTGGGGTCTTAGCTTAAATCTTAGAATTTTACTTTAAAATTACATGTGAATTGTGTTTAATACTTTATAAATCTATCTTCACGCCTGCAGTGGCTCACGCCTGTAATCCTAATATTTTGGGAGGCCGGAGTGGGAGTATTGCTTGAACCCAGGAGTTCAAGATCAGCCTGTGCAACATGGCAAAACTCCACCTCTACAAAAAATACAAAACTTAGCTGGGTGTGGCGGTGGGCACCTGTAGTCCCAACTACTCGGGAGGCTGAGGCAGAAGAATCACTGGAGCTGGGAAGGTCGAGGCTGCAGTGAACCATGATTGTTAACACTGCACTCCAGCCTGGGCAACAGAGTGAGACTCTGTCAAAAAATATATATGTCCTCATATAAAAAGTGATGCTCCTAGAAGATGTGCTGTGTTTATCCTGTGGACTTGCACATCCCATATAGTTGTGCCCACACAAGAATGTATATTCTACTTAGAAGAGTATAGGCCTTCTGAACAAAATCCAAATCCCTTCCAGGTATTCAAGAGTCTCTAATACCTGGTCCCAAATTACCTCTTTAGTCATTTTTTTCCACAACACAAACCTGCTCTAATCAAAATGATCTACTTTTAAACATCTCCTCTATGCCTTCCTAATGTATTCCATTTGTTTAGAATGTCTCCCCACACAATTCTGATTGGCTAGATTGTGCCATATTTCAAAGTGCAGATATCTTACTTCTTCCATAAGTATCCTAGTAAATGGCAGCTCCTTCCTCTGAAGCCATACAGAATTACTGTCTATACCCCTCAAATGGCACTTAGCGAGAAAATACAGAGACGTAAATATGGCAAATCATAATAAAAATTCTGAAAATAGTACTAAAACCTCCAAAAGCATCAAAGATAGTCAACTTACTTGATTTTAGTGAATTGCTGAAAAATTTCTATATCAAGAGTTTATTTTGAACCAGTATGAATTTTACTGAAACCAAGTACACACAATCTCATTACGGGGTAACCAACTGCGGTATAATCTATTTACACACACTCTGTCATCCTAGAATCAGCATATTTTCATGCTTGTATCTTTCCTTCCTAATAGCATACCTCATGGAATTCAATTAACTCATTCATTAATTTTAAAAATAATATTCATTAACCAATATTTATTAAGTATCTACAACTTGTCTCCTTTAAAAAACTTATTCCAAATTTGTACTCATACATAGTCTACCTTCTATTGTAGGATAATCAAATTTCTTTGTGATTTATTTTTCCCATCACTAATAGCCATAAGCACTGCCTTTATGTATGTACTACTGAGTGAATTATTCAACACGGCAGTTTTAAAAATGAAAAGAAAATGACCAAACAACTGGCCCTTTTATCAAAGTCCAAAGTATTCTCATGGCAAATCAACTAGGGTTGAATTACTTAACTAGTGTGAAATGCACAGTTCAAGGTCATGAAAGTAGCTCTAACAATCCCCTATTATAAGGCTTAATAAAATGAGGTTTCCATGACATTTTAGGAGATATAAAATAAACTAAGGATTCTATCTAAAATATAAAAGCTGTTTTTCTAAATTCATGTTTAACCCTAAGAACAGTCATACACCTAATAAAATGGCTGGGTATATAATTTGAAAGAGCGGTAAATTGCAACCTTGAAGATGTAAGGTTGTAGCTATGTATCTTCAAATATGCAGCCAAACCTCAGTTTCCACACCCAACAGTCGAGAATGATAATCCTGTCAAATCTATTATGGGGTTGTAATTATCAAGCCAGATACTGCATTTAAATAGTTTTATGAACTCCAAAGTTCTAAACAAATGTATATACTTTTTAAAAACTGGATCTTCCATATTATTTTTCACATTCCTTTAAATAAATAATCCTACAAATACTTCCTAACTGAACATACTATAATTCTCAGGACAGAAGAACAAAATTGCTCTTCTCACAGTTTGCATTTGTTTCTGGAACTTTACTCCTTCCCTTCGCCATCTGAGATAACACTCCAACACCTTCAGATGCAAGCTCCCACCTAAAAACTTCTGGATGGCTATGTTAAAATGTTAGGAAATAGACCTCGTGACTCAAGAACTTTTATACATAAAATAAACTAGAACCAATTAGATGGAATAAACCCCAGAGTGGTATAAATAGGGCAAAACCAAAATAGCAGAGTATGTGGCAGAAGCTTGAGACATCTATGAACTCTAAAAATAAAACAAAAACCAATACTTTCTAAAGCAGAGGACCATACACATGAATAGGAAAAAAAAAAACAAGGTCCTGAATTTTCAGTAGCGTTGAGCTGAAATTTATACTTCCTTAAATTACGAATTTTTGTAGTAAACCAACCACAGCAGTATTAGCACTATATAAGAATTTGTCATTAATAGAAACATACTTTTTTATTATACTTTTAACACTTAATACATGTATCTGAAATACATGTGCAGAACGTGCAGGTTTATTACACAGGTATATACACGTGCCATGGTGGTTTGCTGCACCCATCAATCAGTCATCTACATTAGGTATTTCTCTTAATGCTATCCCTCCCCTAACTCCCCAACCCCCAACAGGCACCAGTGTGTGATGTTCCCTTCCCTGTGTCCATGTGTTCCCATTGTTCAACTCCCACTTATGAATGAGAACATGCAGTGCTTGGTTTTCTGTTTCTGCGTTAGTTTGCTGAAAATGATGGTTTCCAGCTTCATCCATGTCCCTGCAAAGGATATGAACTCATTCTTTTTTATGTCTGCATGATATTCCATGGTGTATATATGCCACATTTTCTTTATCCAGTCTATCACTGATGGTCATTTGGGTTGGTTCCAAGTCTTTGCTATTGTGAATAGCGCTGCAATAAACATACACATGCATGTGTCTTTATAGTAGAATGATTTATAATCCTTTGGGTATATACCCAGTAATGGGATTACTGGGTCAAATGGTATTTCTGGTTCTAGATCCTTGAGGAATCACCACACTCTCTTCCTCAATGGCTGAACTAATTTGAAACATACATATTTTTATATCACAACTATTATAGACATCTCAAAATATTATTGATGCTTATTACTATTTAGAAAATACAATAGTTTTTGAACCTGAATCTAGATCATGTTATTTGATTAGTAAATACATATATCAAAATTTTATCAATGTATTTCTTTTGTTATTCTATATATTTTATTTTATGCATTTAAAAACATGCTTGAGACCAGAAGTCTTTCAAATTTCATATTTGTTTTGGATTTTGGAATATTTGCATTATACTTATGGTATACCTCAAATCTGAAAATCCAAAATGCTTCAATGAGATCTTCTTTGAGTATCATATGGGTGCTTGAAATACTTTGATTTTGAAGCATTTAACATTTTGGATTTTCATATTTGAGATGTTCAATCTATATTCCAAAAAAGGGTATCACAGGATTCACAAGACTACCACAAGGTACCATGGCACACGCTAAAAAATTAGAAGCCCATGTTACAGGGACCTAATATCATGTAATAACCTAGTTTAAGAAACATGAATTACATGGCTCTCATGACGTAACATCAATAGTACATATTTTCTGACTCGCCAAGCTCTTCCTAGAAACAATATTTTTAGGAAAAAAATGTAATCAGTGTTATTATAAGCTTGTTCAACTACTCAAGAAAAAAACTGGTAGTAAAATTCTAAAAAGATCAAAAACATTTTATTTGTTATTGAGGTTAATTTTTAGAAGTCCTTAACTGGCCAGGCACGGTGGTTCACACCTGTAATCCCAGAACTTTGGGACGCTGAGGAGGGCAGTACACCTGAGGTCAGGAGTTCGAAACCAGCCTGACCAACAAAGTGAAACCCCATTTCTACTAAAAATACAAAAAAAGTAGCTGGATGTGGTGGCACAGGCCTGTAGTCCCAGCTACTCAGAAGGCAGAAGCAAAAGAATCGCTTAAACCCAGGAGATAGAGGTTGCAGTGAGCTGAGATCATGCCACTGTACTCCAGCATGGGCAACAGAGCAACACTCTTTTTTTTTTTTTTAAAAAAAAAAAAAGTCCTTTCCTGTTAGACATACATACTGAAGGATTTTCAAGTGAAATGATATGATGTCTAGGCTTTGCTTCAAAAAATAGTACCAAAAAAACAAAAACCAAGACACGACGACAGATAAAACAAAAATGACAATGCAAGTTAATTAATCTGTTCTCTAATGAGAACACATGGACACAGTGAGGGAACAACACACACGGGGGCTAGTCGGGTGGTCAGTGGGCATGGGGATGGACAGCATTAGGACAAACAGCTAATGCATGTGGGGCTTAAAACTTAGATGACGGGTTGATAGGTACAGCAAACCACCATGGCACATATATACCTATGTAACAAACCTGCACGTTCTCCATTTGTATCCCAGAATGTAAAGTAAGATAAAATTTTTAAAAAAGAAAAAAATCCGTTATCTTTTCTTTTAGGTATATTAATTTGTTCTCTTTACTTTATAATTTTTCATAATAAAAGGTTAAAACTATATTCAGATTAGATAACAGAAAATAGATTTACTAAAAATTATTAAGAGATGTATGGGCATATTCCTAACAGATCAAAATCCTTTTGTTTCTCACCCTGATAGTTACAGGTCTGAACCACTGTATTCATTCTTACATTCTTAGTAGTGCCATGTTTGCTAGATACAGTCTTTCAAAAATACTGAGTTGAAAAAGATATGAACATTCAACAGGTGATTGTAACTAAGACCATTATTGGAAAAGCAGCTAACTCTAACAATCCTGCCAAGAATATCACCTGTTCTGTGGACATACCTCTTAAAAACTGTATGTCAGTAAAAGACATAAGCATTTGCTCAATTAATGTACCTTGATCTATTACAACTCAAATACAACAGTGGTGATCAAGCAACAATTTGGAACACACATAACATTGCATACAATCTATTACCTAACTTTCAGATGTCAAACATCCAATAAAAGATTTCTTTTCACTATTGAGAAAGGTCTTTATTTGGTTTTCTTAACATTAACAACTACACTAGTACTTTTTCTAAAATACTGTGATAGGGTAAGTACTTCCTTAATAAAGCAAGAATTTGATGTTAACCACACTTGTTTGATCCAGTAAGAAACATGCCGTTCATTTTCTGATTGTTAGAAACTATCATACATTTGTGTATCTTCATTTATCCCTATAGAGAATTTGAAAAGATTACATCCCTCTTCAGTTAACCTTATGCAAATAAATGTGACCAACTGTGTGTGTGTGGGGAGAGGGGGGCAGTTGGGGGAAACCCACAGGGAATGACAGTTTGTCATTTAAAGGTGAAAATCTCTAACTTCGGGTATGGCTTAAATAACAGATTTTTTAAGTCTTTAAGAAAATTCAGTATCTTCAAAAGAATGTTTTTTAAATGTACATAATAAAATTAAACTGATATATATCCCTTTAGACAGCTTTCTCTGAATTGTCTGATAATGAACATAAAAATGAGAAGTGAAAGGTATTAATAGGAAATCTGTCACTTTCAGAATACAGTTCTTTTTCCTACGATTTCTCAACTCAGTCAAATGCTTCAATGTTATCCGTTCATTCCCCCTGTATTCAGACAGGTTCTTATCTTTTTCCCCATGAGACCCTTTACAATTCTCTCAAGTTTCGTACTAAAACTAAATACGATAAACAAATATTTTCTTAAAACATACATGAACAATGCTTAAATTCCTAGTTTTTTCAGATATAAATTTGAACCTTCTGGAACTTTAGCTTTGTCATCTATAACATAGGGATAACCACATTGGTTCTGTGCAGGCTGCTATCAGAGTTAATAAGATAATGGCCACATATAAACTAAAAGCCCTAGCGTCAACTTTTCTTCCCTTTTTTTAACATTATTCACTAGGAAAATGTGCATATAAATATATATTATCAGAAATTATGGCTTATCTTAAAACATTCCCGAGAAGACAAAAAGAATCCAAACAAGCTAACAGATTGTCATCACCATGATCCAGCACAACCATTCTGTTAGCAAATATTTATGGAACTTTCTGTAAATTATTGTATAATTAGCTGTTAGCTGCTGAGGTTGTCATACATTCCTTTTTGTCATTCCAAAATTATTTCTATCTATACTAGGTTTTCTAGATACGTTAAGATTATTTTTTAAAAAAATAAACTGCCGGGCGCGGTGGCTCAAGCCTGTAATCCCAGCACTTTGGGAGGCTGAGGTGGGTGGATCACGAGGTCAAGAGATCGAGACCATCCTGGTCAACATGGTGAAACCCCGTCTCTACTAAAAATACAAAA